>NC_080612.1:8054470-8370720 GCF_027887145.1 Ammospiza caudacuta
GGCAGCGGATTAAGGGGCTCTTTTATCTGAATGAAACCTTAAGCCACACTTCCCGGTGGATGGTGCATTCCAGGGTGCTGAATGCCAGGGTGCTGCTGGATTCTGGGGTGCTGGCATCCTCGCTGGGCTGGTGAGGGGGTGCTGCGTGGGTGGAGGTGCCCAGCCAACGGGAGGAGGGGATGTGGGGGCACCGATGGGATGGTGTTTGGATGGGGGATGGCTTCAAGGCTGAGCAGGCTGTATCTTCCCTCACTGCCATCATGCAACATCCAGAGATGCTCCACTGCCACTCCCTTACTGGGAGCACTGGGTGCCATCCGTGACCCTGGCTGGGGATGTGGACTCACAGCCACAGGATAGTGGCTGTGGGCAGGAGTGAGCCCAGCCCTGTGTCCACTCTCTTGGGGACACACTGGGGACCCAGCCACACTGCTGGAGGTGAGGTGTGAATCGGCAGGTGGCCTCGTTAGTTCCTGCCTCTTCCTGCTATTAATATTCATGGCCAGCATTAATGTGGAATGGAAGCTCAGCCCCCCGCTCCTGCTGGCCCTCCTCACCCAGCGCTGGGGCCGGATGAGCCTCCAACGTGACAGGAATCGCTGCAGCTGTGTGTGCTCTGGCTGCTGTCACCAGGCTGGGGACAGGGGCTTGGGGTACCATCAGCCCTGGGCTGGTGTCCCCTTCCTCCTGGTGACAGAGAGGATGTGACAGGCATACCTGTGTGCCCACTGGGGGCATTGCTCAGCGAGCAGCCCCTTTCCCCAGCCCATCCTGCCCTGTCCTTGCTGGTGGGAGTTTGGGGGGTGAGTTCCCCCTGCCCTGCATTCCCTGCTGCTGGCTGCAGAGCCATGCCCAGGGCTGTGCCCCTGGGGTGACAGTGCCCACCCCTGTGTGTTTGGGTCGAACTGGAGCCCTGTCAGCTGCCACTCAGACGGAATATTTATCCCTTCTGCTGGAGCTGCCTTCTAATAGAATATTTGTGCCGTGGCCTGGTGCTGCTGGGAGAGCCGGGAGCGGGGATGTGCCTCACTCCCTCGCACCGCAGGAGGGGGACACGCTGCTCGCTGTGCGTCTGTCTGTCCCCGTGCCGTGGGATGGCAGTGTCACCACGTCCCTCGGTGCCGTGTGGGAGTGAGCAGGCCCCCGAGGAGAGCTCCGTGGAGCGAGGAGGGGAGGGGGCCGGCCAGGTCTGAGCTTCCCAGCATTGCCCTGGCGCTGGCCGAGCCCCCAGGGGCTGCGGGGATGGAGATGCAGCCGAAGCATCGCCAGAAAGGCCGGTGGGGTTCTCAGCCTGGAGCCTTTGAAACCGAGAGCACACTCGGAGCATTGACCGGTGTGAGGCCACTTAATTACGCTTAATAGGTTTGTCATTGTCACAGCCGTGCCGGGGCGGGCCGGGCTGCCGGGGGGGAGGACATCGGGGCCGGGGTCTGCTCGCTGCCGGCGCCACATCACGACACTCCCGCGGCACCTTCCAAATTGGCTCCGTTTGTCACGGCTGATGCAATTCGGCGGGGAGGAACTCGTGCTGGGGGGCGGCAGCGTGGGGGGAGCTCGGACCACAGCTCGGGGAGGGGCAGCCCCCCCAAGCCCAGCCGCTGTCATGCCGGGGAGGTGGCAGTCGTGTCCCCCCCCCCCGTGCCACCAGCTTGCAGCTGGGGGCTGTGCAGGCAGGAGCGGGCCCCTGCTCCCCTCCCTGCCGCGGCTGGAGCAGACGGATCAGCTGGGCTCTCAGCTGGGCTTTTGATTCCGTGTTAATAAAGTCGGCTGTCAGGCTTCGCAGCTGCTAATCCCTCTGTCTTCCTGTGCCACGCCGGGGTGAGAGGCTCCTGCTAATCAGCCCAGGCTGGGTGGTGGGGATGGGCACTGGTGGGGGGCTCAGGGGTGTCCTGATGCTTGCAGAGGCTGCCCTGACGTAGCTTTAAACACCTCCCAATTCCCAGTGGCTTTTAAGCACATTTTTAAACACCTCCCAACTCCCAGTGCCTTTTAAACACCTCCCAACTACCAGTGGCTTTTGAAGATCCATGCAAGGGGGTGCTGGAGGTGCACAGATCATCCCAGTCTCATCCTGCTGACTCAGGAGCAGACAGGGACTTTTTGGAGTGGCACCAGGTCCTGGTTGAACAATAAAAGAGTTAAACATCTGTATGCACAGCCCAACAGCTGTGGCAGAGCTTGAAATGCCCCACTATGGCCAGGACAAAAGAGGCCCTGATGGATGGTGTGCCCCACACAGTACCCAGTGCCATGGCTGGTGTGCCCAGCCCATTCCCAGTGCCAGCAGGTGCCAGATCCCTTGGCCAGGCAGGTCTGCCATGTGGCACTGAGCAGTGTGGCACTGAATGCTGTGATGAAGCTGGCAGCATCACCAGGAGGTCCCAAAGGCCACCCTGGGACACTAACAGGGATCAGGATCTGGCCTCAGCTGCACAGTGCAGCTCTGCTGGCCAGCACTGCCTTCCCTCGTCCTTTTCAGCACAACCTGGAGGCTCTGGCAGCGGGTGCACACTGTGCAGGGGAATTTAATCACTGTCATTAACCACACAACAGCATCATTAGGAGGAATGAAGTTCTCACTTCATTGGAGATGTTCAAAACCTTCTACCCGGGTGGTGGCTGCGCCAGGGGGGTTGGGCTGGGGGGAGTGTGTGGGGTCTATAGGGCTGGCACCTCCCAGGGCTGGGATGTGCCAGCACAGTGTGGTGCCCACCACCAGTGCCCCATGCCACCTCCTTGTACCCCACAGAGCTCTGTGTTGTGAAGAGGGGACAGGCATAATCCAGACACAGGATGGTCATGGTGCCTTTACAGCCAGCATGCACTGACCCTTAGTTTGCCTTATTTTGGGGTTTTTTTGTTGCTACCTGACCAGCAAAGCTGGGGTGCCCTGGGACTTGCCCCTTGAGAGGTGGTGTTTGCCCTGCCACCTATAGTGATGACAGAGTGGGAAGTCCCTCAGGGGAGGGGACTGAGCTGGAGATGGTTCCTCCTGGGGGGCTATGGGGACACTCACCTCTCCTCATCACGCCCCACTTCCAGAAGCTCTGTGGGGCTCCATCTGCAGCCAGGCTCTTCCAGCACCAATTGCAATAAAACCTCAAACTCATTATTTTCATTATGCGCAGCCTTCCTGTGCTAATGAAGTTGGGAGTCTGGTAATGGGGTTTGGTGATGGGCTTCTCTGCTAATTGAGTGCACTGTTCTCAGCCAGGGCTGCGCTCAGCCCCCACAGCCCAGGACAGCAGCACCCACGGGTGTCCTGGGACACGCTGGGCTTGGGCACAGAGCAGGCAATTGTGGGGTGATTACAGGGTGGTTGTGGGGTATTTGAAGGGCCACATGCAGGTGAGACAGGTGGCTGTGAGGCAAGGGGCAGCACCGTGTCCCCAGCACAACATGCAGGCATCCCAGTGCTGCCTCCATCCTCTCACAGCACAGGGGTGCCAGGACTGGCCACTCTCAGCCCAGTGCCCTCAATCCCCTCCCCACCAAGGGCTGGTGGGCACACAGGGGCTGAGGACTCGTCCCTGCTGGGGAGAGCAGCTCTGCCTCATGGCTCGAGGACCAGCACTGTATCATTCACACGCTGCCAAGGGACCTCGCGCTCCTGCCAGCAGCAAATGCTCTCATTCATTTTTCGAGGGGCTGGGATAAATCAGGGCTGCTCCAGCCAAGTGTCTGTGCTCAGGTGACAGGGGCTGGCTACCCCATGCTTGGAGACACGCAGGCCCCATGTGTGCATGTCTCTGACCCAGCGTTTTCAGCCCCAAAACTTGTCCCTGGATTGCTGCTGCTTCCATCCTGTGCTGGGGAGCAGGGCTGGGAGGGTCTGGGGGTCCCAGCTGGGATCAGGGTGGGACCTGGCCTGCCCTGGGGCACATCCTGCCAGTGCTGAGCATGGCTCTTTATAAATGGGATTTTGGGAGCCATCTGTTTAAAGGAGCAGATAATGAATTAAGGGGAGATGAGAAAAATGCTAAGGCCAGGCGGTTTTTCAGAATGAGCCGGGGTTTGCAGGACGTAAAAGATGAATAACCTCCCCACGTGTTCAATATTCATGAGCTCCCAGCTGTAATGAGCATCTCAGCACTGGGTGGGGACATCCCTGTCACCACTGCCAGCACGCTGCTGGGACCCATCCGTGGCTGTGACAACTTCCAGGGACACAAAACACTGACAAAGATGCTGCTGTGGCTGCCCCTTGCCCACGGCCTGGTCCGGGCTGGTTGGGAAGCAGCTCCCCAGCCCGCGTTGGAGGCAGGTGGCTGCTAATTGACATTTCCTTCCTCTGTAGTTTGATGAAAGACTCTGGCGACACTGAACTGATTAAAACATCAAGGGGAGGCCCTGGTGCCTGCCTTTGATTTGTCTCTGGAGATGATTACGGCTCCGCTCAATTGTCCAGCCCAGCCGGAGCGGGTGAACCCGGTGTGTGCCATCCTGGAGCCCCTCCTGCAGCACCGCCAGGCTCCTGGCTTTGCCAGGGTTCCCTCCTCACCAGGCACCATCCCGTGGCATCTTTGCTCACCTGCGACTCCACTCCCTGCATCCAGAGGAGGAATCTTGCCCACGGCCAGTGCAGGGCTCAGCCTCATCTCTCCCTGCCCAGCTGCAGCCCCACACATCAGGCAGGGCCACGGGCACCTCTGCCCTCCTCCTTCCCCTGTTGCTATTTCACTTTCTTGCTCTTCACCTCCAGGGACTTTCTCTGGGGTTTGGGCCAATTTGCATACATTTTAATCTATAAAAAATTAAGCGGCGCTGGCTGCCGCTCTGAGTCAGACCTCCCCATCCTGAATCTTAAGGAGCTGAATAATTTTCCACTTTTGCTGAGATGTGTGGAGTCTGATTCATGTTCATCTCATCACCTCTCATTAGAGGAGGGGGCTGGGGGCTCGGAAAGGTGGGAAGAGCCTTCTGGAACCTTCATTGGCAGCCCCCAGCCCCACAGTGTGCCCACGTGGGCAGTGGAGGAGCCATCCTCCCATCCAGGCCACGCTGGCCGTGAGGAATGGCGGGATTTGGGCGCTGGCAGGATCCTGCCCATCTTCTGACGTTCCCCAACCCTTTGGAGCAGGAGCTGCCCAGACCAGACTGAGGTGAGGATGGCTGTGCCCCCTCCTCGGGGATGCTCCAGCATTGCTGCTCCCCTGTCCCCCTCCTCGGGCGCTGATGGAGGGGCCAGAGCTGTTAATATTCAGCACGCTCCGCCATTTCTCCACCTTCTGCCATCTGCCCAGCTCTGCCCACCATTTCTATTCTTGCCGCCGACGTAACGCTCCCTGCCTGGCGCTCGGGGGGAGCGCGGGACCCTGGCCCCCAGCCAGGCATGGGTGCTGCAGGGGGTGACGTTGTGCCAGGGCCCCCTCCTGCCCTGGTGCCCGGTGCCAGCAGCAGGGGGGACCCCGCTGGCACGGAGCTACAGCAGGCCTCAATTAAATGAGGAATTAGCATCTGGTTTAAGCAGCCCCTCCAGGCACGGGGCTTTGTCATCGCGATACCTGCTCTCATCCTGCTGCGGCAGCTCCCCGGGAAGGTAGCCAAGCTAATAATCCCCCAAAATGGTGCCATAAATACCCACAAAGGTGGTGCCTCTGAATGATGCCAGAGCCCTGGCTTTGCTGCTCCGTGCTGGTGTGTGCCACTTCACCCACAGGCTGGGTGTGGACTGGAGCACTGAGGGTAGGGGACAGCACCAGTGGTGGTTTGGTGCTTTCTCTCACCAAGTGCCACTTAAGCACCAGCTCTTCTGGAGGTCACACAGCTTGGCCACACAGCCAGGTGCAGATTGGATTCACCAGCTCACACAGTGCCCACAGCCATGGGGTGGTGGTGGTTTGGCTGGCACCACAAGGGATGCCAGGACAGCTGTTCCACCTGTCCTGGTGGCTCCAGTCTCCAGGGCTGGCTGGTGGAAGCGGTGGCACCACAAGGGATACCAGGACAGCCCATCCTGGTGACTCCAGTCCCCAGGGCTGGCTGGTGGAAGCGGTGGCACCACGCTGTGCCGGGTCTCCCTCTGCTGCTCTCCCTGCTGGAGCATTAGGAATCTGGCAGCGTATTGTTTGATGAGTGGATAATCCGCTGAATTGCAAACAGCTTTACCCAATTGAAGAGGCGGATTACCGCTCTCCAGCTTAATCATGTTGACATCTCGGAGAGTAGCCAGTGCTTGTCCTCTCCGGCGCGTGGCTCGGTGGCGGCGCAGGGTCCCCCCATGATGACACGCCACGGGGCTGGGGGGCAGGACCTGGGCTGTGGTGACACGGCTGTGACCCTCAGTGCTGTCCCTCCCGCAGGTTCACGGATGCAGAGGCAGTGGTGATGGGAGACGTAACCTATGGCGCCTGCTGCGTGGATGACTACACGGCCCGGGCCCTGGGCGCCGACTTCCTGGTGCACTATGGACACAGCTGCCTCAGTAGGTGACACTGAGCCCCAGGGTGCTGCTGGGGTGGCCATGTGTGGCATTGTGCCCATGCCACACCGAGCAACTCCACACCTCTCTGTATACCAGCTCGGAGACTTCGTGCCAATGGCTAATCCCTTCCCAAAGGGCTTTCTGTTCTCCAGTTCAGCTGCTGGCTTTGGATGGGGCCAGGCTGGCTGGGTGGCTGCTCCCAGGCAGGATTTGGGGTGCAGCAGGGCGTGCTCATCCTGCTCAGCTGCTGCAGCAGCACACAGCTCCAGCCGTGTCCCCGAGAGCAGAGCAGCGAGGCCATGGCTTGGCAGGACCCCCTGGCCCAGGGGATGAAGCTGCTCCTGCTCCCCACCTGGCCTCTGAGGAGTGATGACAAAGGGAATGGTGGCAGAGGAGAGCAGGGGCCCGGGGGTACTGCTTGCCCCAGGGCCAGGAAAGGCAGCTTTGAGGGTACAGTGCAGGCTGGGCGGGGAAGGGAGGAGGAGGAGGAGGCTGTGTGCTCCCCAGGCGGACAGTACTCTGGATCCAGTTGCCATGGAAACTGCGCTGCTGTCCCAGATGCTGCTAACTTTGAAGTCCACCCAGGATGGAATCAGCCCAAAAATAACAATAAGACGCTCTGGGTTTTAAGGTGGATCTGCAGAATTGCCATAATGAGTAGGAGGTGTGTGCATACCTGCTGCTGCCACGCTCCCAGCACCTGGCAGCCCTCCTGGACGTTTATGGGGCCCTATAAATGGGTTTGAAGAATTGCATCAGGCTCTGTGTGAAATACTGACTCCCCAGTTGAGAACTCTGTCCTGAAAGCCACGCTGGTGTGAGCGTTCCTGGTGATAAATACGTGTGCTAGGTGCTTTGTTACGGGAGGAGGGTTATGGCACCACTGGAACAGGGAGTATAAAACTCCCGGTTTGTAACCTGCTGCTCATGAATGAACAGCAGGAAGGGGAAGAAGGGGCCATATCCATCAGGCTGCTCCAGGGAATGGGGGTGACATCAGCTGGAGCTGCTCCCTGCAGGGACAGGCAGGCACTGCCATGCTGACTGTCACCACACCAGCTGCCATCTGCTGCTCATGGCCTCATTTCCCTTGCCTGCTCTGGGTTGGGTGGGTCACGGGGCAGAGCTGGGTGGGTCACAGGGCACCCTGGGTTACCCACGGGCTGCCGTGAGGATGCTGGGCTCATTTTGAGTTGCCCAAAGTGATCCTGTCAGCAGGGTGGCCAATGGTGAGGCACACGATGCTTCCTGCTCCCTGCCAGCCCCACGTGCCCCGCAGGAGGGAGTAATTTGCACTTAATTGTGATCAGGCAAAGAGCACCAAAATGGGAAGTGAACATGAAGCTGTGGATCGATGTGGACTCTGTGTACTTTAATTATTCACTTAATCGTGGTGACAAAGGCTTCTTAGCACCAGGGGTAATTAGATTTGTGTTCATTGATTCCCCAGGCTGCCATTATCTGGAGAGAAACGAGCGGGTGCTCTCTGTGGCTCCCATCTGCACCCCCTGCCCTGGGTGCCAGCACGGCAGAGGGGTGGCACAGCCCAGCCTGCCTGTGCCAGGGCAGTTTGGGGCACAGGGAGCCCCACAAACAGGCAGCAACAGCCTGGGGCTCGCTGGAGCCCTGGTGTAACCCACACTCAGACTCTGTCTCCTCCTGTCACCAGTTCCCATCGACTCCACCCAGGGGCTGAAGATGCTCTATGTGTTTGTGGACATAAAGATCGATGCATCCCATTTCCTTGAGACCATTCGCTTCAACTTTGCAGCAGGCACCTCCCTGGCCCTGGTCAGCACCATCCAGTTTGTCTCCACGTTGCAGGTGAGGTGCAAATCCCTGGCTTTTGTCTCCCCCTGAGTTTTCCTGTGGCTCAGCCCTTCCCTGTCCCAGCCCCGCGGCTGCCCCGGGGTGCTGGTGGAGCTGGTTCCCCTCTGACGAGTCTCTGCAATAATGTGGTGCTGCCAGAACGTTGATCAAGTACTTTATAATAACTCTGATCAATGTTTCATGGCGGCACCCCTCCCCTGCTCCCCCGGGAGCTGCTCTGGAAATGTCAGGGCAGGCGGTGGAGCACTTGGCATTTTGATGCAGTGCCGGCAGCGGCCGGGGGAGCTCCGGCGGCTCTGTCTGTCTGCCCCTCAACGGCCGGCTGGCCAGGAGGGGAGGAGACGAATGAGCCTCTTGAGCCGTGTCTATCAAAACACGGGGCCATCCAAGCGTTAAGCCTTTTCCCTTGTCTTTTAATTGATACTTTGGTCGAGCCTCGCTGAGCATCCCCGGCTGCGCGGGGCCGTTCCCGGTGCCGCCCCAAGCGGGCCGGTTCCCCTCCACAACAGCTGGGACTGCCAGGGTTGGGGTGTCCCCAAGGGTCCTCAGCCACCCTTTGTGCTATTCCTGCCCCTGCTGACCCCACGTCTCCCACAGGCAGTGTCACAGGAGCTGCGTTCCCAGTACAAGGTGTGTGTGCCCCAGTGTAAGCCACTGTCCCCGGGAGAGATCCTGGGCTGCACGTCACCCCGGCTCGCTCAGGACACGGATGCCATTGTGTGAGTACCCCGGGTCCTTCAGCACCTTCTTGCCTGGCCCTGACTTGCCATCCTTCCTGCACCCCCTGCCTGGTTTGTGCAATTTTAGAGGGTGTTCAGGGCTATCCACAGGTTGGTATGGGCCCCCTTCAGCTCCTCATGCTGCTTTAAGTGATGTGTGCTTATAGCACCCTCCTGCCTGGCCCTGACTTGCCATCCTTCCTGCACCCCTGCTTGATTTTGTGCAGTTTTAGAGGGTGTTCAGGGCTATCCACAGGTTGGGATGGGCCCCCTTCAGCTCCTCACGCTGCTGAAATGGAGTGTGCTTGCAGCACCTTCCTGTCTGGCCCTGACTTGCCATCCTTCCTGCACCCCCTGCCTGGTTTGTGCAATTTTAGAGGGTGTTCAGGGCTATCCACAGGTTGGTATGGGCCCCCTTCAGCTCCTCACGCTGCTTTAAGTGGCGTGTGCTTGTAGCACGGAGGAAATAATTGAGTCGTATATCAGAATAGATAATAGATGGAAGGGCGGGTGGATAATTGGAAAAGACAAATGGCCGGGGCCCAACATCACAGCAACATTAATTTTATTTAAGGACAGCAAATTAGAGGGAGCACTTCGCTTCCTATCACCTAATTATTTTAGGTAATGGAAATGCTTAATGTACTGTGAATACAGTGTGCTGCAGAATAAATAAATACAAGGACCCCACCCTTGGGGGGAGCTGGGGAGCCCAGGTGTGGGTTTGGGCTTTGCTGAACTCCTTTTTGCCCACGCTGCTGGGAGCCAGCAGCACCAGTGCCTTTCCAAGCACGGCCATGCAGGGAGCTGGGCTCCACATTGCTGGACACAGGGGCAGTGAGAGCTGTGGATTCATCCTGAGCCACTCTCTGTCTCTCCAAGGACATCAGGGGCAGCCAGGCTGGCACTGCATGGGTGAGAGTGGGTCCCTGCAGCTGGCACAGGAGCAGCAGTGCGGTACCAACGCGCGCAGGTGCACTCGGCCTTACCTGTGTCCTCCCTGCATTATTATTTTCTTCTTTGCACCGTCTCTGGGGCTAACTTTTGCAGACAAATTAGCTTTGATCTCCCAAAATGTCATTCTCCAATTAAGGGCAAAATCTAGTCAAGTTTTACGTCTGAATTCATTTTCCAGGCCCTCACTCCATTAGGGCAGCTGAATGAAAGGCTTTGAAATGTAATTGCTGACTGGAAATCCGATTAGAAATGGAAGCAGCAACGTCTAGAACCAGCCATTGAGATGGAGCAGCTCCCAGCCGCCCCGTGCTGGTGTGAGCACCCCTCCTTGCTCCAAGCACAGCTGCCTCTCCAGCCCTGCCATGCCAGGGAGCCCTGGCTGTGCCTGCTGCCCCTGGGTCCCAGCAGAGGAGTTTGAATTCCTGACATCTCCACTGTGCTGCAGTTTGGAAAACCAGTGGACACATGGGTAGGGTGCTGCTGTTTCCCAATGCCAAAACTCTCCCTCCCCTCTCTGCAGGTATTTGGGCGACGGGCGCTTCCACCTGGAGTCCATCATGATCGCCAACCCAGGGATACCTGCATACAGGTACAGGCTCCAATCCCATGGTGGGGACCTCCCCATCTGTGCCCCCATGTGCCCCCCAGCAGCAGGCATGGGCAGGTGAGAGGCCACGGGGTGGGTGGGGAGGTGCTTGGGGGAGATGAACACCAGCCATTTACTCCGGCTGAATATAAACATTTTGACAAGTACCTGTGAAAGCTCGTGGAGGTGCAGCCATTAAAGCCCGGCTGCTGCAGGCAGAGGCCATAAAGCGCGATGATGAGGCCGCTGAAAGCAGATGAAATATCAGGAGTGAAAGGCTGGGCCCATTTGGAGGAATCTGAATTTCCTAGTAGGTCGTTTGTTACAAACGGGAGGCGCACGTCAGGTTTATGGCGCTGGTGAAGCTGCCGAAACCCGAGTGGGATTTGATTAAAATTCTCCTCGTCAAACAAAGCAACAAATCAAAGAATTCTTCATAATTGATGAGCCAGGATGGGGGGGAGCTGAGTGTGAAGCTGAGCACGGAGCCGAGGCTGTGCTGGGCGTTGGGGTGCTGTGGTGGGACACTTGTCCCTATCCCTGTCCTTGTCCCCTAACGAGCCGGCTGGGTCCTACATCAGCCAGGAGGACAGATGCTGTGGGAGGCAATTAGTGCTAATGAGGGACAGGCATGGCTGGGAGGAGGGCAGGTGATGGAGCCCGTGTGAGCCTGGCTGTGCTTTGCAGGTACGATCCCTACAGCAAAGTGTTCTCTCAGGAGCACTACAGCCACGAGCGCATGCACCGTGCCCGGCAGGACGCCATCCTCACTGCCAGCTCTGCCCGCTCATGGGGGCTCATCCTGGGCACGCTGGGACGTCAGGGCTCCCCCAGCATCCTGCAGGTACCAGCCCCACTCCCCAATGTCCCCACTGGGCACCAGGAGCTGCTGTTGGGTGTGGGGAAGGGCTGGAACATCGCTGCCAGGGTGGATGTGGCACCGCTGGCAACCCATCCGTGGCCACTGGCCCCGGCCTGCGTGGGCAATTAGCAGCAGATGAGGGAGGCTGGACAAGGGCTCATTAAAGCCATTCCTGGGGAGAGCTGGCCAGTCTTAGAGAACCCCCCCTCGTCCAGACAGCTCGGTAATTAATTGGCTGGGTTTGTTTTAATTGGATGAACTTCCGATCAGGTTCAGCCTCCCTGCTCAGCCGCCGGGCTGGCGCTTTCTGCGCCCCGGCTGGGAGAGGGGAGCAGGACAGCAGAGTTCTGCCCTCTGAGCATGGTGGCCCTGCTCACACCCAGAGGCGCTGGGGTGGCCACAGGTGAGATTTGAGGCAGGGCAGCAAGGTCCCAGCTGCTCTTCCACAGTGGGCATGGCCAGGGCTGGCTGGGCAGGGGGTGATTAGTGCCACCTCTGGAGGACAAGGACATCTCTGGCCCTTCTCCTCCTCCTGCAAGCCCTGGCTGCAGCCAGCCCGTGACAGGCGGGTGTCCCAGGGCAGGCAGCCGCTAACGAGAACAGATTGTTGTCATTGAGCAGTAATTACTTCATTAGGCTGAGGCACGTGCTGGGGAGAGCTGGGCACAAGCCGGAGCCATGGCCACAGTCTGGCCTATGACTGCCAAGGGGACACGTGGGGCAGAGCTGGGACCCACAGAGGGTCTGATGGCCAGGAAGGGGCTGTGGGCAGGGCTTGGGGGTGTTGCTGGGAGACCCTAACCCTGCCAGGTGCCTTTTTCCCTTGCAGCACCTGGAGTCACGTCTCCGTGCCCTGGGCCGGCCCTACGTGCGGGTGCTGCTGTCTGAGATCTTCCCCAGCAAGTTAAAGCTCTTCCCAGAAGTGGATGTGTGAGTGCTGCTGACCCCCCTCGAGCCCCAGGGTGCCCCATCCCTGTGCAATTCCTGCTTGAAGCTGTCCCTGACACTTCTGTCCTGCAGGGAAGGGACATGGCTGTCCTTACCAGGGTGGTGCTGGCACAGTGAGGACCTTCTGGGGTTCTGCTGAGGGGCTTCACTGTGCCTTGTTCTTCCCAAAATGCTCATCCCCACTGTGACATTTCCTTCCAGGTGGGTGCAGGTAGCCTGTCCCCGGCTCTCCATCGACTGGGGAGAAGCCTTCAGCAAGCCACTGCTGACACCCTATGAGGTGAGCACCCCTCTCTGCTTTGGGGGGACGGTCCTGGCTTGGGGTGATGCACCAGAGCAGCCTTGGGGATGTCCCTGCACCCAGACAGTGTCCCCTCCTCCCTGCACCTGTGCTCTGTGCACATTCCAGGCACGCTGTTGGGATATCCAATATTTTGTGAAACCTGTGGGATTCCCAGTGCCTCCAGCTTTGCCCCAGCCGTGCCCTGTGCAGGCACCACTTGGGGACTCATCCCAGGTCCTCTCCACAGGCTGCAGTGGCTCTCCAGGACATCGAGTGGCAGCAGCCTTACCCCATGGACTTCTATGCCAGCCAGTCCCTGGGGCCGTGGACGGTGAACCACGGTGGCACCCAGGCCCCGCGCCGCGCCCGGCCGGCACAGGTGGGCAGCGGGGGGACACCACCAGGGTCCCGCTCGGTCCCTCGGGCCGGTGAGAGCACCGGGACGGGCTGAGCGCCCGGTGCCGCTCGGTGTCACGTACCGAAAGCGCCACCCCGTGGTGTCGTTGCCACCGAGCAGTAACGGGGACAGTGCCAGCCCGGCCCGGGGGAGGGACACGCGGGTCCCCGCAGCCGTGTCGGAGTGAGCGCCTGCCGAGCCCCGCGGATCCCTGGGGGGGTTTTCCCCGGGGGTGCTGCGGGCTGGACACGGACCGGCCCATGGCAGCTCCGGCCGGGGCTGGGACGTCCCTCACCCTCCGTGTCCCTGCAGGGGAAGCCACCGGCGCCCCCCGCCCCGCCCGAGGGTGGGGAGCAGCCAAGCACCGGGGACCTCGCAGCCCCGTGAGTGTCGCCCGCAGCTGCCGCGCTCCGGGACCTGGCGGGGACAGCGGCGGGGGCACCGCTGATGTGAGCACCCCCGGGACCCCCTACTGCAACGGATGGGGTCGCACCCCGTAACTCGACAACACCGCTGCCCGCAAGGACCGACCCCGGCTGCCCTCGAGGAGTTGCCCCTTGCAGGACCGGGCCGTGCTGCCGCCCTGCCCGGGTCTCACCGGGGGTCCCGTCCCGCCCGCCCCGCCGGGGCTGCCCCGTCCTCACACCCACCGGTGACCTCCGGCCGCCAGGGGGCGCCGTCACCTCCGCGGAGCCGCTCCGCTCGCTCTCGTCTGTCCAGCCAATCAGCGCGCGGCGTTTCGGCGGGAAGGCGGAAGTGGCGCTGCCGGGGCGCGGCCATGGCGGAGGCGCGGCCGCTGCGGCTGCTGGCGCTGCACGGGTACCGGCAGAGCGCCCGCCGCCTCCGCCAGCGCACCGGCGCGCTCCGCAAGGCCCTGCGCGGCCGCGCCGAGCTGGTGCCCATCGACGCGCCGCACCGCCTGCCCGCCAGCGCTGAGGACGACCCCGACGGGGATGACCCCCCCCGCGGCTGGTGGTTCTCCGGGCCCGGCACGTTCGAGGCGGGCGAAGCGGCCGCGGCTCCGGCGGGGCTGGAGGAGTCGCTGTCGGCCGTGGCGGCGGCGCTGGCGGAGCACGGGCCCTTCGACGGGCTGCTGGGCTTCAGCCAGGGCGCGGCGCTGGCCGCCATGGTGTGCGCGCTGCGGGCCCGCGGCGACCCGCGCTTCCCGGTGGCCTTCGCCGTGCTGGTGGCCGCGTTCGCCAGCCGCGCCCCGGCACACGGACACTTCTACCGGGAGCCCATCGCCCTGCCCTCGCTGCACGTCGTGGGCGACACGGACGCCGTGATCGCAGCGGCGCTGAGCAGGGAGCTGGCGCAGTGCTTCGTGGAGCCCGTGGTGCTCTCGCACCCCGGCGGGCACTTCATCCCCGCGGCTGCGGCGCAGAAGAAAGCCTACCTGGAATTCCTGGAACGCTTCTGCCCCGGGCAGGGCCAGGCCGAGCGCCCAGAGGCTGGGGAGGCTCGAGAAGGGGCTCTGTAATAAAGAAGGGCTCTGGTGAGCCATGTGCAGCCACCCATCCTGTGAAACTTCACTGTTTCCTTGCCTCCAGAGGGACCAGAGAACAGCTCACTGCTCTTCAGTGTTCACCCAGGCCAGGCTCAATGGTTCTTTTATCTCCCTTTTTTCAGCTTTGTTGTATACATCAGTATAAAATATATATGTATATATATGTGTGTGTGTGTGTGTATACATATATATGTATATAAAGTTATATAGAACATGAGTGTGGGGGTGTGACAGTGAGGGGATTGAAGGCAGGAGGGTGACACTGCTCTGTGGGCAAGGTGCTTTCAGAGACTCCAACACCTGCTCAAAAGGAGAGTTCCTCAGCTCAGCCACAGGAAGTATCTGCAGAGCACAGAGCTCTTGCAGTTTTACACCCCAAAACCTCGTGGTTTTTAATATCTGTTAAGCCAAGCTTCCAGCTGGTCTGGGCCTGGAAAACCCTCTCTCTCATCCTTGGCAGTGCCAGGGCTGGTGTTTGTTTCAGGAATGAAATGCCTGCTGGCTCAATGTGCATGTGTTGAATATTCCCCGCACAAAGTGCCTCCATGAACAAGGAAAGCTTGTTGCTGTTTGTGGCTCTGTATTATCCAGAAGCACAGGAAAATCTTTATTGCTGTAACAATTGCAGGTGTCCTGCTCAGCTCCTGCCCAGTTCAGCCCTGGGCACCAATCTCAGGAGAGGAGAGCTAGCAGAGCTTCTCTACCCACAGCTTTCCTTGGGGGTGTCGAGCCGGTAAAAGAGGGAAATGGGGTGAAAAAAGCGAATTTTCCCCCTGCTTGAGCAGCAGGGCAGCATAGTGCCAGCTGTTTGAGGCTGCAGGACACTGAGCTGCTGAAACCTTTCCTGCGCTCACTGAGCTGGGAACGGGCCTGGCAGTGCTGAGGGTTAAAACAGCAGAGCAGGGGTGAGCAGCTCAGCCCCAAAGCAGCACAGGAGGGGTGAGCAGCTCTCAGACCCAAAACAGCACTGCAGGGTGAGCAGCTCAGCCCCAAAGCAGCACAGGAGGGTGAACAGCTCAGCCCCAAAGCAGCACGGCAGGAGTGAGCAGCTCTCAGCCCCAAAGCAGCACAGGAGGGTGAGCAGCTCTCAGCCCCAAAGCAGCACTGTAGGAGGGTGAGCAGCTCTCAGCCCCACAGCAGCACAGGAGGGGTGAGCAGCTCTCAGCCCCACAGCAGCACAGGAGGGTGAACAGCTCTCAGCCCCAAAACAGCACTGCAGGAATGAGCAGGTCAGCCCCAAAGCAGCACAGGAGGGGTGAACAGCTCTCAGCCCCACAGCAGCACAGGAGGGTGAGCAGCTCTCAGCCCCACAGCAGCACAGGAGGGTGAGCAGCTCTCAGCCCCACAGCAGCACAGGAGGGTGAGCAGCTCTCAGACCCAAAGCAGCACAGGAGGGTGAGCAGCTCTCAGACCCAAAGCAGCACAGGAGGGTGAACAGCTCTCAGCACCATCGCGTTTTGCCCCTCTTTGCACACCGTGCTGATGCTGGCAGGAGGATGTGGCTGTCCCCCCGCAGCCCAGCCCCCTTCCGCTGTTGCCCCGCGGGTCTGGGGGGGCTCGGGCAGTGCTGGCCGCCTGTGCCACTTCACGTGGGCTGTGTCACATCTGCCGCGAAGGCGTGGGGTGTCTGCACCCCTTGATGACACCACGGGCTGCGTTTTGGGGCTGCCGAGCACAGCGACCAGCTGTGACAACGCACCGGAGCTTTTGTCCCCCCCCGCCGCCGCCGGGCTCGCAGCCCCGGGAGCTGCTCGGTTGTCGCCGAGCCCCCTCCCGGTGCTTTCCCGCAGCCATGGCCGCCCGCCCGCACTGCGGCCCCGCAGCTCCCGGGCACGGAGAGGCACCGGCAGCTCCCGGGAAGAGAAGGAAGGAAGGAAAGGGAAGCAGCTCAGGGTGCGGTGAGTGAGCAGCACGGTCCCAGCTCTGCAGACAGCTCGGTGGGTCGGGGAGGGATGGGTCACCCGAACTGCGGTTCCTGCCCCTTTCCCGGGGTCTGCATAAAGATGGCTCCTGCCGGGTGTCTGCTGTAGCGGTTTAAATAAATTATTAAAACGGATTAACGCGACTTCTGTCCGCAGGAGGTGTCTGTGTGAGCAGCGCAGGGAGGTCCTGCTCGGTCCCGGTGTGGTGGGAGGAGGGAAGCGGCTCGGAGGGGTTTGCCGTGGGAATCCTGCCCTCTCCCTCCTTTCCTGGCCTGATGCCCTCGGGCTGGCCCCTGCCTCTCTCGCAGATCCAGGTCTGCTCTTGGGATGCAGCCACAGAACTTGGCTGCCCGCAGGGGTGAGCCTGGAGACAAGACTTGCTGATGTGCTCCCACCCCTCACTCAGCTCCATCATGCTGGGGAGTTCCCTTTTCCATCACCCGGAGTGGCCCAGGGGAGTTGGTTTTCCCCCCAAAACAGCGTGGCCCAGTTGCTGTTGCTGAACAGGGGGTGATGGAGTGAGCCCAGGGTCTGGGTGGCAGCTGTGCCACTTGCCTGGGACAAGAGGGCCCTGGGGACAATCACCAGTGTTGGCAGCAGGAGCCTGTGTGGTTTGGCAGGGGAGATGTCACCCCTGTCCCCAGATGTGCCTTTCCATACCCCAGTGCAGCCATTGGAGCCACCTGTGTGACCTCAGGGACAGGAGGGACCCTGGCTGTGGCCCTGCTTGTGAGGAGGGCATGGCTTGGCTAGGCAGAGCTTTGCAGCCCCTTCCCTGGGTAAGCAGAGCCCCCAGCCCTGTCCCAGTGTCCCGGGGAGGGCAGGAGGAGCCTGGCATGAGCAGAAACTCCACCAGGGCTGCCAGGGCTGCCGGTGCTGCTGCTTCCCTGCAAACTCCCAGCTGTTTTCCCACCTCTCCCCAGCTCCTTGCACCCCTTCCCCCATGCCACTGCCACCTCGAGGTCACTGCCACTGCCCACCCTGCCAGCCACCCATGTGGGGCACAGCAGGCACGGGCAGGGGTTCCTGTGGAAAAAGCGATGTCCCGCCGAGCCTGGCCTCAGGTGCGGCTTGTGCCAGGGTTTGAGCCTTACTCATCTCACGCTCTTCCTCCTCTGTCCCCACCAGCAGGACAGCCAGAGGCGTGGGGATGGGGCACTCTGGGAGGGTGATGTGTTTCCCAGATGGTTTTACAGCAGGGCTTTTCCAAACCTGCCGAGGTCCTGCCTGTGAAGTGGCGGTGGCACAGGCAGGGCACAGCCGGGACCATGCCTGGGCCCCGCTGCTGGAGCAGGACCAAGCCGTAGGGAACAGCCCCCCCTTCCCTGCTTCACTCGCAGAAGCTTCCAGTTGTGGCTGAGTCACTCCTGCTGTAGCTCCTTCTCTCTCCTTGTTTTGGATGGAAGTTTTCCATGGAAACCCACGCTGGGCCGGGCTGCAGGCTGGGATAAACACGGCTGAATCACAAAGGGCCGTTTCGCCAAGAGCTGTCAGATGGCAGCAACAGCGTGTGGGGCCAGTGGGCACCTGCCTGGCCTTTGGGGGGGCAACAGCAGCACCTCTTCCTGCAGCCCCCACCAGCTCTGCTGGCTCAGCGCCCCCAGGCCCACCCTAAATTCCTACGGTGCCAGGATGCCACTTGGCACAGCCGGGAGCGGGTGACAGGTTTTGTCTAGAAGTTTTCTGGGGCCACGTGCTTTCCCAGGGATGCACAGGGAAATCCCATCCAGGAGAGTCCTTTGCTGGGGCAGTGTCCACCCCTGTCCTCAGCTGCCAGGCTTTGTAGGGTCACGGCCTGGAGGTGCCAGGAAGACCCTTCCCACCCTCCTGAAGCCGCCGGGTGCGCTGCCGAGGTCAGGCACGGTTTGTGCCATGCCTGTGCCCCGCTGAGCACCAATCCAGCGTGGAGGAGGCCGTGGCAGGGGCTGAGATCCTCCTTGGCACCACGTTCCTTCCCGGAGGTCTCTGTGCTGAGGAGGAGCACGGGAGCTGGACAGCCTCTGTCCCCTGGCGCTGGCGGCTGGCCCCGGGCCCAGCGGCTTGGAAGACAAGTCCTGGTGTCAGGAATCCAGGATATTTTTAAGGACTCTGGAAGAAAAACTGATTCCAGGGTGTCAGCGGGAGAAACTTGGCCTTCCAAACAACAGAGCAGCTGGAACGTTCCCAGGCTGGAGTGTGGGGTACAAGGGGCCACAGCGCTGCCCACAGGACATGTCCCCTCATCCAGGGGTACCCTGGAAGGGACACTGGTGTCACCATGGCCTGGACCTCACTGTGGTGCTGTTGATGGGGTGTAAACAAGGAGTTGTTTCCCAGAAGATTTAAAGTGGGTTTTGTGGCAGTGGCAGCTTTGCAGCATGGATGTGCTGGACATAGCTGTGGTTTTACCTGAGCGCTGCTGGGACTGCCCCAAAATCCCCGTCCTGGGGGTGAGAGGTGCTTGGCCCATCACCAACAGCAGCGATGGGAAAAGCAGGAGTCACAGGGAACAAGCAAGAGACACGGCAGGGCACAGCAAGGACCTGCTACCTCTGATCCTCCCATGTCCCAGTGTGGCCCTGCTGTCCCCTGGGGACCTGGTGGTGGCCATGCCTGTCTGGGTGAGGACAGAGCTGCCAGGTGCATCACCCCATGGATGGGTGAGGGATCCTAACGGGGCTGCTTTGCAGAGAGAGAGTGTGGGCAGGGGACCCTGCATGACCCCTACTCAGTCTAGATGGGACACCCACGGGAGCTGAAGGATCCCAGGACTGAAAGTTTTTGTTCAGGGACTCTTCCTGTCCTTCTTGCCACCCTCACTCACTTGGGCCTGACCCTAAGGGTGTCCCCATGGCAGTGACCTCCCTCTCCTCCGGGTCTGTGTGGTCCTACAGCCCTTCCAGCCCCTCTCTCCATCTCCAGGGCCGTGAGTCCCCGGTGCCCCCCACGAGGAGCCCTGCCCGGCCAGCACCGGTCGCCGCCGGCTGCTGAAGGCCCGGTGCCCGGTGCCGGGGCAGGCCGGGCCGCTCTGACTTCGCCGCTCAGGAATCTCCTGGCCGCGCCGGGCGGGTTGTGCAACCTGCGACCGCCCCCGGCCGCCCCCGCCCCGGCCCCGCCGGCCGCGCTCAGTCCCCGCCGCCAGCCCCGCTCCGTGAACGGCCCGCGGTCCCTCCCGGCGGGGGGACACGGGACCCCGGCTGCCGAGCGGATGGATGCGGCGGGGCCGGTCCCCGAGGGGCTCCGTGTCCCCGCCGGGAGGGCAGGTGAGCGGCTGCTGAGGATGGGGGTTCCGAGGAGGGGGTCCCCATGGATCCCGCTGCCCGAGGAGGAGCCGCTCGGCGCCCGCCCCCCCGAACAGTAAGAGTTGATGTGCGGTGAGCTGCATCCTGCATGTGAGCTCCTACTGCCCCGGGAGGCGGGCCGCCCCCGACGGGACCCCCGCGCTCTGCCTCCGCCTCCGCCGCCTCGGGGACCCCGGGGGTGGGCGAGGGAGGGAGGGGAGCCGGTGCTGCCCGCGCTGCGAGTCCGCCTGTCCCGGCGACCATGGCTGTAGACTGTTACCCCCCCAGCGGCACAGTAACAATCTAAAGCCACGGTCGCCCGGGCGGCGTCGGAGTTGGGGGGGGGCCAGGAGGGCGGGATGGGAGGGGGCAGCGGTGCCTTGGCGACGGCGAGGAGGCGTCCCCGCCACCGCAGCGAGCGCGCCCGACCCCCTCCGGCGGCGCGGGGGGGACTCCCGGTGCTTGGGAGGGGGGGGAGTGTCGGTAGCATCGGCAGCATCGGAAGCATCCGCCCACCCCCCTGCCCGCCCCCTGCCCTCCCACGCGTGTCCGCCCCGCCGGGAGTCCCCCCCTACCTGGGCTGCAGCGGGAGGGCGGGGGGGCGTCCGCCGTGGGGGGGTCGGTGTCTGCGGGGGGGGAAAAAGAGAGCGGGGTCAGGCGGGCACCGGGACACCCCCCCATCCCCGCCCCGTCCCGCCTTCCCCCCGCCCCCGTCGGGGCGCGCTCCCCGACGGCTCAGCACCACGGACAGCGCCCGCCCCCCCGGCGCTGCGGCGGGGCCGGGGCCGGTGCGGGCCGGGCCGGGGCCGGTGCCGGTGCCGGTGCCGGTGCCGGCGGTGGGTCATGCTTCAGTAGCCATGACTGTAGACTGTTACTGTCCTGTCCCTACGCAGCAGTAAGCAGTCTAGAGCCAAGGTGCCGACGCTCTGACTCGGGCTCTCCTCGACGGGGTCTCCGCGCTCTTTAGACGCAGCGGGGTGAAGGCGATGCACCCCCCCCTTCCCCGGGCTGCGGAGCCGGCAGCACCCGGGCTGGGGACACGGGGCTGCGGGGGAACCCGAGGGAGGCGGCGGCGGACAGCGCCTGGCACGGCGACGGCACCGCGGGATGGGGCCGGGGGGTCCCGTCGGGGGTGGCTCGGAGAGGGGGGACAGCGGGCTCCGGTGTCACCGCGGAGCGGGACACGCACGCACGCACGGCCCCGCACCCGCAGCCCCCAACCCCTGCAAGGTGCGGGCGGCCGGTCCCGCCGTGCGCCCCCCCGGGGCGGCCCCGCGCCCAGCGCCCGCCCCCGCGCACCGCCCCCGCCGGCGCCGCCGCCCGGCCCGCACGTGGGGCTGCGCCAGGCGCCTCCGCGCCGCCCCCGCCGCCGCAGCGCTCCCCTTCCCCCGCCCGGCCCCGGTGCCCTCTGCTCCGCCTCACCCCGCCCCGGGGCCGGCAGGTGCGGCGAGGGCTCCGCTGCCCCCTCCCGCCCCCGCACCGGGCTCCGTCCCCGCTTACCTGCGGGCCAGCCCAGCCGGTGCCTTACCTGCTGCGGGCCCCGCGGCTGCCGGGCCGGGCAGGGGCCCCGCGGCTCCCGGCGGGGCCGGCGCCGGTGTCGGTGCTGCGCTGTCCGCAGCGCGCGGGGCTTTTATAGGATCGGGCTCGTAGTAACGGGGATCTCGGCTCATTCATAGAAAAGCATCAACCTACACAATGACGTGAGCGCTACGTCAGCGAGGAAATTTAGGGAACGGGAAGACGCTACTATTTATATCGGCGCGGGGGGAGGACAGCGGCCCGGAGCCGGGCAGGGGGTCCGGGCTGCAACAGGACCCCGGCCCTCCCCCCGGCCCCTCCGGAGCCCCCCCCGTTCCGTGGCTGCTCGAGGAGAGCGGTGGGGCAGCACCCAGAGCCCCACATCCCTTCTCCACCTGCTGCCAGAGCCAGAGGGTTGTGCACACACCGGGACACAACCGAGGGTCCTGTCCCCCGGGACGGCGGCGTGGGGCACCCCCTGCCCCAGACAGAGGGGTCCATCCAGTGAATGCATGGAGTTACACATGGGAATCCAGGGTGCCCATCACCCCTGAGCACCCTGCTAGGCCAGAACGTGGCCCCATCCTGGCGTCACCACGGGGCTGCTGATTTGGGGCTGTCTGTGACCCCCATCATGGCAAGAGGGTGGACAGGGGTCCCCAGACCAGGGCACCATGCTGGGGGTGCCCCCTGCCCACCTGCACCCCTCACCCACAGCAATGTCCTGAGCAGCACCTCCCACGTGTCCCCTCATCAGACCCCGTGTCCCTGCAGTGCCACCAGCACCCACGGGTGCCACCCCAGCGCCCTGCAGGACAATGGGACAGCACAAGCAGTGCTGGGGGCTGAGTTTAGAACACATGGGGTGAGCAACCCACTGCAGCACCGTGCTGACCTCTCCAGCCTCACAATGGGGCCTGGCCCTCACTCCCACCAGAGTTGGGTCCCCAAAAACCGTCAGTGCTACCGAAGAAGGTTGTATCTTCACGGGTGAGTTAATTTTGGCCCCTTGCTCCTTCCTAAGTGCCAGCACCCCCCAAGATGGGCTTAGAGTCATATCCAGGGGGATTTGGGATCATCCTTTCTCCCTTTATGCACCTGTGCGTCCATCCATCCATCCATCCATCCATCCATCCATCCATCCATCCATGCATCCCCCCCACTCCTGCTGGAGCCGTCTGACCTCACTCTGCTCTGGCGAAGCATCACACCGGTAACCACAGCAACAGCGGCGTTGTCATTGACAGCAGCATCCGCGCCCGCCAGCATCCGCCGCTGCGCAAGGCCGCGCTGCTGCAAGGCCACACGCTGCTCCGGGGACTCGAGCCGCGACCCCCCCACTCCCCGACCCCTCGCACCCCCAAATACCTGCAGAGCGCCTCGGAGATTTAACCCCTCCCAGCCCCACCAGCACCTCCCCATCCTCCACCGGCCAAGGTGCTGCCACCCCGCTAGAACTCCCCAAATCGCCTTTCCCACCCCCTGCTACGTGGGGGTGTCCCCCTCCTGTCCCCCCCTTTATTTTTTCCCCCACGCAGCAGCGGCGCTCGCCCCGTCGGGGCTCTCCGGTTCGGCGAGGGGAGGTGCGGAATCGCTGCCGCAGCGCTCCCCGCCGCAACCGTGACTCAGCCCGGGATTAGTCAGCACCCGGGGCCGGCCCACCCGCACCCGGCTGCGCAGCTCCGCCGCTCGTTCCTCCGGGGGCCGCGACCCCCCCGCTGCCCGGCCCGGTGCCCCCGAGGCGCGCACGGTGCCCCGAGCGGGATGCGGAGCGGGGGGGTCGCAGCCCCGAGCAGGGGGGGTCCATCCCGGAGCGCGGCCCGTTGCTGCCATCTCGTGGGCTTCCCACCGGTGACACGGCCGTGTCCCTGCCGGGGGAGGCGGTGAGGGGAGCCGGGGTGTGCGTGGGGAGGGGGAGGACACCTGTAGGTGGTGGGTGAGGGGGATTGGAGGAGGAGGAAGGGGGAGAGGAAGGGAGGTCTCGTTGTGCCGTCGTGACTCCGCAGGGGTGGGGTGTTCACCTGCTTGGATGGCACCTCACAAGGAAGGGATCCTACTGCCCCACGGTGCATCACTTCAGAGGAAGGGGTCCCATCACCTCAAGCCCCAAAATATCACCCGGCTGGAAGTGTTCCTCAGCCAATCTGTGCCACAAGGAAGGGGTCCCGTGAAGCATCCCCCATAAGGGAAAGGTCCCAGTGTTTCACCGATCATCAGGGATGACACCATCACCTGCCTGCAGAGAAGGGGTTCCATCACCCCATCCAGTGTCATCCCACAGGGAAGGGGTCCCACTGCCCCATGAAGCATCACCCATAAGGGAAAGGTCCCCATGTTTCACCAAGCATCATCCCACAGGGGTGAGATCATCACCTGCCTGCAGAGAAGGGATTCCATCACCCCATCAAGTGTCATCCCACAAGGAAGCGGTGCCACTGCACCAGGAAACAACACCTGGCAGGGATGGGTGCCCTTGTTTGACTGAAAATTGCCCCCAAGAAGCATCAACTGTAAGGAAATCTCACCAAACTCTGACCCTCAGGGACAGGATCCTCATCTACCTGCAGAGGATGGGTCCTGTCACCCCCTCAGGCACCATCCCACAAGGAAGGGGTTCCATTGCTCCACAAAGCATCACCCCACAGGAGTGGGTTCCCTTTTTTTCCCAAACATCCCCCCCATAAGGAAGGGATCCCATTGCCTCTCAGTTCAGAAAGGGGAATTGCCAAGCCCTGCTCCTGGGGAGGAAGATCCCTGAGCTCTGGGATATCCCAGGACTGTCCAGCTGGACAGCAGTTGGGGGAAAAACACCTTGAGGGTTCTTGGAGAAGCTGACCCTGTGTCGTTGGGATGAAGGAGGTGAATGTGTCCTGCTCTGTGCTGGTTGGCAGCAGTGAGAGGATCCTTCCCCCTGCTCAGCCCTGGAGTGCTGGGTCCAGCGCTGGGCTCCCAGCATGGAAACACTGCAGGGAGTCCAGGGAAGGGGCACTAAGAGGAGTAAAAGGCTAGAGCATCTCCCTGAGGAGGAGAGGCAGAGAGCTGGGAGAAGGCTCCAGGGATGTGTGAGTGCACGCACAGCCCTGGAGGGTGTGGAGGGCAGAGCCAGACTCAGCTCCTGCTGCCCAGCTCCAGGACCAGGGGCAGGGGGCACAGACTGAGTCCCAACCATCAGGGAGCATTTCCACACTGGGAGGGGAGTGCTGGCCTGGGCTGCCCAGGGAGCTGCTGCAGTCCCCATCCTTGGAGATACCCAAACCACCTGGGCAAGGTCCTGTGCAGCCAGCCCTGCTGGGGCTGGGGTGACTTCCTGAGGTCTCTCCCAGTCTCAGCTCCTACTGTTTGATTCTGTCTCTTGTGCGCCTGGATATCCTTCCGCTAGGAATTGTTGCCCTGCTCCATCAAATATCACCTTGCAGGGATAGGTGCCCTTGTCTGACCAAGTATCTCTGCAAAAAGGGTCTTCTCAGTGTCACCCCAAAAGAGAAAGGTCCCATTGCCCCATCAAGTCCACAGAGAAGGACCCCCCAAGCCACTGGAGCATCCCCCCACAGGGAATGACTCCCACTGTCCACCCCAGCAATGCCACCCAGGCAGCACAGCAGGAACAGCCACCCCAGCCGGGCTTGTGCTGTGCCAGGGCACCTCTGCCCTTCCCAGGGATCCTCTCCTGACGGGGGCACCCTGGGAGAGCCCGGCCGGGTCCCGTGGCTGCCCCAGGGCCTTGGCATCGGAACAGCTCAGGAGATGGGAGCGGTGACCCAGGGCTCAGCACTGCCATGAGTTGCACAGCCTCAGCCCCGCACTGGAGGGGACACAGACGCACATCCATCCCCATGCATCCCCTGCACACACAGGGGCGCAGTTTCGGGGCTGCTCCATCCCGGCGGAGCGGAGCTGGAGCTGCCCGCGGGGGCTGCAGGCTCCTGGCGCTGCCGGATGCGGCCCCGCTGGCCAAGGGCAGTAATGGAAGACATGTGTGTGGGCTTTGGGGAGAGGCTGCGCTGGGAAACAGGGCCCTGCAGAGACCGGGGGGCTGTATCCTGTCCAAAAGCCCAGGTCCCACATGAAGCCAGGCATGCGAACGCGATCCAAACCACAGCTGGATTTGAACCGAATCTCCCAGCATCTGGGCTAATTTGCTGCAACTTTGATTGATCGTGGGGAGGGGGCACAGGCGGGAAACGCTCCAGCTCAGACCTCCCAACAGAGCCAATGACTTAAGCAGAGCTGGTTCCAATCTGCTCAGCACATTGAGGCGAAAATGCCCCTTTCTCTGCGCGCTGCCGGCGCTGGCTCCTCCTGCAGCCCGGCTGTCCCCGATGTCCCTCGGGGCTGGACATGGGCTGCAGCTCCTTGGGGACACCCGGCAGCTTCTGACAGCTCTGGGTGCGGAACTCTGGCTCAGTCTGCTGTGTTAGGATCCCTCCAGAAAACTGGATACTCATGCAAGAACCCCCGTCCACCTGCCCCAAAGCCCTGCGGGCACCGATCCGCCCCTCCGCTGCTGGGAGAGGCCGGGAATGCGAGAGGAGCTGCAGAGGAGGGTGGAAAAGGTGAAGGGTTTTTCCAGCGCCTGCCTGGGCCGCTGCCCCCGGGGCTCGGCGTCACTCAGCAGGTAGCAGGGGCAGCCCGGGGTCCCGGCCGGCCCCGGGGGATGCAGCTGTCCGGGAGCCGCTCGCTGCCGTGATTTATGCGGCTCAGCCCCATAAATTACCGGCACGGAGCCCGCGGGAGCCATCGCTCACAGCGACGTCCAGAGCTCGCTGCCAGAAGCTGAAACACTTCCAGCCGTTAATTGAAGAGAGGGGGGAAAAGAAAAAAAAAATGGCAGAGAAGGGAGAAATTAGTGCCCGGGGAGTTGGGATTAAACCGCGGCTCTAACGAGGGTCGCCCACGTCCCGCTCCCAGGATCCCGGCGCTTCCTGTGGGCAAGAGCCCAGCGTGGGGAGCAGCGAGGGGAGCTGCCGAGCCTGGGATGAGCCCGCGGGCAGTGACACTCCGTCCCGGTCCCCAGGGCGACATTTCCGTAGTGAACGGGGACACGCTGAGTCTGAAGGGGATCTGAGGGTGAGTTCCAGGTGAGCGATGCTGAGCTGTGAGGGCAAGGGCTGCCACCACCCTGCCAGAACCCATCTCCTTTTGTCCCGAATTCAGGGCTGCCCAAACCCTGTCCCAGGCACCCCACATTGGCTCCCCTTCACCACGGGACCGAGGTTATGAGGTGAAACACCAGGTGGGAGGGACGGCCCTGCTCAGGCTGCCCCGCTCAGCTCAGGGGGTGCCAGCGGGACACCCCCGGATCAGCAGCCGGCCTGGGGAAGCCCATCGCGATGCTTTGCCGTACCAGGAGGTTGTGCAAGAGGCTGCGGCTGTGAGAAAGGAGAAGTGAAAGTGTGAAGCGAGAGGCGGCTCCCCCCGCGCCAAGGGGGGTACCCCACGCTGCACCCCAAGCCCAGCAGCTTTTCCAGCGGCGGCTGGAGGGATAAAGCCGGGGAAACGTGGCTCTGCCTCCCCCTCCTCCTCCTCCTCCTCATCCCGAACCACCGCAAGCCCCCAGCCCACCGCAGCCACCGCACATCTGGGCGCCAGCGCTGCGCGTCCCTCCCGCTCTGCTCTCCCCCCTCACCAGCAAATTGCGCCCCTCTGCCCTCCCTCCCTGCTCCCCAGAACCCCTTCCCACATCATCTCCACCCACAGGACACGGCCTTCCACCCTCTGCACCCCAAAACGCTGCCACCCTCTCCAGCCTCCCCAACCGATGGGCGCCCCCCGCTCTGCCCATCCGCACCCACCCCTCGGGCGGGGCGGCGAGCGAAACCCCTCGGCTCCATCGCTGCCCAGCCCCGTCCGCCCCGTCGGGTCCCACCTGCCGGGGAGGAGCCGCCGCCGGTACCGGGCGGGGTGGGGCGCACCGGGAGCCGCTAGATGGCGCCCTACGAGCGGGACCGACGGGGGGGACGCATCGCCCTTTGCCCGGGGACACCCCCGGTGCCCCCGCTCCGGGGCTCCCGGCCCCACCCGGGCCGTCCGGGCAAAGAGCGATGTGCTGAGGACCGAGACCCCCGAGGGGGCGGCCGGGGCGCGGCAGGAGAAGATCGGGAGGAGGGAAAAGCCGGGCAGGGAGGAGGAGACCGGGATGGGGAGGGAGGGGTGTGTAAAGGGGGGGGCCCGGCTTGTCGGTGCCCCGCCCGGGGATGGGAGGAGGAAAACCTCCCGCCGTCCCTTTAACAGCCAGCGGCGCTGCTCGGAGTTCAGGCCGGGGTCAGGGGGAGTTCGCAGCCCGGGTTTCACCTCCGAGCTGGCGGCGTCGGGAACCCCGAGGAACCGCTGCTGCTTCTTCCACAACCACCTCCTCCTCCTCTTCCTCCTCCTCCCGTTCCGTAGGACCGGCCGGGAGCGCGGGGTATGGAGGAAGAGAAGCAGCAGAGGAAGAGGAGGGTGGAGGGGAGCAGCAACCGGCGGCGGCCCCCCCGGGGCTGAGCCATGAGAGTTCACCGAGACCTCAGCTGGCTGGCGGAGGCCACCGGACGCCCAGGTAAAAGGAGGGGGGGAACGCCCCGAAATGCGGGGAAATCAGCCGAAAAAGCCGCTCCGCGGGCTCTTGGCTTCGCGCACCTGGGCGGGGGGCACCGGCACCGGCACGGAGGCGGGGAGGGGAGGTCCCGCTCCCCCCACACCCCCGACCGTCCCCCCGCTCACCTCGAGGGGGGGAGAGGAAACGGGGGCGGGGGGCGCCCGGGGGGTCCGGCCCGCCGCCTCCCGGGACCGGCGCGCATAAGAAGCGGGGAGGCGCGGCGGGGAGCGGGACAGCGGCGGGGAGCGGCGGGCGGGCACCGGCTCGGGGCGGCCCCCCTGCTCTCCCCCGGCAGGTGGGCGCGGGGTCTCGGGATCCCGCGGCTGGCGGGGCCGGGGCGCGGCGCTGGCGGCGGCGGCGGGTGATGTCACTTTCTCCAAAACCCTCCGGGG
Source organism: Ammospiza caudacuta (assembly GCF_027887145.1). Taxonomy (NCBI): domain Eukaryota; kingdom Metazoa; phylum Chordata; class Aves; order Passeriformes; family Passerellidae; genus Ammospiza; species Ammospiza caudacuta. The sequence goes on from NC_080612.1 coordinate 8,082,650, forward strand.
GTTTTCGCCCCCCTCCCGCCCCCCCGAGCCGCCGAGAAACGAGCCCCCATATAAGCGGTGGCACCGGCCGGGCGGGCGCGCAGAGCGGCCGGGACTCGGCGGAGCGCGGGGCTCAGACCCGCCCCCGCCACGCCGCCCGCCCCGCGCGTGGGTGAAGCCCCGGCCGCGCACGTCGAGCCCCCCGCGCGGTGCGGCGGGCACCGGGGCCGGGCACGGCGCTGACGGCGCGGCCGCTGTGTTGCAGGGCGGCGGGCGAGGAGCGGGATGCTGGACGCCATGGAGGTGCCGAGCCACTCGCGGCAGCTGCTGCTGCAGCTGAACACGCAGCGCACCAAGGGCTTCCTGTGCGACGTGATCATCGTGGTGCAGAACGCGCTTTTCCGCGCGCACAAGAACATCCTGGCCGCCAGCAGCGCCTACCTCAAGTCGCTGGTGGTCCACGACAACCTGCTCAACCTGGACCATGAGATGGTGAGCCCCGGCATCTTCCGCCTCATCCTCGACTTCATCTACACCGGCCGCCTGGCCGAGTGCGAGCCGGGCAGCGAGCAGAGCCTGGGTGCTGTGCTGGCTGCCGCCAGCTACCTCCAGATCCCCGGCTTGGTGGCCCTGTGCAAGAAGAAGCTGAAGCGCAGCGGCAAGTACTGCCACCTGCGCGGGGGCTACGCGCCCTACAAGCTGGGCCGCGGGCTGCGGGCCGCCACGCCGGTCATCCAGGCTTGCTACTCGGGGACGCCGCGGCCCGTGGACCTGCCTCCCGTGGAGCCGGCGGCGCCTCTCAACACGCAGTGCGGGGAGCTGTACGCCTCGGCCGCCCAGGGCGCCCCGCTGCACCCCCACGGGCTGTGCCCGCCCGAGCGCCACTGCTCGCCGCCCTGCGGCCTCGACCTCTCCAAGAAGAGCCCCACCGGCCCCTCCGCCCAGCTCCTGCCCACCGACCGCCTGCTGCCCAGCGAGCCCCGCGAGCCCTCGCTGCCCCCACGGCACGACAGCCCCCCGGTCAGCGCCGGCCTCCTGGGCAGCCACGCCGCTGCCTACAAGGACTCCCCGCCGGGCGCTGAGCCGGGGGGACACCCCCACGCCCCCGACCCCTTCCGCAGCACGCCGCCCTGCGCCGAGCCCCCGCTGCCCCGCGCCGACGGGCGAGAGCTGATGTACCGCTGGATGAAGCACGAGCCCCTGGGCCCCTACCTGGACGAGGGGGAAGCGGAGAAGGAGCTGGAGCGGGAGGAGAAGGCCGAATCGCCGCCTGCGGCACCGCAGCCCCGCTACCCCAGCGTGGAGAGCAACGACCTGGAGCCTGACAACAGCACGAGCGAGGAGACGGGCAGCAGCGAGGGCCCCTCGCCTGGTGACGCGCTGGACCGATACTGCAACCACCTGGGCTACGAGCCGGAGAGCCTGGGCGACAACCTGTACGTCTGCATCCCCTGCGGCAAGGGCTTCCCCAGCTCCGAGCAGCTGAACGCCCACGTGGAGGCCCACAACGAAGAGGAGCTCTATCACAAGGCGGCGGCCGAGCAGGCCGTGCCCTTCCTGGACAAAGGTGGCCCGGGGCTGGGTGACATCTTGCGGCCTTACCGCTGCTCCTCCTGCGACAAGTCCTACAAGGACCCGGCCACGCTGCGGCAGCACGAGAAGACGCACTGGCTGACGCGCCCCTACCCCTGCACCATCTGCGGCAAGAAGTTCACGCAGCGCGGCACCATGACCCGCCACATGCGCAGCCACCTCGGCCTGAAGCCCTTCGCCTGCGACGCCTGCGGGATGCGCTTCACCCGCCAGTACCGCCTGACCGAGCACATGCGCATCCACTCGGGCGAGAAGCCCTACGAGTGCCAGGTGTGCGGCGGCAAGTTCGCCCAGCAGCGCAACCTCATCAGCCACATGAAGATGCACGCGGCCGGCCCCGACGGCAAAGCCAAGCTGGACTTCCCCGACAGCGTCTACGCCATGGCCCGGCTCACCGCCGACCAGCTGGGGCTCAAGCAGGAGAAGGCGGCCGAGCTGCTGTCCCACACCTCGCACTTCCTCAGCGACCCCAAGGCCATGGAGAGCCTCTACCCCCTGGCCAAGTTCACGGCCGAGCACCTGGGGCTGAGCCAGGACAAGGCGGCCGAGGTGCTGGCGCAGGCTCCGCACCTGCACACCGAGGCCGCCCGGACCATAGAGCGATACTCGCCCCCCTAGCACCGGCCTGACCGGGGGGCTGGGGGGGCCGCTGGCCTCCCCTCGCTGCCCCGTGTGGAGCTGGGGGGGCGAGAGGTGATGGGTGCTCGTCCCCAGGCGCTGCCGGCGGTCCCGGAGAACTCGCTCAGTAGCCAAGGTGCCGTGAGAGCTGCTCCGGGATGGATGGACGGCGTGTCCCTCGGGAGAAGCCGATAAATCAGGGACTGACCCCGCGGCACCTCCGCCCCCGGCCGTGGGGGGTGCCGGGAGCCCGGCACCGGGCGGCAGCGACGCACAAGCTGTGAGTGAGGCCGGGCTGCGCCCCGAGGCTTTGGAGGACATGAGCCCGCTCCTTACCTCAGGGCTGCCCCCGGGCCAGGGGAAGGCCTCGGCAGCGGCTGCACCGCTCCGGCTCCGCTCTGGGAGCCGCCGGCGCTCGGCTTGGCCGCGACGGGACCCGGACTGTGCCTCCCCGAGCGCCGTGAGTAGCTCGTCCGTCGTGGCCGGAGCGGCGGCTCCGTGCGAGCGGGAGCGGCCGGCGCTGGGCCGGGGTGTGAGCCCGAGCATCCCCGGGGGCTCGGGACGGACTGACGGAGGGGACGGTGCGGGCTGAGCCGCAGGAGCGGGACGGGGCAGCGGCGGTCGCGTCCGTGCTGGGGGGCCGGGGAATCGCGATGCTCCTCGGCCCGCAGCAAGCACTGAGCTCCCGTCCCCGGCGCAGGGCTCGGCCGGCTGCTCCCCGTGTGTCTGGGAGGCGGGGCAGGGCCTGTCCCAGACTGAGCCCCTGGGCCCTGCTCGCCATCAGGGATGCCCGGGGCACCCGGGCCAACCCCGGGACCCGGCGGATTCGCCCTCGGGCGGCCACACTCGCCTTGATTATTTTTTATTTTTTTATTTTTTGCCAAAGACGCCCGTCTCCAGCGCGGCCGGGCCGGGCCGGGGGGTCCATGACAAAGACAAAGCGGTCTCTGGTTTGTCAGCTACGGGAGGTGGGCAGGGGCTGCGGGAGGGGGCGGTGGGGCAGAGCCCGGGGCCGAGTCCCCCCCGGCGCCCTCTGCCTCCACCGCAGCCCCTCTCCCACCTTCTGCTCGGTGTGGGCCAAGCCCCCCCAGCCTGGACCCCCCCGGCCCGTGCCCTGACCCCTCCGTTGGGGCAAATGTGAAGCTTCTCCCCCCTCCCGAGCCCCCTCCTCTCCTTTGCACACGAGGCTCCGGGCGGCCGCCAGCAGCGCCTGCCCCGGCCTCGCAGCCACTGTGCCTTAGCCTGAGCTGCGCTCCTGCCCCGGTGCCCCGGAGCTGCCCGGGGGTGCCTGGCGGCGGCGGCAGCACCCAAAGCACAGCTGGCAGCGCCCAGCGGGGCCCCGGCCCCCCCTGTATCACGTCCAATTTGTACACGGGCTTCTCGCCCTTTTTTTTTCTATAGTCGAAACGGAATGAGCAATAAAGTGACATTAACACGCGTGGCCTCGCGTTCTTCTCTGGGGAGGGGCCTGGCTGGTGCAGGGTTGAAGCTGAGCATGGCTGGGAGTGACCCTGGGGGTCACCTGGGGGTGCAGAGCTGCAGGGAGGGGACCCGGGGGGCTCTGTTGTGCACCTGGTTAGTCCAGACCCCCTCGGCTGGGGGCAGCAGCAGATGCAGGTGGGACAGAGCTGTTGTCATCCTTACAGTGTGTCCCACTGCTGCCCCTCCCTGGTGTCCCCCACCCCACCCTCAGCAGCAACTCATGGGCTGACAACAAACAACACAGCACGCTGCACTGACACATGTTTAATACTAAAAATTATTAAAACCAACTTAACATCCCGAACGCGGGCGCTGCCCCAAGACAAGAGCTCCCAGCCTGCTCAAGCTCTGCTCACTCTTGTGCCACCTGGTCTGGTGGCATCAAAACTGTCCCATGGCCGAGCCTGTGACACACCTGGCAGAGCTGCAGGGCCCTCCAGGCTGGTGGCACCTGGCAAAGGAGCGCTGGGGCAGCGCCATAAGAAAACAAACACTGAAACACACCCGGCGCGGAGGAGAAGGCAAAGTCTCTGCAAAGCTGGCAGCCAGCACGGTGTGGGCAAGGAATCGGGGTGTGGGTGCTGTGCCAATGGCTCCGTGTGCCCCACAGCACCCCAAAGTCTCTGTGCCCGGTGCCCTGGGCTGGGCACTGCTCTGGCACGGGTTACCCAGCACGGTCTGTGTGTCCATCGCGCTGCCGAGGCTCTGACCCTGCTGCTGCCCTGCACTGGGGCTGGGGGCTGGCACAGGGGTGGCTGGCACAGGGGTGGCTGGCACAGGGGTGGCTGAGCTTCCTGATGCAGACTCTGGGTCTGAGCCACCCACACAGGAAAGGAAAATGCTGGGCTCTGTCCTGCTGCTTCCTCTGCCACCTCTGCCACGTCCCTCCCACGGCTGCGGCGCCCAGAGGGGACCAGGGGTGGCCCTGGGGCTGCTCCCACCCTGGCTCGTGGGACTGGGACTTGACAGAGCTCCAGGGGCTCTGGTTCAGGGGTTAATGCTCCCTCTTAGCTTCTGTGTCTGGTGTGTCACTGGGGATGGGACACTTGCTGATGGGACAAGGTGGGGTGTGGAAGGCTTAGCAGCACCCCAACCCCAACTCCAAGTGCAAAATGACCCAGGGATGAGGCAATGGCTCCATCCATGGACCCTCTCAGCTAGGCAAATAATGGGGCTGAGCATTTCTGTGGTTCTCTCTGACTCTGCAGCCATAGGCAGAAGCCAGATCCCACATGGAATCCCTGTGGCAATGTGAGGACACCCAGCACCCATGGGACAGCCGGTCCTGGGGTCCTTGGAGAATTCTGTTAGCCTCACACTGAGTCCTAGGTCAAAAGCGTGCCTGAAGGTAGCAGGGTAGGACTAAGGGGTTTGGGGGAGAAGAAAAGGGGCAAGGAACAGCTGGGGTGGGCAGGGCATCAGGACAAAGCAGCTGTGGGGGTGTTCAAAGCCTCCCCCAGCAAAGCAGGCAGGGCACACACCTGAAAACTAACCTACACTGAAAAAAATGAAACTCAACAAGCAAACCCCGCACCACGGAGAGGGCAAAGCCCTCTGCAAGCAGCACTCCTGCGTGGGGCAGCACACGGTGGGGAAGGGCATGGGGACCTGGGGCTGTCTGGCCATGCAGGACAAAATAGGCTGGGGCAGGGGGAAACCTGCCCTCGAAATCCATGGCCTCTCCAAGGGGTACAGGCTGGACTGAACAATCCCAAAGTCTGTGCCGGCGTGTCCCCAATCTCTGCCCTACGCAGCCTACAAACCCAAAGAGCCACCGAGGCATGGCTCGAGCTCTCTGCACCCAAGCAAACCAAGCAAAAGGCTGGTTGGTGATCCAGCACAGGGCTCACCCAAAGCTTCCCTCGCCAGCGGGGCTCTCCAGCTCCGCGCTGGCACTGCCCAAAGGCCGGCGGGCCCCTCAAGGGCCCAGCCTCCACGTGAACCATCCACAGCAATGACCTTCCCAGCTGCTCTGCCCTCGGGGGGCCCTTCTCAGCACGGCCATTCCGGGGTGGGTTGAAGACGTGGCGTTTATTGTTCGTGGTGGGCTGGCGGCGGCGGCGCGGCGAGGCGGCCGCTGGAGCCGGGCTCCTGCCGTCAGGGGCTGCGTGACTCCCTCAGGGGCCCTGGGCCCCCCTCGGCCTCCTCAGCCCTCCTGAGCCCACTTGAGGAAGGTGGGGATGTCCCGCACCGGCACGTTGCGGGTCAGCGCTTTGACTCGCAGGTTCCGGTCGTCCGTCAGCAAAACCACTTCCCTGAGCAAACGGATGGGATCGTCTGCAACGAGACACACACACGGAGCACAGTGAAGCTCTGACCTGCCCCGGGCCTTCATCCATCCCATGGTGTGCTCCCCTTCCATCCATCCCGTGGTGTGCTCCCCTACCCTCCCTGCTCCTTGCCAAGCTGCCTGGTGGGCCTCGCACACAGCCCCGCATCCCCAAGGCCATCTGCTCCCCTCTCTGTGCTGCCCAGGGGTGATTTGTGACCATTGCCCACTGGCCACAGAAGTGGTGGACTGGCCACAGTCTGGGAAGAGGAGGTCCCTGGCCAGGCCAGGAAGACGGCCTGCGACCCTGGCTCCAGCAGGAAGCTGGTGCTATTATTCTGTTGATCTCATTATAAGATCTAAAGCCACCCCTTATTTTTTGCGGAGCTTTTTTGGAGTCGCCACTGACACCAAGGCGTTTCTGGCTGGGGCTCAGACAGACACTGGGAGTTGATGCCTGAGAAAGAACCAGAGGGATCTTGCCCCCAGATGGATGAGCTGCCCCGCACGCAACGCGCCGGGCTGGGATGTGGGAGCCACGCTTACGTGTGTGCGAGGCAGGGGAAGCATATGGGCTATGTGTAAGCAGCTGGGTCCTGTGACCAGAGCACTGTTCCTATGAGCACAGGAAACACAGTGCCTCCGAGCCAGGACGGGAATGGAAAAAACAGAGTTTATGGGAGCCCAACATGGGCCCAGATTGGCTGTGCAGGGAGCAGCAGGACGAGGGGAAGGGGAGGGTGGCCAGGAACGCGGGCTATGGTCACGGTGTTGGGGCTGGGGATGGTGGGCAAGCACCTGGCTGGCTGTGCTGGAAGGAAGGGAATTAGGGGCTCAGTGGGAAGGCAGGGCAAGGATTGAGAGCTGCCTCAAGTGGGAGCAGGAGGTTTTGCGCGGACACTTTAAGAAATGTGTAACAATAAACATCCTCTGCCCCGCGCTGGTGACGCGCCTCCTTGTTACAAACCAGAGGCTGTCAGCTTGTCAGGCCCCATTCCCCATAATCCACATGATTTCAAAATTCAGCATCATTTGCACATAAACATTTGGTGACGGTTTCTCTGTGAATCTGACAAGTTAAGCTGCTAAGAATTCGTGCTGACAAATGCGGGTTGATTTCTTGGGCAGCTGCTGATGTGATTCCCATCCCTGCCGCCCTGGCAACAGCCTGGAGGCTGTCTGGTCCCAGCACACATGGCTGATGCCAACCAGGAATGCAGAGGAAAAAGCTCCTGGACAGAAGGCACAAGGGGTCATGGGGAGGAGGCATTTTCTGGATCTCTGTCACCACAAAAAATGGATCTGTGGATGTTTATGGTGTGTTTGTCACAGGCTGGGGCATCCCCAAGGTGCCATGAGGTGACATTTGGCAATGAGGGGGAAGGGCCACAGCCTGGGGCTGACCGGAGGCAGGAGGTGGCACCTTGGTGTTGAAAGAGGCAAAATGCAGGAGGGAAACAGATCCAAGGGCCATGAAAGAGAAATGGGAGGAGTCTGTGGAATGCCACAGAGAAGGGACAAAGAGGATGTGAGGATGTCCCACCTTTGTTGGAAGGCATGAAATCCTTGGCCTTGTCATTGCAATAGTGGAGGCAGCAGGACAGAATCAGGTCGTCATTGTTTCCCTGGAAAAGAAAGAGCAAGGTTACCCTTGTCAGGGAAAACTTTGCACCCTCACCACCCTGCACCGCCTCGAGACACCCCAACACAGCTCAGTGACAGCAGGGACACAAGGGCCTGCTCAGCCAGCTGCAAAGTGGGGACACAGAGCCACCCCCTGCCAGAGCTCATGGAGCTCAGAATCCCTGGTTTTCCCAGAGGAGGTGGTGGCACAGAGCTCCCTGATGCCCCTTACCTGCTGGCCGGTGGTGTCCTCGCTGCGGAAGGAGATGGACTCCAGCTCGTTGCCCCGGCTGGTCAGAGCCCTCAAACAGTTGTCCCTGCTCTCAAACCGCTCCTCCAGGAACTCGATGGACTTCCTGGCTCTCTCCTGCACTTGGCGGGCATAGCCTGCAGCCCGGTGCTCCATCTCTGGGCCCTTGGCCAGGCCATCCAGCTCGTTTATCACTTCAAACAGGAAAAGGAGGTACAGTTACCATGGGACAAGGTGCTCCCGTGACCTGCTGCTGGAGCACGCAAGCTGCCAAGGCCTCAGGGCCGGGGCACTGGGAGCTGGCTCAGGAAATCTGGGTTCAGCTGCCGCAGTGTCCCTGTGCTCCCGGACTTGGCTGCAGGTCTGGAAAAGCTTTGCTGCCTTCCACCTCCGTGGGTCACCTGGCTGGGCCCTGAGAGCTCAGACACCTCACCCCCACAGCGTAACTGGTGAGGGCAACCGGCTCTGCCCTGCCAAACACTGGGGAGCACCGCTGTGCCCCCCGTCCCACCCTGCTGTACCATGCCAACAGCACGGCCGTGCCCAGGGCTGTCAGGAAACCCTCAACTCCTGCATCCTGCTCGTCTGTCTCCGAGCACAGCCATGGCCCTGTGCCTCCTGCCCGTGTGGCACTGCTGCCTCTGACTGCAGGGCTGCACATGGGAACAGGAAGCAGGCAGTTCCCACCCTGGCACTATTTCCCACACAAATCCCAGGCCTGTTTTCCCACTTGAAGCCACCACCCCACGCTCCTGGCAGGGAACACGCTCCTTTCAACGCCTCACCCATCTGGCTCTGCGCATCTGTCCTGCCTCGAGACGAGCTTGGAATCCAGGTGGATTCCCAGCCTGTTCACCTTGACTGGAACCCCTTGTACTGCTGCCAAGTGGTTGGGAACTCCAGCTGCTCCATCCTGTCGAGCCCAAGGGACCCCAGAGCTCCAGGAGGGACCAACCCTTGGGCGCTGGGGCTGCTGGAAGAGCCGCTCTGTGTGTGAGTGATGATGCTTCTCAGCACATCTGGACACACCCTTGTATGCCTGGCCTCACAGCTGGCAGCAGGGCTGGGCACACAAATGTGCATCCAGATGTGCAAACAAGTGTCCCCTGGCTGTCCTGCGTGTGCACAGAGCTGGTGTGCACGTGTGTGCGAGGGAGCCTCCGCTCTGTGTGTGTGTGTGTGTGTGTGTGTGTGTGTGTGTGTTTGAGCCATGGCTTCATTTCTGAAGATTGTTTCCGAGCTTGGAGCCAAGTCCTGAGTTCAAGTGGGAACTATGCATTCCTTGGGGGGTTCGGGGAGAGAGCTCGGGGTCTGAGGCCTCTCCCCAGTGCTGTGAATCACTGCCCGGGGAGCCTGCGTGATCGCTCTGTTCCATGGTGAGCCTGGCACTCACTGTCTGGGTATTCCAATTAAATCTGCGTGGAGCTGCTTTGCTCTTCCCTGGCTGGAGACTCTCCTTGCTACCGACCTGATGCTGCCATTTCCACACAATGCACGGCTGGGCCCGGGGTGGGGGGAGCCGTGCAAGAACGGAACATCAAACAGGAAAAGCTGGTATTCCCTCCCGAAATCCGCCTTCCTGCTTCCAAGCTAAACAGGCTTCAAAGGGGAGGCTTGTTTGTGCTTCTGCACCAGGCCTGGCTTCTCCATGGTGGGGTCAGGCTCAAGGAGCACGGAGCAGGTTAAAGAGCAAGAGAAACAAACCCAACGAGAAGCCAAGCGCTTAACCCCTTGCTGCATCCCCGGCAAGAGCAGGGAGCAGTGCTGGGGAAGGGCACTGGGGCTCTCTCCAGCTGCCCATGGGACATGGCACCAAGGGCTCTGCTCCCAGCAGCCACAGGCCCAGGGCATGGCTTCCTCCTGCCCATACTGATGGCTGTCCTGGGGGATGAGGGGGAATGGGACCAACAAGTGTATGGACAGGGAGTTGCTGGCTTTGGGGTGCTTCTGGGGGGCTTGTGGCAGCAGTGGGAGATGAGTTACTCTGTCCCCATATGACAAGGCAGCAGGACAGGAGGGCACTAAAAGTGCTCAGTTGTGCCTGTGGCAGGGCAGGCCAGGCTCCTTCTGCAGGTTGGGGGCAGCAGTATCTTGGACAGGGGGAGGACCAGAGTGTTCAGCTCTCCTGCTGCCCCTGGCTGGGGTTTGATGGAGAAGCCTCCCAGCAACCACTGGAGTGCACCAGGAGGCAAAGCCATGGCTCCAGGGCAGGCCCCAGCTCTCCCAGGGGCTAACTTGCCCCACAGCCCCCAGGGCTTCCCAGGCTCTGCTGGTGCTGCTGACTGCCTTCCCTTGCCTTCTGCAGTGCCAAGCCACGGAGCAACTTGGCAGCTCCTGTGCTGAGCTGGGCAGGCGTCCAGCCCTGCTCTCCCCACCCAGGGGTGCCAGCCCCAAGAATCCCTCCTGAGCTGGGGGAGAAGGGCAGCAGCTGGATGTTGGCTCTGGGACAGGCAGAGCTGCCTGCTGGTCCCCAGGAGCTGAGAAGGAACCCCCACAATGGCTCGGAGGGCAGCACGGGGTGCACCTGTGCCACCTCACTGCCCGACACCCACAGAACCCAGCTGCTCCCCATCCTCTGGGGGCTGTGGATGGGATGTGGGCTCTGCACTGCCCAGCCCCACTCCTGCCCCAGCGTGTCCTGCTGTCCCTGGGGATGCCGTGAGTGCCAGGCTGGCACGGGGCCGTGCCAGGCGCCGCGGTGGCACTGGCAGGAGCAGCGGCACCTCCAGCCCGGAGCCTGATCAAACACCCAGAGCAAAGGCACAGGCCCAGGGCTGCACCACCCCGGGAGACCACCCAGCAGCACAGCCGTTATCTGCCAGGGTGAGTGTTTACCAATAACGGGAACCAGCTTGCTGTTTTACTGCGAGCTTTATAAGGAGAAAAAGAAGGGCTGGGCTTGAGCAGCCTCGGGACGCTGCTGGGACACAGGCCGGCCATTTGCTCAGCCTGCCTAAGCCCCAGCTCAGCTGGGATAAGCTCTCTGCTCTGATTGTTTAACAATTCCTCCTCCTTGCTCCCTTCGAAATTCCCTCCAAATCCTGTTTAACACCCATCTGCTTACTGCCAGCCGCTGGCACCCCCAAATGCAGCAGTGGGAGAAGTTTGCTGAGTGCTGTGGGCAGAGGGCTGGCAGGGAGGGAGCAGGGTGACAGGGGTTGAAGGAATGCCAACGACTGGGATGAGACAGGGCAGGATGAAGTCCAGTCCCACGGCACAAGCTGACCAGCTCCAGACCACACAGGCACTGAGGGCACGTGGGGCATGGAGAGAGGGAGCCAGCCTGGAGGAACAGACCACACCAGGGGAGAGGAGGAGCCCCCAGCACAGCACTGGCCCTACTCACCGATCAGGGGCACCACCAGGATGAACTTCCTGCAGTCCAGCAGTGTGACCAAACTGCCCAGGTGGTCGATGAAACCATTGGTGTCTGGGACCAGAAAGACAGGTCTGATCTCCAGCTCCATCTGCCTCATTTGGCTCTGGTCTTTCAGCACGGCCTGGAGGAGAAGGAAGGACACATGGTGAGTAAGGAGGATGTCAGTCCTATGATCCATGGACCCTGAGAGCACAAGATAAGCCTGGCTGGCACGTACAGGTCCATGGGAAGGGGATGGGAGGAGGCTGCATCCATCCCACCTGCACACAGCACACATGGGAGCAGGATGGCAAAAGCCTCCAAGAAAACATTCTCCTAGAAAAACAGCCCTGTCCAAGCTTTGGGAGAACTGGCACCGGCCTTGAAAACGGAGGTATTTTGGGAATTGTCCTATTTGTGGGACTGGCAGTTGCCAGGATCATCTGCACTGGTGCCAAGGGCGAGGGAGGACAGGGGTTCTGGGGCTACACATGGAAATAGGTCAAGGTGACAAGAGACAAAACAAACCAGTTTGGGATGCATAAGTCTTGCCAACAGCCTCCTAACACAGGGACCTGAAGCAGGCAGCCAGAGGTCTGTGGGGTAGGGATCCTTGGCTGAATATCTCCTTCACTGTCCCACCACCTCCTGCACATGCCTTGTCTTTTCCAACTCCATCCAGCTGGGAAACCAGGTGGGTTCCAGCCCTGAAAGCTCACAGCACTGTCCTTGGTCGAGCCCTTCACACCCACAGAGAGCAGAGGTGCTCACACTCACAGGGGGAGGGTCTGCTGGGGCTGGCTGGCTGCCCTCTGGGCTGCACCTGGACCTCTGGCCCAAGCCAGCTGCCAAAACGGGACCCCAGAGCTCACGTATGACTTTCGAGGCTCTCGAAGGACTTGGGCTCTTCAGTAAGCCACAGGCTTAAAAAACTCAGGATGCTATTCTAGTGCTTCCTCTGCTTAAAAATAGCTTCCCTGGACTCGCTGATGTTTGCTGCCTCTAATAGGAACTGGTCACCCATGGAGCAGAGCAGAGCTGCTGTGGAACACATCCACCATGCAAACCCTTCTGAGATTGGGCTTGGACCCACCAGATGTGCCCTGGGCACACGTGGTGGCCACCAACCCTGTCCTGCCCAAGGTATGGGGTGCTCCCCCTGCCCACAGCGAGGATCCCAACCCTCCCTCAGTCATGCCAAACCCTGGAACTATGAGCTGCATGGGCCAGCAGTGGCCATGGAAAGAAGTGGTTTTTAATTCATTTCCAAGTGTTGTCATCTGGCTTTAAATCAAGGCGGCTTGATGCTGCCACCTCCCACAAGTGTCTCCAGGCAAGGCAGCAAGCAGAACCTCACCACGTGCCTCCCACCCTCCTTCTGGCAGTGCTGGTCCCACAAACCCTCAGGGGAGGCAGGCAGAGCAGGGGGCACGTCAGGTCCTGTCTGCTGCATGCCAGCAGGAGGACAAGCCCTGCCCATCACACAGAGGACACAGCAGTGTCCCCAGGCTGCAGCTCTGCACCAGCCACGTGCTAGATGCCATCCCTGCCTGTGCTCTGCCTTGGCACCCACTGGTGGCACAGGAGCTGCTACAATCAGGGACAACCTGGAACCAACCCCAGCATGGAGCTGCTGCTGCCCCCTCACCACAAGGACAACAGCAGCTGGGGCGTCACCACAGAGTTTTGGGGTGTGGGAGGAGCTGCTTGTCCCTTGGAGGCACTGGAGCCTGCTCCACCTGCCTTGGGGACATAGAGAAGGGCCTCAGAGAGTGGCAAGTCCCTCGTGGGGCTGCCATAGAGGTCAATGGCCCTGAAGCTGCAGGAAGTGGGGGTGAAACCACGCAAACAGTGACAGTGCTATGTGAACAAGAGCTGGTGGCAGGAGGGGACCCCCCTGCACCCCAATTCACTTCCTGAGCCTGTGACTCAGCCCAGCCCGTGCAGGTGACCTCGGCAGTGTCAGCAGGACCCGCTGACCTGCTCACCCACCCCTGGGGCCGGGGAGGGCAGCACCCTCGTGCGTGGCATTTGCCCCGGCGGGGCCGTACCCGGGCGATTCCTGGCAGCCTCCAGCCAGGCCTGTGCCGGCCGTCACGTCCCATTCCGCTCCCCGGGCCGCCCGGTGAGAGAAGGACACAGGATGCGCCGGGAGTGAAAGAGCGAGGTCGGCGGGGAGCGTGCCAAGTCCCCGCGCACAGCTCCGGGCCGCTCGGGGAGCCAGAGGGAAACTCGCCTCTGCAGAGTTCAGAGGCCGGCAGCGAGATTTATTTTTGTTTGTGTGAGTAAAAGGCTGCAGAAGCCTCCGGCCAAGGGGTTTGGGGGAGAGAGGAGTGGCCTGTGATTCATGCGGACGCTGGCTGGCCCCACGCCAGAGATGAAAGGGAGCCCATGTGCGGCAGAACCGGGGAGGCCAGTTCTGCCTTAACCCTTCTGCCGGTCAGTGGGGCACGGTCCCACGCGGGTGTGGATTGGGATGTCCATGTTTGGGACTCAGCTTCTGTGCTTTTAGGGCTGCCAGAAGCGAACTGCTGGTCCCATGGTGCCTCAGGGTCCCTAAAACGAGAAGGGGGAGATGGTGGCCTGTGTGCCCTTCTGGGAGGTGGGCTTTGGAAACCAGGGTGGATGGAACAGCAGAGGTACAGCCTCGCCCTGGCCCGAGTGTTTTGGGGCAGCCGCATTTTAGCTTTGGCTTATTTGGGTTAAACAAACAGGCTCAGCTTGGCTCAACTCAGTGGCAGGGTGACCCCACAGCGCTGGATGTGGCAGTGGAGCTCTGAGACCAGGGGCTCCTTGTGCTCTCCTGGGCTGCCAGCTCCACTCCCCTCACCTCCTGCACCCGCACGCTGCAATGTCAGCGCTGCCAGCACCCGCAGCCCCCTCCCCATCCCGCTGTCCGGCCACGGGGGCTTCTCCCGGGAGCTGGGCCGGAGCCGGAGGTGGCTCCCCCGGCTGCCCCAGCTGGTGGCAGCACTGAGAGCAGACACTCCTGCACGCACAGTCCCAAATTCCCAGCTCATCCATCAGCTGCCATCACCTGGGGAATTCCCCGGAAGCCGATGGCCGGGTGAGGGCTCCTAGCGAGGGCAGGGGACGGGTCCCCCAAAAGCCAGGGCTTTGTGCAGAGCGACAGGGGGGCGAACTGAGGGGATCCACCGCCAGCACAGAAAAGAAGAAGGCTCCACACGGAACCTGGAGCTGGGCACACGGACCCCAGAACTCCTCTGCCCGTGGTGCCAGGATGGCAGAGAGGCCGAACAGAAAAGCGCCAGGTCACACGGGGTCACGCCGCTCAGGCCAGCACCATCCTGCCACCACCTCCGTCCCGCCACCACCCTCTCCCCAACCGCGGCCAGAGCCGGCGCCGCTGCCCCTTCCAAGCCCGCGCTCTCCGCGGGGATCGGATTTTCCAGGGCCGAGAACAATGCCTCCTCCAAGCCTCTCTGCTCCAGGGCTTCCTCCTCCCAAGGCTCGTCCCCAGCGTCTTCCTCGGGAGCGAACGTGCCCCGTGGCTGGTAGCGCACCGGGGCCGCCGCCGTGGCGGAGCCGCCGTGGGTGGGTGTGCGCCTTCCGCAGGCAGCAGGCACCCGCTCCAGGCAGGTGCTGTGCGTGTGCGCCCGCCGCATTGTTCCTGCGGGGAGCGAGAGCGTGAATGGGACACGGCTAAATTTAGCCACTTACTCACACTACCGCCACAAAGGAGCGGCTGCATCTTAAGGGGGCGGCCGTTCCGTGGGCTCAGAAGGGACAGGAGAGAGGCTATTTTGGGAAGACATGTCATAATTGGCAGTCCCCGGTTGAGCTGCTTCTGTAATGCTGAGCAAAACAATAGCAGCATCCAGAGGAAGAGCCTGTTATGTTTCAGGTGGGATGTTTTCAACCGGTCAGGAAACTCGACCGCTCCCAGCGCGCAGCGGCGGCACAAAGGACAGGGGAGGCTGAACAGCATGGACCGGGGGCTGGCCAAGCAGCAGGACATGCTGTGGCTTGGGGACAGCCCTGGCCAAGCAGCAGGACACGCTGTGGCTTGGGGACAGCCCTGTCTCACAGAGCTGCCTGCCCCAGCAGTGTTGCTGCCACCTCTTCTTGTCCACCTGCCTGCCTGCTCTCTCCTCCCTCTGAACACCTGAGATGTGCCGGGTTTTACACCCCGTGCTGATGCTGCATCCCTGCTGTCAGCAGCTGGCACCAGCTCTGTCCCAGTGTGGAAATGTGGTGAGGGCAGTGGCAGGCTGGTAGTGCAGCCAGGGAGCTGCTTGGCATCTGGAGCTGACCAGGGACACAAGAAACCTGACCCTGCTCTGGTCTATCCTTCCTCTCAGAGTAATGGTTTGAGGTCTGTGCTTGTGTAGGGGAGTGGAGCTGAGCTGAGTTCCCTCTAAAGCTGGTGCTGGCTGAGGGCCACCCCATTTGCCACTTATCCTGCCTGGACCTGTGCTTCCCCAGCAGCTCAAGCCACAGTCCTGCAGATAGCCAGGACAGGGACAGGGGCCTAAGGAGAGCAGTGAAGCTCAAATCCCCCTCAAGGTGTCAATCAGCAGCACAGCTGGGCTGCCAGAGACTGGGGAGCAGGGCAAAGGCAGGAAAACCTGCAGGGGAGAAGGCAGATCCATGAGAAATACAACTCTGCAAATCCCAGGTGAGGCTGTGACACTGTGCTCTCCTTGGGCAGAGAAAGGAACCACACAGCCAAGAGATGAAGGCTTTGCACCCTGGGGGACTGCACACAGCATCACAGATTCCACAGGAGGCAGCCACAGCACCTGGACTTGAGTCCTGTGCGCTGAGCCAGGAGCCACATCTGCTGGACTCGGATGGAGCTGTGCCTTGTCCCCAGAAAAACGAAAGGGTGACTTGGAGAGCAGCTGACATTCCCTAGGTGGGCAGTGAATGAGAGGCTGTAACAGGGAAGGGAAAAGTTCCCCAGCTCCCATGAAACACTAAATCTGTTGGGAAGAGCAGAAAGGTCAAGGATCACAGGTTAAGAGGGAAAGTGGAGGGGGTGGATGCTGAGCTGGCTCCAACCTGGCCTCCCCCAGCAGCATTTTCCACCCCAGCTCCTCTGCTGCTCCAGCTGCGTGGTCAGTACCCGGGCAGGGAGAGCACTGGGGCAAGCACACATGTTCTGCTCCAGGCCATTCCCAGCCAGCCACGGCCTGGATGACTTTACTGAAGCCCCAAGGACTTCTCCTCCACCCCGCTCCTTCAGCCTCCAAGTGCACCTCAGCTCTCAGCTGTGCAGCCCCTGAAGCTGCCCACACCCTCATTCTGACCTCTCTCTGCCTGCGAGCATCGGCCCCAGCACGGCTGAGGAGGAAGGGAGGAGCAGGCCGGGGGGAGAAAGCCCCTGACAGCATCAGGCAGCCCCCACTGTCCCTGCAGAGTGGGCAGCGGCCATCCCGGGGGGCCCCGGCGCAGCTGCAGCGCTGCCCTCCCCGAACATGTGCAGTTCCTGTTTGCTGCGTCTGTACAAGGCACTGGGAAGTGGGGAATTTACTTACACCTCCCTCTTAACAACCATGGGAGGCTGGAAGGCTTCAGGCCGCTTTAATTTACGGCCCATCTCTCCAATCTCTCACTCGTTTTTTTGCGTTGCTGCTCTTTCTTCCTCCTCGCCTTAACGTGACCCAGGTACCTGCCAACAATAATGGACTCGCCTGTGGGGGCGGCCCCTCCCTCCCTGCACACAAACTTCTACCTTGATATGGATTGCTCCGAATTTCAAATGAAAAAAAAAAAAAAAAAAGTGGGGGGGGGGGAAAAAGAGAAAAAAGGCGAAATCTGCAAAGGTTGGGGTGGGTTTGGAAAAGCGAAGCGCAGTGGTTCTGGGCCCGGCGCCAGTAGCCCGAGGGTACACATGTGCAGGCTCTCCCAGTAGGGCCTTCAGCAGCCCTGTTTTACAACCACCTCGGCACACACTGCAGAGTTCACGCATATGGCCAGACAGATGTGTCTGGCTTACGTTCAAGGCTGGAAAATGAAGAATTATGGAAGTGAAGGGCCCTGGGCATTAGAGAGGGCGGAGGTGAGGGGGAGGGGAGCCAGGGAGAATTTTTCCTCTGCTGAGAAATCCTCATCTGGGCCGTGAGGCTGGAGGAAGAGGGGTTGCGAGCGAGGAGGCAGCCAACAGCCGTCCATGCATGTGAGATTGCTCTTAAAGCAACAGGGTGCATCTGCTCCCAGTTCAACCAGTTTGCTTCACCAGCTCCCACTGGGAAACACGCTCTCATCAGGCCAGGGCCAGGCCAGGATCACCTGCATCCCGTCTGTTTGTCCCCATAACGATGGCAACGTTCTGGCTCCAGCAGCCCTGCACAGACTATTTTTCCGCCGCTGGCTCCTGCATGAACTCTGCTGTTCACGTCCCACCCTCTCCCCTGTCTGTGCCCCGCTGCACAGGAAGGCTGATTTCTCACCAAACCTGGCTGTCACGGAGCCTCTGCCCTGGGTGGGGGCACAGCTCGCTGGCACACACACAGAGGAGCTGCTGCCCTGGGGCACAGCTCGCTGCCTGGCACACATTGCACTGCACTGCAGCCAAAGCACTGCCCTGCCACTCCTGGGTGAGCTGGCAGCTCCACAGGGAAGCTGTGTCTGCCTTCAAGAGAGTCCCCAAAACATTCATTTCAAGGTCTGTGAGGGCAGAAACCCACATTTCTTACCCAGGGTGGGCACAGCAAGCCAGATTTGGACCTTCCAAAGGGCCACAGCTGATTGCTGCTGGGTTTCACAGAGGCAGCACGTGGCATTACACCCAGGAAGGTTAAGGTCATCCCAAGAGGTCTTTGAAGCATGGTAGGAAAAGAGCTGCACCATTGGCACAGCAAGGTGGGGTCAGCCCATCCTACCTGAATCTTGTCCTGACGGCGCTGCTGCTCTGCCACTTTCCTGGCCAGTGCTTGCTTTTTGGCTCTGAGCTCCTTGATGTCCATCTCTCCTCCACTGCCTTCAGTCTCAGAGTCATCTTCAAAGGCCTCAATCCTCACATCATCCTCCTTCTTGCAGGAAATGCAGAAAGAGAGAAAAGAACAGGAGGGCAGTCACTGTAAGGGATGCTGGTGGCAGGGATCATTCTCGTTCTGCTCTTCCTTTTCCAGCAGACAAATCCCTGCCAGGCAGTGCATCACTCCTGACTACTTCTAAACATCCAAAAGAAGCCAAATAAATAGTAAACCTTCAGGAAATGACAAGGTGAGACAGGAGATAATGGGCAGGAAAGGCAGCAACCAGGCTGGGCAAGGGCAGCCCAGCTTTATGCTCTGTTCTAAAATCACACCCTCTTCCTCACCTTGGGAAACTCTTCCCACAGCCTTGGGTGAGTCACTGATATTTTATTGCCTCCAGTTCTGTGAAATCATGGTATTTCCCTGTCTCTCTGCTTTGCCTGGCTGCTTCAGGCTGCTTCTTCCTGCACCAGGGCACTACAAGGCTGCTCTAACCCTGCTGTCCCATCCCACAGGGCACACGGGCTGCTCATCCTGACTGGAACCTCAGATCCATCCACTAACTCAGGTGCCCTTCTCCATTCTGACCTCTGAGCAGGCCAGAGAGATTCCTGCACCCACCCCAGAAGTTCCAGCTGATCTGGAACAGATGTTGCAGAAGGAGATGTTAAAAAATCTTGATTTTAAAGCTCCACATGATGGAGCATCCACTGTGTCTCAAGGTCACTCATTTCAACAGTTAATGACTTCCTCTGTTAACATTTCCACCCTACTTCTAGTCAGCCTTTGCCATGCTCCTGCTCTCCAGGAACCTTGTCTTGGCTGAATTCAAGGGTCCCTGCTTCTCCAACCTCCTGCCCACACCCCGACCACACTGCATCTGCTTCCTCTCCTAGAGACCCTTCCCCACCAGTTCTGCAGACCATTCCCAGTGTGCCTGCACTGCCTGAACTGGAGAGCCCAGAAGGAGCCATGCTGTTCCTACCTTGGGTGGAGGCCACACTGGCCTTTCCCCAGGTAACCAAATCTCTGGGATAAGGAGGGTGGGGGATGGTGGCTGGTGTCTAACTGGCCATCACTCACAACCATGCTCTGCCCAAGCCTTGCTGCTCTCCCCGCTCATTCCACACCCAAAGGGGAGCCCACAACTCCCTGTTCCTCAGCATGTGTCCCACATGTGCTGCCCAACTCTCCACTGCTGCCTGCAGACCCCTCACCTCATGCAGCCAAACTTGCTCCCCAGTGACCATGGTGGCCTTCCCAAGCCATGCCACTCCCCATGGTCCCTTCTCTGCACAAAATCCAAGCCTTGTGATGGGGCTGGGTAGAGTTTCTAGATGGCATCTGGCCAGAAAAACCTGCTCTGAGCCCCTGGAGGGCTGCAGGAGACAGACCCTGCACAGAGGGCAAGAGCAGGGCTCCACTCCCTGCCCTGTGCAGGCTGCCATGACACGTGTCAGCAGCAGGGACTCGTGGTCTTAATTTAGAACAACCCCAGTGCTGCACAGTCGTGCACTCAATCACTTCACCCAGGCCACAGAACCACCTTCTCTTCTCTCCCTGTGACCTTTTAGCCATGGGAACGAGGAAGATGGGAGCCCTCAGGCTCACTTCCCTCTGCTGGGACAGCCTGGACCACAGGGGATGGGGGGATGCAGCCAGAGGGACAGTGTCACACCAGGGCCCCAGGGACAAGCCTCTGTCTGATGCAGATCTGCTGGGGGGGTCAGGACCTGCTTGCCCCACAGTGCTGGTGGTCACTCTGGGGAGCTGCAAGCTCCCTTGAGATCAGAGCCCAAAGGGAAGCTCCAGGGTTGCACAATAAGCTCATGGAGAGATTCCCACAGCTGAGCAGAGACTGTGGGGACGGGGCAGGAGGGAGCTATCCTGGTACTGTGCTTGCTCACAGCAGGAACTGGAGGGACTGAGCCAACAAAAGGAGCCTTCTGAAGAACAAGACCATCCCTGTCATGACACTGGGAAGAACCTAAACACCCTCCCATATCCCACAGGCCAGCTTGAAAACCTCCAGCACCTTCTCCAGAATAGGACAAAGATCCAGGTCTCCCATCTTACAGGGACAACTCTTGCCTGGGGATTTGCTGTCCCCTGCTCAGCTGGGTCAAGGAGGCTGCTGGGTACAGCACTGCTCTGGGTTTCTCTGTGAGCTTTCTGACTTTCAGTTCCCATGAGACAGAGAGGAGGTGCTGTCCCTGCTCAGGGTGACATCCCTGTGGCTCTGAGTGCCCGGCCCCAGCACAGGGAGGGCAGCCAGAGTGAGCCTGGGCAGCACCAGGCCACCCAGCCTCCCGTTCCCAACGCCTCTGCTCCTCTCTCCTGTTTCCCCGGCCTTTCCAACTGCAAGATTAAACAGAAGAAAGGAGTCAACCTGCAGAGCAGCTGGCAGGGCCCTTAAACACACACACGGAGCCTGGAGTGAAGCAAGGCCTACAGGAACAAGCAAGGGCAGAAAAACAAGAGTTGAATTCCTTAATCACATCAGGATGTGAGAGGCAGGGGAGGGACGGGGCGCCAATGTCAGCTCTTCCTGTACGTGTGCTGGAGGCTGGAGCTCAGGCCTCTGCTCAACCAGCTCCACGGCTATAAACTTGATCCTGAAGCTGAACCCTGACACCCCCTCGCCCACCTCCTCTCCAGGGGCCGCGCTGCTGCACGTTATTAAAGCTGCCCCCACCCTGGGTATGAAGAAAGCAGCATCTGGAACTCATAGCGGCGCGCGAGATAGAGGCGGGCGGGCCGGGCTGGCAGGAAAGGGCACGAGCAAAGCACACTCAGGAGACAAGGGCTGTGCACCATTTGCCCCCCCCTGCCTCCCCCCAGAAAATGCACACGCAGCTAGGCCAGCTATAAATAGCGGGAGCTGCAGGGCAGGCAGAGGCTGGGCCCCACAGGGGTGATTCTTCCTTCACCGAGGCGCGCTCTTCCCGCACGGTACCTGATCTTCCAGTTGTTTTCCCTCTTGGCTTCCCATTTCCTTTCCCATGGCGTCTGGGACGGGTGCCACTGACACATATTTTCCACCCTTGAATGCCAGCAAAGGCTCTTCTTGTCCACAAAGGGCTTCCAGGAAATACTTCAGAACTGTGACCCTCTTGCAGTCGGCTGCAATAACCTACGGGGTGAGGACGAGGGGGTTGGGGAGAGGGAAAGGAAAACAAAGTCAGTGCAAAGGGGAGCGGATGAGTAACGACCAGGGGGAAATGTTGGGGATAGAAGGCCCAGTGGGATGCAGGCAGCACCACTGGGATGTGAGGGGTGCCCCTTTTCTAAACGTGGCTGGAAGGGTTTGCCTTGCTTTGGAGTCCCCAGGGAAAAGGAGGCAGGCAAAGTCAGGACATTCAGCACCAATCCTGTCCTGCTTCCTCTGAGCACTCCAGGGCTGCAGGACTCCCAGGGCACAGCCAGCCCCCTGCCCAGCCCCAGCAAATGAAGGAAAATCCTGCTGAACCATGAGAGATCAATGATGTGGCCTATCCCTCTGCTTCCTTTTGGCTTCATTGCCGGATTTTCCCCCTAAGAGCTGTGGAGGGATGCAGGTGTGAGGGTGAGAGAGTGGGGGCATTTGAGAAAACCTGAGCTCCATCTCACCTCCAGCCCGACCCCGTCCCACAGGCCCATCTCACAGACCAACTGGGGAGCCCTGCTGGGGAGGCTGGGACGGATCTGGCCTGAAGGAAACTCAATAGCTTGGGTAATTATCCAATTTATGAGGCTCTCAAATGGAGTTTCCAGAGCACGGGAGCCCGGTGCCTCCGCAGCCCCGTCCCACGCGGCACAGCCTCAGCCGGCACCTCTGCCACGCCTGGCCTTGGCTCAGCCTTGTCCCCTTGCAGCAGGGCTCTGCACCTGCACAGCTCTCCCCTGGTGCTTCCTGCTGACTGGTGTCACCCCCAGGGAGCTGCAGATTTACAGGGAGAAAGTCAGCAAAGGAGATTAAAAGTGCTACACACTATAGACACAAAGCCTGTGCTGACGCCTGAGTTTGCCCTGCCCCCAAACCATCCTGGGCTTGCTGTGCTCGTAGACCAAAGCAGTCTCAGAGACCTCCATCCCAAAAGGGTCTCTGCAGGCTGCCAGGACTGGGATTTGGATGCTGGGGAGAGGGCTGGGTGCCTCACAGCCAGACACACACCATGTGATGCCAGGCCAGGTGCTGGACATCGCCTTGTCCCCGCTGGTGCCTCGGTGAGCCAGGGCTGGCAGTGGCACTGGCCCCGCTGCACCAGGCTGCCGTGAGAGGAAACTTCTGCTCTTCCACAGCACTGCCAGTTTCCTCTCTGAGGCTAATTTTAACCACTCTGTCTCTGCCGTGCGTGTCAAAAACCTGACCCTGCTCTGACCTCCAACCTTCCACCTCGGCTGCTGCCGGAGCGAGGCACCCTCGTGCACCTGGGGCTGCCTCTCTTGGTAGGTGTCCCTCTGAAATCCTCCTGTCCCCCTGTACCTGCATGGCAGGAGAAGCCCTGTCCTCCCCACAGAGGCAGCTGCTGCTGCAGGGAGGTGGTGTGAGCAGGGTGATCACAGGAATTAGTATTTTGGGGATCAACAGATTCATAACCACTGATTCTGCAGCTATAAAATGTGTGCTGTGGTACTGAGGTGGGCAAAGAACAAGGTGACACCAGCTCAGCAGCTCCAGGAGCTGCTGGGGACCCTCTTTCCCAGGACAGCCTTTTGCTGCTTGTGACATCCAGCCAGGAGCAATCCCTGCAAGTGTCACCACAGGAACATTCCCAACCTCCTGGCTCTCCTTTAGGAACGATTGTGTGCAGGGGAAAGTCCAAAGGAAAGGGAACACGAGCGAAGTGGGAATGGCTGTCATGGGAAACATCCCTCCTGAGAGTTCCTGAGAGCTCTGGGCTGCAGCTGAGGGAAGTGGTGGAAGCCTCACCACTGGCTTCACCCCCAGCTCCATGGGCTAATGCCACGGAGACCCAGCCTGATTCACACGGGATAACTTCTGCCCAGGGATTTTCCAGGCTGGGTATCTGCAGTTCTGTTGTGTCCAGGCTGCTGGGCAAGCAGAGTGCCCACCACCACCAGCCACGTGTCAGAGGATGCCAGGATGTGGCCAAGAACAGCAGGAGTGGGGAAGGGGATGCAGGAACTGCTTGTATAGGTGGGGAAGAGATGGTGCCCCATCCTGACCCCATTCCTGAGGGATTTCTCAAGACATCTCTAGAAATAAAAGTCACATCCATGAGGTTTTCAGGAGGGGCTGAGTGCTGACACAGCTGCAGTGCAGCCATTGCTCCACAAAGGCTTAAACCTGAGCCTCTTGGATCAGGAATGATTGGACAAAACTCAGAAGAGCTCCCCTCACCCCTGGCTGGGGACAAGGGCAGGTGGGATCACTCCTTCCTCCCCTGAAGAAGAAACCAGTAGGAAACACCAGATTTCCTGCCAAGCCAGCACAGCACATGCTTAAATCCAGCTCATCTGCTGCAGGGGGAAAAGAGCCCAACCAAAAGGCCCATGACATAATGCCACAGCAACTTGTCTCATGAACACATTTTTCCAGCCCACATGAATGAAAAACAGGGAAGGAGCAAATGCTCTGCACATCCCCGTCACGTGCAGCCCTGCCCGGGGAGGACGCGGCAGAGCCCCGGGCTGCCGGCAGCCAGGCTGGGAAAGAAGTGACCCGTGACTGGCACCCAGGGACACGGACAGGGACCTTGCGTGCCGCCCAGCAACCCGCCCGGGGCACAAGCTTCCTGTTTCAGGGTGGAAATGTGAGTGGCAGCACCGGGATCACCGCGATGGTGCTCGCCCTGCACAGGTGGCAATGCCAGTGAGGCGTGGTGGGGACACCGGGAGCTGTGCCCGGCTTTCCCAGAGGAATGGCAGTGTGAAATGGCACGGTGGGGATGTCTCTGGTGATGTGGCAGCACACACCTCAGCCCCAGTGGGGAATAGAGCCCTTCCCCCTCCGTGCAGGGCGGCAGCAGGAACCGAAAGCCTGGCTCCGAGTCACTGCTGGGTATGAAAATAGGCCTGACACGAACGCAGCCGCTCTCAAAGGAAAACCGAAAACGAGAATTGCTGAAGTGGTCTGGTGCCCCCGTCCGTGACCCGGGCTCAGTTCCCCAGAGCCAGCCCAGAGCCCCTCGCCACCGCGGTGCCTCTCGGGGACACGTGGCTGCGGGCCAGGCGTGGGACAGAGGCGGCTCTGGCTGCCCTGACTGCCACCGGGGCTGGAGGGAACACGTTCCCAACCTCCTGCTCCATCCGACACGCTGACCCCCAGCTCCAGCACCAGCCACCCACTGCTGCTTGGCCACGCTGCCGAGGCTCATTAGCCGGCTGCTAATTCGTGGGTCACACATTAACATACTGATCATTGAGTAAGACACAGCGGGACACACATTAACGCGCACTGACTGCCTGTTGAGACCCACAGGGCTGCAGCGTTAACTGTACCAGCTGTTGCGTTCTCAAAGCCACTCTGCAGTGCCAGTGCCACCAGGACCTCATGAGTGTCACCTCCTGCCAGCAGTCAGTGAGGTTCTCCACTCCAACCAGGGCATCCCAGATCTAATGAAGCTGATCCCCTCTATGGTCTCAGCTGCATTTCCCCCCACTGATAAAACAGGCAGAAGAGAAAGAGCATAGGACTCCACAGCACAGCACCACATGTCCTCCAGAAGATTTAAGGGGAGGGAAGGACTTGCTCTGAGAGCTCTGTGCCTAAGGGGACACCTGCACCTGGTGCTGGTGACAGCACCAGAAACCAGCCCTGGCTCTCGCTTTGGGTCAGAGCAGCCTCTGCCCCCGGGCCGGCCCCGCTGCTCCGCACGCCGCTCTCCCTCCCGCGGCTCCCAAAATCCCTGTCACACCCTCCGCCGCCTTCAATCAACTTTTACAACTTGTTAATTTTACACAGCGTCCTAAAGAGCAAACAACTGGGAGGCAGGAATGCAGATTCCTTCAGCTAAGTCCAAAGAGCCTCCGGCAGCCCAGCCAGCTGGCCAGGGGAGCCCTGCTCAGCCATGGGGACCTGCCACATCCCGGGGGGACACGGTCCCCACTGCTGCTCTGTGTGTGCAGGGATCCTGGCAGCTTCTCCCTCGGCCAAACAGGAGGCAGCAGCTCTGGAGAAGCGATTGCTCAGAGGACAGGCTGCCATTGCCGGCTCTGCATTCCTGTGTGAGAGGGGGAGACACCAGCACATCCTGACAGCTGGATTCAGAAGGGGAAAAGGACATGAGAAGTTTGAGTCATAGCATGGAGAGATCCCATCCCAGATCAGGAGATGGGAACGGGATAGGACAGGGACTCAGAGCCAAGCTCCAGCACGATCCAGAGTGGGGATAACACTGTTTTTGCCACATCATTTTAAACATGTCTTAGCTGAAGTAGCTGAACGATGCTGAGACCAAGTGAGCCCCAAACAATCTAAACCACGCAGGGACTGCCCTGCCCAGCTGAAACGTTTGCACTGACCCTGCAAAACATCCAGGCAGGCCATGGCTCAGTGCCTCCCTGTGCCCTGGGCTGCCTCCTCCCATCCCTGGAGAGCCAGCTCGGAGGAGGAGCACAAAGGAAAGCGCCTGCCTCCTCTGGTCTCATCCCTTCTGGGTTTTAATCTCACAGGCTTGCACAGAAGCTGGGCTGGGTTCAAGCCTGCACTCATCACAGCCCAACTCCCCTGGGCTCGTTCCCCACCCGAGGAGCCCCAAACACAGCCTGGAGGGGTTTGGGTCCTGGGCAGGGAGGCCCAAGGTGTCCAAAGCAGCTGGGCAGAGGCACTCACAGCTGGGTGTAACCCTGGTTTTGGCAGCTGAGAGCTGCCTGCAGGCACAGGTCTCTCAGAGAAACTTAATTTCAACTAACCCCACAGGCAGGCTCGGGGGACTGTGGGTGACCCCAGAGAGCCACAGCAGGGACCAAACCAGGCACCTCTGGCTTGGATGGATCTCACTGCTGGATCCTGTGCACCAAGCAGAGAGCACATCTGGGGAAAGGATCTGCCACATCCCTGCCAGATGCTCCACCACAGAGAGGAGCACAAGAAAACACCCAAGGAAGACAGAGAAGAACCATTCCAGTTGCTCTTCCCCGTGGCCACAGCTGGAGAACCACTCTCCAAAGAGAGAGTGTGGCCATGTCTCATCCCAAACTCTCTCCCAGCATGCTGAGCCTCACCCAGGCACAGCTCCAGCCCCTGCACTGGGGCACACACAGTCTCAGACGAGTCATCACAGCAGATGTGCTCTGGCCTGGCAAACACCTCCGTCTTTCCAGCTTTAAAGGCCACTCAGCTCAGCCAGGACTGGCCTTTAAAGCTGGAAAGCAGCATGGAAAGGGAGCCAGCTGCCCACCATCCCCAGGGCTTTCTGGGCTTGCCTCATCCAGTGCAGTGATGCAGAGAATACACATGGGTGACATAAAGGTGCAAAGGGATGGAGCTGAGCTGAGTCACCCAGTTTTTGGGGTCAGAGACCACAAGAAGCCCTGAGCAGCCTGCCCAGATTCCTGCCAAGGTTCTGGTACCTGTCACTGCTGGCAGCTGTAGGACATCAGGGTGTAGGACAGAGGGGAAGCTGTGAGCAGCTCTGGGGCTTGGAGCCAAATTAGCTCTGAGGGTCCTGCAGGAACCTTTAGTTAATTTTGTGGAAGAATCACACCAAAGCCAAAGCAGATGTTCCAGATGAAAAACCATCCTCCAGATCCACCTCAGGTTCCTGTGCCCAGGATGGCCTGGAGAACTGACACAGCCCAGCCCAGGACCAACTCCTTCCCTGGAGCTACACAGCCTGGAGAGGAAAGTTCCTGCTGGATTCCAAACCAAGCTTTTGGCTTCCACTGATGCTTGGAAAGACTTGCCCTAATGTCTTACTCACCTGTTAAATGTGCTAAAGAACTTCACTGTCAGATCCAGGGAGCAGCAGCATTTGCAGCATGGAGCAGTTGGCTGCAGGCTGCATCTGACACCCTGTAGGCAGGAGGTGGCTCCTCAGCTTGTTTGATTTTACCCCCACCAGAGCAGTCCCTGAGAAGATGACAGGATACAGGAACCTTCCAGTGAGTAATGGGGATGTTTCATCTGGTTTGTGAGTGTCTGATTCTCCTCGTGTCCTCAGGCATTGGTGCCAACAGCTCAGCAGAGGCTGTGGGCTCCTCCACAGAGCAAAATGGTGCCTCCAGTAAGACACTGCAGGAATTTCTGCAGGAATTTTCACTGGAGAAAGAATTTGCATCCACCCACCATGAGCACATGTGCTGATCCCCACAGCAGTGACACATCCAGGGCATTTCTGCTCTTCAAGGTGAAGCCTTGAGCACAGGACCACACATTTAAATTTTCTGTCATGTGAACGAGGGGCTGAAAAATCACAGCTGTGAGAGAGACGGTGACTCACACACAGGGACTCCCTGTTACAGCCACCTCAGTGCCTTCCTGTCTCCCAGCACATCCCAAACTTCCCAAGGAAAGAAAGAGAAAAAGTCAGGCCATGAGAAAAACCAAATCCAAAGGAGCCTGCTCTGTTTCTCCCTTGCAAATCCTACTGGAACACAAACCAGGGAAGACAAATCCCTGAAATCCTGCCCCTAGCCCGTGGTCCCAGGCTGGGGAAGGAG
Organism: Ammospiza caudacuta; assembly: GCF_027887145.1. Taxonomy (NCBI): domain Eukaryota; kingdom Metazoa; phylum Chordata; class Aves; order Passeriformes; family Passerellidae; genus Ammospiza; species Ammospiza caudacuta. The sequence goes on from NC_080612.1 coordinate 8,110,372, forward strand.
GAAGGCAAGCTCCTTATCCTCAGCAAAGCCAACATGGCACCACTGACAGCTCTCCCAGGGCACGGGCTGCTCTCCCTGCCTGCCGCGGGAGCCTCCGGTCTTTTCCTTTTCGGGGACTGGGGGAATTTATTTCCTCTGCCATTTCGGAGGATGCCTGCCTTGCCAGAGATTGTTTTGCAGAGTTCAGACAGATAAGAAAGTGGTTAGCAGGCTCTTCGGTGGAGGAAGGGAGGATTGCTTAGTAAGGGAAAGGCGACAGCTCTGCTCTCAGCAGCCGCACGCTGCCCTTCCTCTGAGGCCACCATCAGAGGACACTGGCGCTGGGGACAAGGCAGGGCCACCCCCACACCTCTCCACCCTGGGTTTTTTTTGGGTACATCTGCTTGTGGGGCCACGTTGGTGACCAGAGACTGTGTTGCTGTGCCAGGACTGGGATCTGTCTCTCCTGGAATTTGGGAAATGCGGCTGATGAATGTTCAATCCAACATCTCAATTGCAAATCTCAGGGAGCTCTTGCGACAGTGCCCTGAGACAGAGCCCTTTCTGCAGGATATGTGGAGGGGGAAAAAAGGGCAGGAGCCCAGTGCAGGCTGCCCTGTGCTGTGGGGACACTGCTGTGGTTATCTGGCACCCTCCCTGCTCCGGAATGTGTCTCTGGAGCTGGCCCTGCTGGGGGCTCACAAGAGGAATCCCTGAAGATTCACCAGCAGCACAAACTCTTTCCCAAGGATTGCCCATGGAGACAATGAGAAAGTGCCCCAGGATTTCACCCACTGGGTAACTGAGAGATTCCTGTCCCACAGGACAAAGCAGCAGTGTCACAGAGTGCTGTGACAGTGGGAAGTTGGGTGGTGGAAGGAAAAGCATGACAGCAAAGGAACGGGGAAGCAGGGCTGGCAATCTACAAAATAAAAATATGAAAAAAAAAGGTGCAAACCAGAGCTCACCCTGACAGCCCCCACCTGCCCAATCCACCTTCTGCCCTTCCTGTGTCACCTCTGCTTCAGGCAGAGAGGCAAGAGCTGGAATATTCTGCCTGGTCCTGGCAGAGCTGGCTGGGAAGCCATTTCTGTGAGTTTACACAGCTTATACGTTCTCCATGCAGTTCCTGGCTGCCTTCCACTGCAGATGAGAGTTTTATGTCGAATTTTAAGTTTGACCACAAATATTTAAACTTCCTTGGACCACAAATGCTGTATCTTCTTTGTGGTTTAGTTGGCACCAAATGAGTATTTACAGATCCCTATATGTCTGTCTGTCATTTAAATATCTCACGGAGGTGCCAAAGGCTTCCAAAGCAGAGGGGCTCCTCCAGCAGACCCCTGATTTCCCCCTCTCTGCTCTTCCTTACCCAGCACAGGCAAGGGAGGGGTCTGGCAAAGCCCTTGCAGAGGGCACAGCTGCTCTGGCCTGAGCATTTCATACTTGCACTCTATTAAGTTTTCTTTCCAGAGAATGTCATCTGAGATCCCACCGTAACTTCCACAGTTCCCTGCCCTGGTGGATACTTGAACTGGGATGAAAGCGTTTGGAATTTTCTCCTCTTCTTTTAGGAAACTGAGTCTACAGGAGACTGTTTTAATGAGAACCACTAAAACCTCCTAAAGCAGCAAAGCTCCCACCTGGCCACTGCTCGCAGCCTCCCCAGAGGGTTTTCACTTCCTCAAACACCAGCAATTCTCAGCGGGTGATAATCCCAACCTGCTGAACTGGGACCCCTCTCTAGGTAAACTGGTCAGAGTGGTTAGTGCCAGTGGCACAACGGTATTGAATTCAGGCAGGGCTGTTTGGCCAGGAAAATGCAGCCAAAGAAATACCACAAAAGATCCCTCCTAAGCATCCAGTGCCAAAGGAATTTGGAGTTGCTCTTACGGGGAGCTGGATGTGGAGCAGAGAGCTGAGGGTCCTCGAGCTGACACTCAGCAACAGCCCAAAATCTGAGTTAAAGTGCATTGCCTTGAGTCAAGGTGTGTGTGTATTTCATTTCCTTCAGACTTTTCAGTCTAAGACATAAACTGGATGCTCATCCCACCAGTTTTAGGGGAACTTTAGAATACAGAGATGCTGCTCCTGCAATTCTGCTTTTCCCATCCCAGGGATCCACAGCACCGTCCAGCTGTGGCAGCACTTGGGGAGCTCTCCCACAACTCCCACCACCCTTTAGGGACACAAAACAACAGTGTGCCCAGGGCAAAAACTCCAGTGATGGCTGCCCACATCAGAGGAAACAGATACCTGAGTCAGAGCCATGGGATGAGAAACCTCTGCTCCACAAACCAAAAACCAGACAGAGCAACGTCAGTGCCGAGCTGCCCTGATGCTGCTCGCACGCCTCACCAGCCCTGGATGCTGCTGGGAAGCTCAGGGCACTCTGCCTCTCTCAGCTTTGGAAGGGGAAGGAGAAGCAGCTTTGCTTTGAACTAACAAAGCCCTGGTGCAAGGGCAGCTCACGGGGCTTCCATGTGCAGGGAGGAGCTCCTCCGACTGCTCTGTCGGGGCCAGCGTCGAATTCCCTTGAAAACAGAGGGTGGGGATAGAGCAGGCAGTGGAATAACACCAGAAAAATGCCACCATGGCTGGCAGGCAGTGGAATAACACCAGAAAAATGCCACCACAGCTCGGCTGGCTGGGACACCACAGCCCCAGAGATATTCCCAACACTGGCATCTCCCCCCCGCCGCAAGAACCACGCTGGCAGCACGCTCCGGGCTGGGGCAGGGCGGGAAGAGGCTCACACCACTTCCAGCAGCCACTTCAGGGAGGGACAAACGCTCTGTTTTGCTTTACAGTGAAATGCTGCCACTTAGGGGACTCCCGATGACGTTCCTGTGCCTGAGAGCCCGTGTCCTCTTCCAGGAGGGGCTGCTCCAAGCAGGACATGCTCCCTTAGCCTAGCAGAGAGGTGATTTGCAGCACTGGCCCTGAGCACTGGCCCACGCAGATCCTGCTTTGCTTTAAGGAAGCAGCAAGCACAGCTCTGCTACTTATACCCAATACTCAGCTTTTCTGGCAAATGATTAATGGCCTGAGCCTTGCAGTTGCTCGCTTCCAGCTGGGCCAAGAACTGCAAACACACCTAGGGAAGGGAAGGAGGAATTGGAACGTTGGCTCGTGGGGAAAGGAAAGCTATTCGCTGTGTCTTTGTTTTCAGGAGAGCTCCTCCTCTCGGGAGTGGGATGCTGAGTGCAGAGCAGGGCCCCTGCCCCGAAACGGAGGAGCTGCAGCAGAACAATAGGGTGGGGACTCTGGATGGGCCCCGACAAGTGGGGTGGGCTGGAGCAGGGGCACCAATCCATACTTTTGACTTCATTCACACTTACAGCTGCATTAGAGACATTTCCTGAAAGCACAGTAGGAAGAGAGGGGTATTCGCTCACTCCACCCTCCATCTAACACCATCCTCGCGATCCAGCCGTGCGCCCAGAGCCAATTCTGGCCTCTGGCAGAGCTGCAGGCCAGACATTACAAGTGCTGGTGTGAGCAGCACAGGTCCCCACCCGATGAGCAGCAAGCAGACTTGGAGCACAAAGGAAGGGTGCAGCAGCCAGCAAAAAATAAAATAAAAGATCAACGCAGGGAAACGCAGAGCATTGTCCAAGGTGGAGAAGAAGGTGTCAAAGAGTGGGATCTGAGTGTTTGGCTTCAGGACAAGGAACAGTGCAGCCCCTTGGTGGCATCAGGTGAAAGGAGGGCAGTGACAGCCACGCTGCACAGGGGGCTTGGGGCAGGAGCTGAGCCACAGGGGCAAGGACACGGCTGTGTCCCCAGTGTGTCATCTCCTGGCTGTGCCATGAGCTGCAGCAGGAGCAGGGGACAAACCCTGTGCCATGAGCTGCAGCAGGAGCAGGGGATGAGCCCTGTGCCATGAGCTGCAATGGGAGCAGGAGACTGGGAATGGGGATGAGCCCTGTGCCATGAGCTGCAGCAGGAGCAGAGGATGAGCCCTGTGCCTGACTCACCCAGCCCAGGAGCCTGCGCAGCCCCGGCATCAGCAGCCTGCATGTGCAGCCTGAAAAACAACTTTTTTTTCCCCTCTTTTCTAAAAAACAAAAAGCCAGACGCCCTCTTGCAGATCTGGAGTTACTCAGGCTGACTCACAGCAAGGCTCTCCTGGCTCTGCTGGCAGTGCCTGCATGTACCTGGAGTGGGCTGTGCTGGTGGTACCCACAGTGTCACACACCTGGAGCCGTGGCACTTTCCTGACTGCTGTGACAACAGCCTGCTGCAGCCAAACTAATTATTTTCAGTTTCAAACTTCAACCATTTTTGGTGAATCCCCGAATGAAAAAAAAAACAAAAAACCAAGCCCAAATAAATGAAGACTATAATTTTTTTTTTTTTTTTTTGTAAATGGGAAAAGTATTTCTTTCATTCTCCCATAATACGAATCCAGCAAACAGGAAAAACATGAACCCAAACCAAAGCTCAGACATCACATCTGGGGAGAGACCAAGCATGGAAAATTTTAATCCAAAGGTTAATGTTTGGGAAGCTCCGAGTGTGTGAAAAGAGGGGTTAGATGGGTGCTGCTCCGCGGCTCGAACAGTTATTGCCGCCAAGTGGCGGCTTTCAAACGGTGCCTGCCCGTCCCAGCCCAGGCACTCGGGGTCAGGAGCTAAAATAGAAAACAACTGAAATCACTGGAAGCAAACAAACACTCAGATCAGATGCTGGAAAAGCCAAGCGAGGAAGGAGCCAGCAGCAAGAAATGCAACTCGAGCCCTGAGACTGGGAACGGCCTCCTGACTCGCCCTGGGTGAATCGCACCAAGCCACATGCTGCTGCTGGCCCTTGTGACCCTCTGCTGCTCCCCCAGCCCTCCTGTGCCACCTCCAAGGTCACCTGACAGCCCTGTGACACTCCTGTCCCAGCTGTCACCTCCGTCTCCTTTGCTCACTACTCTGCAGGGTGACACTCTAGTCGTTGTCACACCTTGGGGCTTTTTCCACCCCACACTTTTCTCACCAGAACCATCATTTCCTGCCCAAGGACAGAGCACCCAACTCTTTGCCTTCCCCCTTCACCCCACCCCAGCTGAAACACCTCCCTGTACCTGCCCAAAGAAGCATCTCTGTTACTCCTGCTCACTCCACCCTTGCACCCCCAATCCTGCAGAAAAACCTCCCTGTACCTGCCCAGAGCAGCATCTCTATTATTCCTGCTCACTCCACCCTTGCACCCTGAGCTGCTGGGCTCCTGCATCCCCAATCCTGCCCTCTGAGCATCTCATGCCCCCATTTCCCCCACATCCTGCCTCCAAAATGCCTTTGTCTTCATCTTCTGCATTAGATTATGCCCTTTCCAGACTGCTCCTTCCAGACACTAGAAATCTCTCATCCCCAAAGCTCCAACAGAATAGCATCCTAATTGCCTTTGTTAGGGCTGGGGCCGTGCCTGTAAAGCTGCCCGGCACTAACAATAGCTTAAAAGCTCCAGGAGTTCAGCGTGGAGCCCTCCCACACTAAAGCAAACACAAAGACAAGGCACCATGTGTCTGCAGAGGCAGCAGGGGCAGGTGGGGCTCCCCGGGGGTGGGAAGGGAAGGCACAGCCCCGGGCAGGCGTGAGAGCATCCGGCAGAGCCACGCTGCACCCCGGCCTTCCAGGGAGCCTTCCTGGGATCAGCCAGGCCTCAGCTGCTCCCCAGGGCAGCAGGCAGGCTCCAAGGAGTGCAGCAGGCTCCAGGACCTGCAGTGCCTCCATGGTGTTCAGCAGCCTAAGGTAGGAAATGCTGAGTCATGATAACTGGACCTTAGAAACCCTTTTTTCTGCCTTCGGATCCTTGCTTATCTCTCTGTATAGGACACATTCCCCATGACCCCTACTATTGGACAATTCCTAAAACCTCTGTACCCTAAAAAACCCCTACGTTTGCCCAGCTTGGCAGAAGAGTTGTCCCTGATTCAACAAAGACTCCTGTGGAACCTCACACAGCCTTCTCCTCTCTCTCCCTGCACCTCCTTAAGGCACTTAGCAAGCAAAGAGCTGCAATCACAAATGAGCTGATAATCACTAGAGCTGATATCACCTAAGCTTGCTAAGGTAGCTGGGGGCTGTTTAGGAACTCGGACAGGGTGTGCTGAGCAGGACCGGGCTATCCAAACCCCACTGCAGCCCACCAGGGATACCCCAAAACCCGGCCAAGGTTGCATTACATGAGCTGCAGCACCCATGGGCTGGGCTCTGCACTTGCCAGAAGGGCTGGGCTGATCCTCTCCCAGCTACTGCCCAGGCAGCTGCTCCTGGAGCCACGGGAAGGTTTGATAATTGAGGCAGAAAATGACTGTGACCTGCTGCAGAGCAATGAGTGACACCTCCCAAAGAGCTGGGATTGCTGCCCCCAAGGTGGAGGTGCTCACCAAAGAAGCATGAGGATGGATGATGGAGTTCAGCTCCAAATATTCTAATTTTGAGGCTGCTCAAGGTTAGGGACACACAGACACTGGTCAGAGAGGAGGAGAAGGGTTCAGCTCTTAATATTCTAATTTTGAGGCTGCTCAAGGTGTCAGGCTGCTAGGGGACACACAGACACTGGCCAGAGAGGAGGAGAATAGGAACTGTCAGCTGTTAGCAGAGAATCTCTGCAAAAAATACAGGAAAAACATAAACTAGTGTACAAAAATGGAAATTATTCTTTAACAAACCACTGGGTAAGGTAAACCCAGCTTAGGACCAGTGCCTTGCTTGGCTGAGCCCAAAGTCCAGGAACCTCTCGCTCCCTGATCATACACTGCAAAAAACCCTAAATCTGCTGAAAACCAACTGTAGAAACATGGAGATAAAAGTGAAAAGGAAACAGAAGTGAGGAACCTCTGTAGACACTGAATGTCTCTCTAAGCTGAGCCCAGAAAAAAGGCTCTAAAAGCACATGCAAAGCACCTCTGCCCGGGCAGGGGAAGGGAATGGAGATGCCAAGGGAAGACCCCGAGGAGCAGCTGAAGGGGAATTGTGGCAGGGCTCACCTGCAGAGGCAGGGGAAACAGAAACATGAGCAGAGCAGGCTGGCAGAGCCCTGGCTCAGCAGTGGGCTCCCTCAGGGGCTGTGCTGATGGAAGCATGTGCTAGCACGCTCACAGCAGCCCCAGCACGGACCAGGCAGGCGTGCTCCAGCTGCCCCTGGACCATCACTCCTGCTCCTCATCCCTCCAGCCAAGGGGGAAAATGTAATCAGAGCAATTTCTATTAGCAAGGATATAAAGGCTTGGAAGCTCTGGGCTGTCTCTTGACAACTAATTAATTACCAGGTAGCATCCCATTGAAGCTGCCAACACAGCACACACAAGTTCCAGCATGATTTAGGGAGAGGGATGAACTTTACAATAAACTCCAGAATTTTGCTTCATCTCCCGCCACCATCTGAAATCCTGGGGGAACATGAAGGGGTGGCAAGAGGCAAAGTCTGAAGCCATCTGGGATCATCATTAACTCCTTCACTCGTGGCCTCTGAAACAAAAATGTCAACTTTGCTGTGAGCAGCAGCTCCCAGCCAGATGAGATCCTTGGATACTCCATTTTCAAACTCCTTGGATATTCCATTTCCAAACTCCTTGGATACTCCATTTCCTAACTGCTTTCCTGCCAGTTTCTGCCATTCCCAGAAGGAGGACACAAAGGGACAAAGGCCACTTGGGCTGCAGAGGCTGTCAGGGAGAGCACTGGAAGCTGCTACCCATTGTGATGTGTTGAGCTTTGTCAGGACATCTCATACAAAAAAAAAAAAAAAAAAAAAAAAAAAAAAAAAAAAAAAAAAAAAAAAAAAAAAAAGTAACAACAAGCTAGAATTGAAGATCAGGATGTGTGACCTGTCAGGGAGCTGGGCTTGGGCAGCCAGGACCAAGAATCTCAGAATGGTTTGGGTTGGAAGGGACCTTAAAGTTCCAAGCCCTCTGCAACTGAATACTCCCATGATTCATTACAAACCTCATGGCAGCACTGTGAGGTCTGAACTAGGAGACAACAGATGAAATCTGAGGATATTTAGGGGCAGTCATCCCAACATAACATTTCTCAGGACTCTAGAGCCACAAGGAAAGATAGCAGAGGCTGTTCAGTGTGGCACAAATGGCCTGAACTACTCAGATTTTCTGCACCCAGGGTGGTACAAAATTGACCATCAGCAGCACCTTGATCAGCACAGGGGGACAGTGCTATGTTTGAGGAGCTTTTTTTACATGTGTCAACTCTCTCACTACTCAAGATAACCCAGGCAGCTTCTGGGAGCAGAAGCCTCCAAATCCCTGCTCCAGGCCACAGCTCTACTGGTGGCCACAGATTTCAGCACAGCCACAGGTCATCTTGCTCAGGTGCAAATGTTCTGGGCTAAGCCAAAACATTTCTTTTCTTTTTCAGATTTACTTGATGTAAGTCCAAAAACTGAGATGACATCAAAGAGCCCATTGAGCAGATCCCCTCCAGAAACACAAGGGGACTTTACCTCGTTAGCACAAACACGGTTCCCCCTGCAGACTTCCTGGGAACAGCTGAAGCAGCAGCACACTTCAAAAACCAGCCTGCACATCACAGGGCTTGGGGAGGAGCTCACTTCTGGCTCAGGATTGTTGTCAATCCTTTCAAAGCCCACGCAGGATCACACACAAAAATTGTCACAGTCCTGGGGGGAACAACTTTCCCTTTGTCCCCAGGATATGGGCTGGAAAGGCAATGGCAGGGCAGGAGCTGTCACAAGGAGCAGGCAGGGAGGGCGTGAAGCCTGATGTGAAGGAGAGAAAGAGAAGACTTAGAGGATGGATTTACCCCTGCTGGGACTGGTCAGTGACTGTTTCCCATGAGCTAACAAGAGGAATGAGTGTCCCTTCAGGATTTCAAACCCGTGCCAAGAGCTCATCTTTCTCTGAGGGATGGCAACTGCCAGCAGTTCTGTCCCTGCTGCTGTCCCCAGCTTGGATCTGCTGCTGGCTGGGGTCTGAGGTCACTTCCAGAGGGACACAGGAGACCTGCAGGAGCCCAGGCTAAGCCGTGGCACGGAGTGACAATCAGGAGATATGCTGCTTCCTGGAAGAGTTGGAACTGATGTGCAAATAATGGCAGAAAAATGCAGGGCAAGGGAGGGTTAGAGAGAGAGATTAGTCTGGGGCACACTCTGGGAGATACACAATGTTAAGTATGAGGGCAAAGGAAATGAAAACTGGAAACTCAAACATAGTCAAGAATCCAATCCCAGCCTGGGCAGGAAGTTTACACTCTGCTTCTAAATATACATGTTTTTAAATCAACAAGCTTTCTTGTTCCTCAGCTCTACTGTACATCCACACGGGAGAACGAACCGGATGGAGGCACTGCCAAGCTCTCCTGGAGAGGTGTCCTGAGCACAGGGGACAAGGCAGGGGTGACAACATCCCTGCCAAGGCTTCCCTGCTCCTCAAGATGCTCTGGGAGAGCAGAATTCCCTGCTCCAAGCTGGCTGCTCTGCTCAAAGCTCACAATGCATTGCAGGCAGACTCTCCTGGGCTCTCCAAGTGCCTGTGGACCATGAGGAGAAGGATCCTGGAGCAGGGCTCAGCTGTGGTGCCTCCTTCCTCCCTGCTCTCTTCTCTGGCCACCGCATTCATGCTCAGCAGCCGGATAGTCACATAGGTTTTTTTTTTTAATTTGATATAATTATCTCCTAGAAATTACTGTACACAGCCTCTTGGGATCTAAAGCAATTAAGTGAAGATAAATTTCTTTCATGGAGCAAGCTGTCAAAGGATGAAGCAATTTCATTCCCCATTTGAAGTGGAAGCTTTGGGTCATGCATGGTTTATTTGAAACAATGCCATCACCTAAAGCTGCTGATCTTATCTGTCTCTCTCTGTCTCTCCATTTCAAACTGCTGAAGATGTGCAGCGTGGCACTGCCTGAAGTGATGACATCTGGCACCAGGCCAGCTACAGAAACAAGCTGCTCCTCCCCGAGCCCGAGTGCAAGAGGCCAAACATTCCTATTAAAAAGGGGGAAACCGAGGTGAAATCTGGGAAGAGCTGAAAAGTGGGAATCCTGCCTGAGGGAACAAGCTCCAGGAGGAGCGAGGTGCCAGCACCAAGGGGTGACACTGCCCAAGACAGGATGGGACAATCTCTGAGGGTTAGTGCTGCCAGGCTTCCTCTTCCTCATCAGGCTGCCCTGGAGCCATGTAAATCAGGATTCCAGGATTTCATCACGAGGAGGGAACAGCCCATGCCCTCAGCCTGTATGAGGAGAGACATGGCAGGGTGGAAATTATATCCCATTAGCACATGCGTGCTAAGTCCCTCAGAATTTCCAGCAAATTCTCTCCTGTCCTCACACTTCACCATGCCAAGATGTTTCATTTTGCAGAAAAAAACCCCCCACCACATAAAAATGAACTCATTTAAATAAACCATTCTCCAAAGTGGTGGATTTTATCCTGGAAAGGGGAGGATGCTGTGGAGCAAAGTGTGGCTGTAAGGGTCAGAGATTCCAGAGATTCCCAGGAACAAAGGCATGCTCAGCAGGTATTCCATACTTCCCAAATGGGGAGACCTGGAGGATCTCTCCCTTCCCAAATCAGGACAGTCACTAACTCAAATCCCAGGGAAATTAGTGAGGATGCTCATGTCTAAATGGAAATTTTATTTATGAGTGTGAAAATGGGCAAGTGCTGAGCAAATTCAGCTCCCACGGCCTGGACTGACGAGAGCATTTCATCCACAAGGCTTCAGCAAAGCTCAGATCACCGCTGATTAAATCTTTACTCATTAAAACTAAAAAAAGTTACTGGTACTAGAGGGAGCTAATAATAAAAACTGGCAAGGGGTGCAAGCTCCAGAAGCATCTGGGTGACTTAAGAGCGCAAAAATGATCTTCAGGAGTGACCTCAGCACCAGACATGTGGCACGTCACCGCAGCTGGGAGGTCACTGTGTGAGCTCCAGGAATGCACAGCAGCAGGCACGTCCCCGACACACCCTGGGGAGCTGCTCAGAGACACTTTTCCATGGGAATCACACATGGAAAAGAGGTGTCAGGTGAAGTGACACAGCTCTGGAAGGATGCAGCAGAAACATCCTTTAATCATGTGTGGAATAGATACCAGGTGAAGTGACACAGCTCTGGGAGGATGGAGCACAAACATCCTTCAATATGCACAGAACAGGTACCAGGTGAAGTGGCACACCTCTGGAAGGATGCAGCAAAGATCCTTCAATCCACATGGAACAGGTACCAGGTGAAGTGACACAACTCTGGAAAGATGTAGCAAACCCCTTTTTTTTCCTGTGCCTGGATATAAATCTCCTTCCTTCCCTAATAATGGCTGCTGTAATAAACATCACATCGTTTATGCTTAAGATAAATACAGAACCAGAATGTAAATCTGTTCTGCTGCTCACAGAGCAGGCAGGCAGTAACTCCTCAGAAAACACATTTGTCTTCATACTGAGAGCTTGTGTTTATATGTGCATCTACCTATTCCAAGTACAATGAAGTTTTGGGAAAGTTTAAAAAAATAAATCAATGAAATGACTACAAATAAGAATCACAGTTGTCAGTATTCATAATATATAAACAGATAGACAAATATTTGTTACATATGGTGGAGAAAATGCTTTATGTAAAATGCTGGTATGTAAAATGTTAAGGCAAATTTTGTTAATTTAAATAAATTATGGTTTCTACCTTATGTTTAAGGAAATATATGCAAATATGTTATGGGGAAAAATGCGATTGAATTATCTGCTGGATTAAATATCCAACATTTTTCATGTCCCACCACAGACACAGCCAGGCCAGCAGCAGTCAAGCTGCTCATGTGGGGTCTGTGTTTGGGAAGAATTTTAATGCTTCCCAATGAACCTTCCCTTAGTACCCCCCTGTCTTCCTAAGGGACACGGGTGGCCTGGGGCTGAGGCAGTGGCCTGAAATCCTGGGTATCAGGGGTTTGTTCTCATCCTGAAGCCAAGGCTTCCTGTGGGACCAGCTTGGTCCCTCAGCCCTGTGTACCTCTGTTGCCAATCCCTAACGAGGAAATTGCTTTTCCTTCTGTCACAACGTGTTGTGGAGATACGTTCATTAATGCCTGGGAAGTGCTTTGCCTTCAATGACTTTGAGAAAAAAAAGATCAATAAATAAGATTGTGGTGGTGTCTTCTTCTCTCTGGGGTTTGGGATGTGACAGCAGGAGGGCACTGAGGGTGACAGCTCTGTCCTGCCATGGGAGCTGGGCCCTCCAGCCTCACCCAGCCCCAGCCCAGTGCTGGCAAACGGATTTGGCATCCACAAAAACAACACAAGCCTCAGCTGGGAGCAGAAACGTGGGGAGCAGACTCCAAGCTCAATGACAGAGGTCACCTTCCGTCTCCCTTAGAGACAGAGTAGATCCCCATCTGTTATTTGGGCTGACCACTCCCTGCATTCCACCCCGTCCACTTCTTTGGCAAGCTCTGCAGGACATGGATCTTTCTTATTCAGGATAACAATGAGGAGTTATTAATTGGATCTTTTTTAGGGTTTCCTGAGGTCCTTCCCATAGCTGCCTTGGTGGATACCACAGCCGTCCTCGCCTTCAGATGGGATTTAAGCATTTCAGTTGGGCAGAGACAAAACAGTGCCATGAAAGAGGCTCCCTCTAAAGCTGAGCTCCAGGCAGAGGCCAAGAGCCAGGTCAAGGACTGAGTTTAGTACCAGAAAGAAGAGTCTGAAAAAAGCAATGGCAGCATATCCAGGTGGCAAAGTTGAAGCAAAGATGCAACCCTGAGTCCCAGGGACCTCTCGTAATCCAAAGCACCACAATAACACCTGAGCAGCACAAAGATTGTCTCAGGCCACGCTTCATGCCCAGGGACAGCTCAGCCAGCCAGAGCAGCCTTTCCATTTCCTCAGAGTTTCTCTGGGTAGCAATAAGAGATGGCTCATTGGGAGGGGATCCAGCATTAATGGTGTTTTAATGAGGCCTTTCAATACACATAGACTAATCAGCAAATTCCACTGGAGGATGTCTGGGCTCCAATACGTCATTCAAACTGTGGCAACACCTCTGCACAGCTAGAGCTGTGCACTCTGGGCCTGATGTCCTGCCAAGAGGTGGCAGGGTTTGTGCTATCTGGATGTTGGGGCAGCAGAAACAGGGCCATTTCACACTGCAAAATCCCAAGGGAAGTGAAGGCTGCTCCAAGGAGGTGCTGCACGTGGTCTGCCTCTCCTTTCCTAGGTCACTCCACTATTCCCAGCCCCAGGAACACACGGTCAGCGAGTTTCTTGAATAGGACATTTCCCGTTTCCCAAGAATCTGTGCTGAACCCCTGGAAGCAGTTTTTAGGACAAAAAGACTAAACACAAGTTAAGTTTCCCATCCCACTACACAAACCTGGCCTGACCATGACACAAGTGAGCACGCTGGACAATGAGCGTCATCTGATCCGCACGGAAAGATCCAACCCCAAGGCTGATTTATCCTGTCAGTCTCTGCCTCCAGGAGCTGATGATCCCATCTCACTTCCAGCAAACACTTTAAAAGAGCCTTCAGCTGACAGCAGAGCCAAGCTGAGCAGGGCTGGCTGAGCCCACGACACGTGCTGGGGCACGTGCACAGCTCACACCCTGATTCACTTGGAGCCCGCGCTGTGCTTGAGGCGCCCTGTCCAAGATGAGCCTGGAGGAGAGGCAGAGGAGCATCCAAGGCTGGGGAGGAAGGCATGGAAACATCACAAGCCACTTGAGAAAACTCCCCACGCAGCGTGGTAGCGCTGCTTCCCTCCCCATGCCAGGAAAGAGGCATTTCAGGGACAGGCAAGGTTGTTTCCACCAGCTGCTGGTTCCTCCCTCCCTGCTCCCCCCTGCAGGACACAGGCAGCACCCTGTACTTCCCTGCAAGCTGTGCCCAGACCACAAAGCCTCTCTGCCTCTCGCTGACACAGGGGTGAGGAGAACACGTGCAACTGGATCTTAACACGTTGGCAGGTGGCTCCTCACCTCGCAGTGCGACTGCAGTTCCCACACACAGCCCTGACCCTGGGCAAAGCAGCAGGACCCCAGCTCTGCACGGAGCTTAGATCTGCTCCTCCCGGCCCCCCTGCCTGCCCAGGGCTATGGAAGGACCTGTTCACACTCGGCTGTGGCCAAGGGGCTGCAGGGCTTTGAATTGCTGCTGCCTCCAGCTGCCGTTTCACAGCAGCCCTGAGCTCTCATGGCCAGGCCAGAGGATGTGAAAAGCTCCTATGCCCCAGAGACTGCAGTGCACAGGATACGGCCTGGATTAAAATCTGGTCAGCAGAGGTCTTAAAATGTCAGAGTAAATAGGAGGGCAGTGCTGGCGGGGCCACAGGGAAGCTTGCTCGGGCTTATGCTGCTTAACAATAGGTTCAGTGACCTGGACAAAGAAAACCTCTCCTGATAAAGCCAGCAGATTAGACACTGACTCAAACCCTCCCGAGGTTTCAAGAGAGCAGCTCAGTAACAGGCAAAAACTTGGGATTGCTCAGTCACTTGCTTAGGAACAAACCCCGTGCTATTTACCACAGCTGTGCCTGCAGGAAGGAGCAAAGGCTGCAGGACACTGGGAGTGTCCATGGGTGTAGAGGACATTGGGACAGCACAGTGTCACCTCCTCCTGAGGAGCAACATGTGGAGCCTGGACAGACACAAACACACCAGGAGAGCAGCTCAGGGGATCCAAACCATGCCCCAGACTGTTCTGCCTCTCTATCAATTCAGCTTACAAAAAACAGGATGGGAACTGGGGGGACTTGGGACACATTTACATATCAGAGCTAGAGCAGCAACCCACAACTTCCCAACCTACAGCAAAAGTCAATTCTTGGAAACTGAGACAAAGCAAATCTAGCTGGGAAATAATGCGTGTTTTTAACAGTGACTGAAACTGGGCCTGGTGACAATTTGCTGAGGATCCTGAAGGGTTTTCAGCCTTCCAGAATCAAGGGTTTGCGCTTTCTACAAGACCTGCTGTTGGAAATTTCCTTGTGGTTTCATGAGGCAGAAAAAACCAGTGGAGATGGCCACAGCCTCCCCAGCTGGCCAGCATCCGGGGATGGATTCCCCATCCCCAGAACTCACACACACCACCCTGGGCTCCTCTTTGAACAGGGAGTTTCTGACCTGTGCATTCTTCCCAGCAGCTCCCTGGTGTTCAAAGCACCTTGCTGACAGACAGGCAGGTGTGCCTGTGACAGTGACCACCTCCCCAAAGCCAGTGTGGGGGCGGAGGGGAGGGGGTGGCCCCCCAAACACAGCCCTGGGCAAGGCACGGGGGAGGGCTCCCAGCCCAGCTGTGACATTTCCTTTCACCTATACCTGTACAGCTGTTTCCTACAGGGCTGCAGCCTCGAGTGAGATGTGTGAGGCTTCTGTAGGTGCTTGGGAACAAGATGGAACAGAAACGCTTCACACCTGGCCCCAAAATTACAGCACGCTGGCAGGTGGCCAACATAAACTGGCAGAGTACCAGTTGCAATGGACATCAATTAAGCAGCCTGTCATCCTCAGACTGCAGGCTTTGCTTTTTGTGATCTGCATCGCTCCTTAAGCCTTCAGCAGCACCAGCACTGGAGTTTTCCAGATGGGATCATTTCCCGCAGATTCCACTCGCTAGATTTATTGCAGGTTTTTTTTTTCTTCTTTTTAACCCACCCCTCCTTCAAGAGGCTGAACTGTTATTCCACATTGCAGATCTCTACAGTGCTGGATTCAGCGTCCTTGTGCCGTGCTAGTGCTTGTTTGCCATCAGTTCCCTTCACTTTTAGCTGCAGAAACTCAATTTTAAGAATATCCTCAGAACTCTCTTGGCTTAAAAAGTGATTAAAAACTGAGGCCAAACAATAACTGAACAGGATTCCTCTCTGGAAGATGCCCTGTGCAGCCCTAGGAGATGTTGCAGCAGTCACTGGACAGGACTTGTGCCTGTTGCTACAATGCTGTATTTAAACAGCACAACAGGTACCAGCATTGCCTCCTCTGCCACCCAGACTGGGAACATGGACTGAGCCTGGCACTTCCCACTGTGCCAAAGGCACCTGGCAAAGGCAGAGAGAGGCTCCCATGGTGCCCACACAGCCCCTGGCACTGGTGGTTCAAGGTGATGCCAAGGACAGCTGAGGAGTTCAAAGCAGGTGATGTTCCCCATGCTACCTCCATGGTGGCATAAAATCCAGCCTCTCCTCCACCACCCCGTGACATCATCTTCCAACACTGGCCCATAATTTAGTTTAATTGCCTTTTACAATCCAAAGGCAGCACATGAAAGGGAAGGTCGAGGCTGGGATGGAGTTCAGATACTGGTCAGAAAATGTAAACACCTCAAACTCTGCCGCCTCGGGGCTGCCAGCTCCTGCCAGATCCCCACTCCCAGCACGGCTGCCCGTGGCAGGGATCTCTCACTGCTTGTTTGGAAACCAAGGCAGGCAGGAATGGAAGGAGTTTTTCAAGGATGACTCCTCATTGGACTCTCCTCCTTGGGGCTCCCATCTCTGCTCACAGTTTCCCTTTTCCTCTCTGGACCAAACTCCAAGCTGGAAGCTCTCGCTCTCATGGGCTGAGAGCATTTGCCTGCCAGCTGGAGGGAGATGCTCCAAGGCTATGGAATGGGAATATGGAAAGGATGCTGAGAAAACAAGTTACATTTGCTCACTGGGGTTTTCTCTCTGCTTACAAAGAGTTTGTGTTCTCAGAGCCCTGGTCTTGCTACCTTTTCTCTGATGCCTTGCAAAAAGTCCTCCCAAAATCACTACAGTGTGGCCACTCCAAGGTGGATTTAATCCCTGGCATTCCAGGAGTCATTAGGTCTCAGAAAAGACAAAAAGCCTGGTGTTCAGAGGCATGACAGAGCCCAGTCACTCCAACAGCTACTCCTCCTGGGCTTTTAAACCTGGGGCTCCCTTTCCAAGAAGCTTCAGACATGACTACACGCTGCCAAGAGATCTCTGAGAGTCTTAGGAACACTGAAATACCATAAATAAGTGAAGTGAATAACAAGACAGGACTAATTTTAGCCCAAGCCTAAATAATAATTAGCTCCTAAACAGCTACTGCCCAGTCTTGAGCATATTGGGGCAACTAGAGAGAGGGTCACATTTGAACTATCCACCTGGGCTGGACACTGCAGAGGAAGGAGATTTGGGATTTCTAAGGAGAATAAAGCTTGGGATTCAGGCTATCTGCACTGACAGGTGAGTGAAACAAGGAACAGCACCAAGTGTGGGAAGCTCACTGGCCACCCCAGAGCAGGAGGAGCCATGCAATCCTCAGTTTGTAGGTCTGGCAGTAAAACGTTGCTAATTAATTTTCAGAGCCTCGCGTTTTAGGGCTTTCATTTGCCTGGTGAGGTGAGACAGGGTTGAGACCAGTTGAGTGGTGAGTATCTGAGACAGTCCACTCCACACATGAGCATGCACATGAGGGAAAGGGAAAAAAGTGCCTTTCTGTTAGAGAGGAGGGAACCACGGTGACTGGCCCTATAAGCACATGTATTAATCATGCACCGTCTGGTTTTAATCCACACACTGCTGATCCTGCGTCTCACTGTATTGTTATCAGGGGAAGGAGTATTTCTCCTCAATCTTATTCACCAGCCAAAAGCCTGAAAATGCAAAAAACACATTTGTGAAGTGCCTTCCCAAGGACCCTGGGCCCCGGACCTGGTGAGCTGGGGCTGCTGCCTTTTTATTGGCGTTTAAAAACCTTTTATTAACGTGTGTCAGGGCTGGGGGAGGAGAGACAGGCTCAGGTTTCAGGACCCCCCATGCAGAGAGGTTTATTGTGGGAAGGGACATTAACACTTTCTCCTCCACATCTGCCCATGGCTGGGGCATGTGGCAGAGGGTGTGCTGGGGGATGCACACGCTGAGCCCATGAAGAGCTTGCAGGGATGTGAGCAATCCCTGCCTGCAGAGAGGGGAACCTCCCTGCTCTGCTCCACACCAGGGATATCTGCAGCCCTCTTCCAGCTTTGCCACGAGCTCCATGGGGTCACTGCAGAGCAGGATGCTCCCCAGACAACAGCATCCAGTGAGAGCTGAGGAATCCAGGACATGCCCCAGGTTCCCAGGGCTGCACTCATGCACCATCACCAGGACCCAAGTGTTTTCCATTGCCACCACCATGACTCCACAGTTGCCACCTTCCCCCTTCCCGACCTTAACTCAGCCATGCTGCTGCTCCCTGCTCCTGCCTGGGGTCCAAGGCTGGGTGAGGGAGGTCCTGGCAGTCTCCTTGGGCTGCAGAGGCTGCAGACACAGCTGACAGCTCAGGCACCAGGCTGCATAGTTTGCTGCTGACTGGTACGGTCGGTGGTGTTCCATCACACAAGCTGCAGTGGAGATGTGCCCAACACACACACCCAGGAAAACAACTCTGAGCTCTGCTCACCCCAGAGCCAGCTTTTGTTGGTTACAGCTCCAATGACAGTGCAAGAGACGATGGGAAGCTCTAAGTGTCCCACTGGCTCCAGCAGGAATTCGAACGCGCGGCTCCGTGGCAGCGAACGGAGTCAGAACGTTTTCACTCAAAATAAGAGCCAGGCCAAATGCTCAAAAACTTACTGAGGAACTCTGGCTGAATTCTGCACTCCATCTGCTAAATGGGACGTGGAGAACAAAAAGGAGTGGGAAGCACAGTGTTTGTCCTATGCAGCTTACAAAACAATCACCCTCTTGGTAGAGCAAAGAGCCCAATATCATTTTAAACCCAATTCCTTCTGGTTCTGCCTTTCAACAGATCTTTTTCCTCTGAAATGTTACAAACTAATTAAGAAGCTAGAGGGTAAAAAAATGGGCAAAGGATTTGGAGCATCAGCAAGCAAGGTGAGATATCCTTGTAGTAAAACTGCCTCTTAGCCATGCAAGAGGTAGAAAAGGGACCCACAGTCACTCTGGCACACCAGAACCCACAAGACATTCACATTGTGCCATATAAAGAGCAGTACATTCTCATTGCCTCTCCAGCAAAGAATCTGGGCTGAAAACTGGGCCAAGACTGAGAACACAACAGAAAGAAATTTGGTGCAAAAAATAACTCCTGCTAAAAAGCAATGAAACATCAGTATGGGAAAAAAATCAGTGCCAGAGAGAGTTGCTCTGCTGCCATTGCCTGCTGGAGGCTCAGGGACACAGATCCCAAAATGCCACCATGCTCAGCACAGACCTTCCAGTGCAAACAGCCCAGAGATGCATCCAGAGGCTCAGGATGGTTTGGGTTGGAATGGATTTTAAAGACCATCCAGTTCCAAGTCCTTGCTATGGACAGGGACACCTTCTACTAACTGGAGCAGGTTGCTCCAAGCCCTGTCCAACCTTGAACTGATGAACTGCCAAGGAGTTGGATTCACCTGGGCTCAGCATGCTACAGGGAGGGCAAGGAGCAGATGGTGCAGTGGAGATGGCACACAAGTTTAGGTTGGGTTGGGGGATTCTTTGCTAGAAAGTGTCTTCTTGTGTCTTGCTCACAGTCAGTCCCATGTGGGTTTGTGCCTCTCGGTCCTGGCTGGCTCTGCAGAGCCTTCTGCAGCACCCCACTCCTGCAGAGCCCAACAATTCCTTCATTAATGCTGCAGAGGGATAACATTTGTGGAACAGGGCAGTCACTTGACTGTACTGACGCAGCTGCCACTGCAGTCTCTTCCTAGAGCATTTCCAAATGGCAGAAAATGGGCTGAATTCACCCAAAGAGGTCACTTTGCCTTCAATTCCAAGGCGTTTACCTCAGCCCAAGCTGTACCTGAGAGAGTCATCCTGCTTGCTTTTAAAATCTCCAAGGCTGGAGAGTTCCTCAAGACTCACTGAGGAGGCTGCTCTCAAGTGCTGAACTACCCAAAGATATGAAACCTTTCCTGAAGTTTCTTAATTTATTTTGCTACAATTTCTGCCTGTTCCTTCCTGTGCTTTTCAACACGGAGCTGGAGGACACCTTGTTCTCCTCTCTGCCTTTTCCCTGAATTTCCTTTAGATTAAAAAGCCTCAGTTCACCCAGGCCCTTCTTGGAAATCAGGCTTTTGAGCTGTCTTTGCTAACTCACTGTCCTCTCCTTCCTGCTCTCAGGTGTCCTCTGCTCAGTGAACATGCACACTTGCTGTTTCACCTGTCTGACCATCAATAAAAACACTGGTCAAAAGGAAATGAAGGGGTGCAGGCACAGCCAGGCCTGGCTGTTTCCCTCTGGGATCAGTGCTGCTTTTTCAGCAGAACTGAGATAACACCATGCCTGATATTCCTGAGTTCCTGGGTGGCTGGTGCTGAGCTGTGAGGGCACCAACTCCCACCTGTGGAGTTGTGCAGTTCCTTTACAAAGCACCAGAGCCAAAGGGAGCTGGGGCAGGGAGAGCTCAGCTGGGTAACTCAGGTGTAGCTACAGGACACAGACACAGAGATGAGTGCAAGTGCCTGGCAGGGCAGGTAGATGGCACTCCAAATAAACTGGTGTGTGGTTAGAGGAGGCAGAGTTCAGGGAATACTGACCCCCTCCCACAAGTTACAGGATATCAGAGTTGCTCAGCCACCTCATCTGCCTGCTGGGGGCTCTGGTTTGTGGCTGCTGGGAAAAGAATCTCTGTACAGGGACACTTGGATTGTCCCCAGCAGAACCCCCTGAGGCCACCACACACACTGGGCAATCCTTAGGGCAGCAAGGGCAACTGCACACTTCTTATTTTAACCCTGCCAAATAGAGCCTTGAAAATTCATGTTTCCACAGACACTTCCTGGACTAAGCTCCTTCCCCAAACTGAGAGGGCTCCTGGTTTTACTGGGAGTCTGTGCTGCAGGCAGTGCTATGAGCACAGGTTGGGGCAGACAGGGAAGTGAAACAGAAATTTGCACCTTCGGGTCCCTCTGTGAGAAATTCTCACTGTCATTTCAGGACAATGTCACGAAGAAGAAGTGGCACAGGGAAAGGCACCTTTCCATTGTCACACACAGGCTCTCCACAGAAACCTGCTCTGCATCCCCACTTCTCCTCCTGGAGCATCAGCCCCTCAGGGAGGGGACACTGCAGCTTCCCAGATGAGCCACGCTCCTGGAGCTGCAGCTCTGCCTCCGAGCAGGAAACTGTTGAGAGCCACTCTCATCCTGCCGTGCCTCCAAGGGCGTGCAAAACAAATGACAAATGCCATTGTGCCTCCTCCATCCCCCGCCAGGCTCACACACATTCTCCAAGTGCAGCCCCCAGATCCCTCCTGGCCAGGTGGTGGCAGAGAGCAGACCCAAAACCCCACATCAACAAGGGAACTGATTTCATTATTCTAAAAACAAACAGCCAAAGGAAAGTTCAGCCTAGAATGGGCTCCTAGAGCAAAGAAAGGAAAATAGAGAGCGGGCAGTGGGGAATGCTTCATATTCCTAAAAGCCTTTTGTACGTTAACACATGGTGTCTGCTTCTCTCTAGTCACCTATTTATCACTCTCCTCTTTAGAGAAGGAAAAAAGTCCTGGCTGCCTTCCTAAGGCAGAGTTTTGTGGCCGGGGGGAGGGGGAGGGTGCTTTAAGCATGATGCAAACCATTTGGAGTGCGCCGAGAGCTCTGCCAACACAAGCTGCACTATTTAAACAAGTGAGGAAATGATCGTATATACAACATGCCAGCGAGCACACACACACCAGAGGAAGTCGAGAGGGGTTTTCATGACACAGAGCTGGATGTCAGCGGCTGAAAGGTCGATATTTTCCCTTAACACCCTTCTCAATGACTTAATCGTGTTCCGTTTGCACAGAAAACTTCCCAAGAATAAAAGTCTGGAGGAATCGAGGGGGGATGTTTGGCCTACTGCTGACCTTGTCCGAGGTCCTCTCCACGTAGCAGGGCTCCTGGGGGGCGACCAGCAGGGGAACGAAGCCCGAGAGCAGCCGATCCTCTTCCAGGCTAAGCAGGGCAAGGTCGTCATCTGGGTCCTTGTACAAGGGCACCTCCGACTGATTCACTGTGGTCAGTATGTTACAGAAGTCAGCCAGCGTCGCCCACACATCTACTGAGACCCTGGGAGAACGAGGAGAGACGTGAGCAATTCAGGGCTGGAATGCGTTGGGAGTTGCCTGCAATGCTGCAGCGAATACCAGAGAGGTGAGGCGAGGCGAGCCCGGCACCGCTGCTGCTGCTGCTGCTGCTGCTGCCCTGCCCCGGGGCCGGCCCCGCCGCAGCTGCGCTGGCACCGACCCTGCCAGGGCCGGGGATGTGACCCTCACCCCGGCCACCACCGTCCCCCTGCATGGGGACAGCTCCCGGGATGTCCCTTCCCACTGCTCTGCCCACCTCTGCCCGCGGGGAGCAGAGCCCAGCCCGTTCCAGATGGTGTTACTCAATTTTAAAGCCTGCTGGACGGACAGAGTGAACACCCGCAATGCTGTCGGGGCTGAAGGGGCTCTTGGAGGGCTCCAATTCACCCCGGAGCATCCTCTCCTTCACACAGCTCTTATCTCTCTGCAGCCACAGAGATTTCACAGCTAAACCCAGCCATGGCGGGTTAAAGCCGTGTTTTGCTTCTGGCTGTGGGCTTTAACTCTCACGAGTGACCTGCAAAGCTACCTCTGCCATGTCTCACCTTGCCAGAGTGGCAGTGATGTCCAGGGTGCAAACATCCATCACACATCACTACCCAGGGAAGGCCCAGCACCCCAGAGAGAGCCAGTGTGGAGAAAGTAGGGAAGCAAGCAACAAGCATGGGGGTACTACAGCTGACCAGGCTGCCTCGCACTGCATTTCCCCCTCCTGTTCCTACAAACACTCGGATTGGGGTTTTTTTAAAGATGTAAACTGGGATTTAAGTAGGAAATAGGGGAAACTGGGGCTGATGTGCTTCTGGTGGGCTGCTCCTCTGGAGGAAAGCAGAGGGAATCCAGCATCCCCAGGGGTGCAGCAGTGACCGGTGCGGGCCGAGGCAGCCCAGGGCTGGAGGGAGGCCCCCTGCTCTTTGAACTGCTCCAGGTGGACAGAGTCTGCACTGGGTTATTTACGGGAATCAATGTACCAGGAAAGCACACTGAAATGAAACATCTTGTTTTCAAGAGCGTCCTGGGAGCCAGGCAGAATGAGGAGCCATTAATCAAAGCCCGGCACGTAATCAGCACACATGTAAGGCAGAGTCGCCCACGTCCCTGAGCCAGCCCTAGCCCACGTCCTGCAAAGGAGGAGAGGTCCTGCAAAACCCTCTGGTCACAGACACACCAGGAGCTGGGTTCATTCACAAAGCTCCATCGCTTGGCTCAGCCAGGTCTGGCTGTCAGAAATGTTTAAATATGGAAAAAAATAAACAGTTGCAACACGTTTTTCGGAGGGATCTGTCCGAGGCCCTTTGTGATGTAATGGGAAACGCTGCGTTTGTGCTACCAGCTGGAAAATAAACAGAGCTGCGAGGGTTAAAAGGAACTGAACTTTCCACGACCCCTATCTGCAAAAGAAGAAAATAATAAGAGGAATGATCCACTGCCCCACAGCCCTGATAGTTTATCCTCCGGCCCAGGCTGCAGAGACAAGCACCGGATGTGATAGGGCTGCTCTGGGCCACCTCCAAGGCGAGCTCTGCCCATGGGAGATGCACAGGGCTTGGGAGGCTCAGCCTCCCCCAGTGCCCTGCTGGCAACTGGGCTTGGCTGCCTGAGGCCAGTCACATAGCACTGGTGGGGCCCCAGGGCCACGAGGGCTCGCTGGGATGAAGGAGGTGCAGAGGCATCAGCAGGGAGAAGAATGGGAAAAGTGCCCAAAAATGCTGGGGAATGAGAGCACTGGGGTGTTGGGGACAGGCAGAGATGCAGGGGACGTTTCCAGGGGGCTGGGACAGCCAGGTGTATGGGGCTGTGCTGGAGGAGAGGGGAAAGAAACACATTGTAGAGAGCTCGCCCATATTTCCAAAAACAGAGCTGCAGGCAGGGGATGATGATGACAGTGAGGGTGAGAGGGAGGCAGAGGGCAGTGGCAGGATGCTGGGCTGGGCTGGGATTCACTGCAGGGCCAGGGTGGTGGTGGCAGGAGTATCAGCACAGATGAAGTACAGGGAGCATCTTCCTCCACAGGGCTTGGCATCCAAAGTCAGCAAAATGCCACAGGAACAGTCACTGCGCTGACACTACTAATGCCCCTGCAGGCACCCAGCCCAACAGCTCCCTTTCCTCCCTAATGCCCCAGGCAGGGCACCCCCCACCACCCCTGAGTGTGAGAGCAGCCCCTGTCACTTCATCCCTCACCTACAGCTTCACAGTGCCTTGCCACATCTCCCATTTGCCCTGGACGTGACAGATTCCCACCTTGGGCTCGCTTCAGTCAAACCTCAGGCTGTGCTGGTTCCCTGGGTAGCCAGCTCTCACTGCACTGCTACCCCAGCAGCACCCTGCAGAGCCTTCAGAAAGCCAAGAAAGAAGTAGTGCTGGCGTTTTTCCCTGGTTTTCTCCTGTGATGGCAGAGGCAGCACTGCAGAGATCAATTCTGACCATTTTCTGCCACCCCCTCCTCCTCTGCAGCTCATCTCCCATCACTGCCACCACCACCATCATTCACCAGCTGCCACTGCTGGCAAAGCCAGCGAGGACAAACGGCTCCCACTGACACCTACAGCCCTGGGAATCTCCTGCTGGGACGTGCACTTGCCCTGGAAGGTCACACAACACTTGTGAGCCCTGTCAGCCTCCTTCTCCCCACTGCCCAGGACCACTTCACGGCCACCCCCAAGCATTTCTGGCTTATGTCACCCCCACGATGCAGCAGTGCTGGAGCCTCTGTGCAGATCCCAGGCAGCTCCAGGTGCCTGGAAGCTCTGTGCATGCACAGTGCCACGGCTTCACCGTCCCTGTGAGGAGGGAGGCCCCGAATTACTGACACTGAGCCCAGGCACGCAGCTCCAGGTACGGGGACGAGGCTCCCAGAGCTTTTAACCGAGGAAGCGAGAAGGGGGTGAGCGCGAGGTCTTTCCTCGGAACGGGGGTTCATTCCCTTCCCCACAGACACATTTACATTTGCTTATTCCACTAGGACGGGAAAAAAAAATAAGAGTTAATTTCTTTTTTATTGCCTCAGGATTCCAGGTTTAATGTAGCTGTCAGTGTGAGCGCAGCCCAGCTGCAACGCCGACGGACACGGCCCGGCCAGGCAGCGGCGAGAGCGCAGCGAGCTGGACCACAGCCCTGGGGCTGAGCACTGCCCCAGCGAGGATGGGGAGGGCTCCTGGCAGAGACAATGCCCAGATGGGCATCACCACAAGGCAAAAAGCACAGAGCAAAGCACAGAGAGAGCAGAGGATGCCAGGGCGAGCCTGATGCTCACCGAATCCCCGCCATCCTCACCGGGGGCGCGCGCTGCCTGGTGATTAATATCAAGCACAATGACCCCACGTTACAAGCCTGCGGGGGCCTGTGGAGGTGGCCATTTCCTGTGTAATACCAGCTTGTTTAAACACTAACATCCAAGCTGCACAGCTGCAGCACAAACCCGGGAAGCGGCGCAGAAGAAGCCCTGCATTGTGTTCCCAGCGCTGCCGTGCAGATGGCAAACGCCTCGGGCTGCTGCTCCTGGGGCTGGCACTGCTGGATCCCAGTGCCCACAGGATGGATGAGCTGCTCTGCATCCTCCTCCTCCTCCTGCCTTTCCTCTCTCCCGGACCACGGGAAGCTGAACTAAAAGCGTCTCCTTTGCAAGGAGTAAAAAGGGCCATGGGGGTTTTTCCCAAAGGCCTTCAGCAGCCCTGGTGTGGGCTCAGACAGAGCAGGATGAGGTGGTCACAGCCCTTGTGCATCAGTGATTTCCCCCACTCTGCCCTGCACATGGTCCCTTTGGCCAGCTAGGCATCCATAAACCCATTCCTCTCTCAGGAACCCACCTTCTGAGCTCCTTTACCCAGGAGAGGTGCAGTCTCCTCCCAGCCAGCCCCTGCTTTGCCACAGCCCCCTTCTCCACAGAGACTTTTGGCTTCTCTTTTGGTTGACTTTATCTCCAATCTCAGCCAGGTTTACCCTACTGAGACACCTCTGAACCCTGGCTTTGATGTCTCGATAGGGAAACTCTGGTGGCCAGAGTTACTGAGGATGGGATCTGCAAAAGGGATTTTCCATTTAGTCTCCAGCAAACTCCAGCAATGTCTTGGCACCTCTGTGCAAGACTCTGTCCATCCCTCCCAGCTCCAGTGGGAGCTGCCATCTCAGTGACACTTCTCCGCGAGAGCGAAGTGATGAGAGCAATCTGGCACATCTCTCTGGGAAGGTAAGCTCTAGAATGTGCTCACAGCTTTTGGATTTAATTTAATACTTGGTTTAAATTAACCATTTTTAAATGCTTGCAGACAGTCTCCACAAGCTGAGAGGCCCTTGGCCCCGTGTGGAAGGAGCATGGATTTGCCAGGGTCAGCCCTGCAGCAGTGTCTAGTCAGTGGCTTCCCCATCAGTCCTTGTGCTTCATTTAGCAGTGGATTAATTGTGGCAACAGAACAGAGCAAGGAGCAGCTCTGCCCAGCCCTCTTCACCTTCCTCCCAGCCACACATCCCAAAAGGGGATGGAGTCACTTACACAGCAGCCTCCTTGGAGATCCACCTTCTGACCCATCTGCTGCCCGTATCTCTGCCTTAGGGAAGCCACCCTGCTCCCTTTTTCCCAGAATCCCTGCTTTTACACCCCAATCTCTGCAATTCACTCCTGGGGACATGTGGTCTCAAAAATGCTTCTCCAACTGCCTTAAACCACCACGTGCAGAGAACTCGACACAAGGTTTGCCATGAAACATGAAGACAGAAATTAATTTTAAGACACAGGAGTGACAGCTGCTTGCTGCTAGGAGACCTGGCAACACCTGGTTCAGAAACACAATTCCTGAGGCACTGAAGCAGAGATGTCCAAGGTTAAGTTTAGCTCCTATTCTGGAAAGGCATGAGGAAAGAGTCATGGAAAGCTTGCTGAGCCCCTCTTCCAAAATAGGAAGGACACCTTTCACCTCTCAAATTCACACAGAGAGGTAGTTAGGAAGTCCAACAACTGAAAATCTGTTCCAGAGCATCCCCTGAGCCGTGATGGCCATGCAGTGTGGCCAGGAGCTGCAGGAGTGCACCAGACCAAGAAGAAGGGAGGATTTGGGGAAAGATGCAGCTTCTCGCTTGGGTTGAATTCAAGACTGCTGAGCCCCCAGGTAGGGAGAGGCTGCCTGCCAGGAAGCAGGGTTCATTCCCAAGCTCCCACCAAGAAAAAGGACCCTGAAGACACAGCCTCCTGAGCTCTCATCCCACTCCACAGAGCCCACTCCTGCATGGCTCACATCCATCTGCCGGCTTTTGGCAGCGCTCACCCCTCACACCTTTCCCTCCACCTCTGTCCAAGGGGGAAAGCAGCGAGCTGAGGAATTTGGTGTGGGGTTGGTTTTTCTTTTTTTTTTTCTTTTTTTTTTTTTTTTTTTTTTTATTGTAAGGACTCAAATCCAGCAGTGTGATAAATGCATCCGAGCTACAATTAGGAAGATATATAGCATCAGAACGCGAAGGTCTGGGCAGCGTGGTGAAACGCGGGCTCTCCAGAGCCCCAGCTATGTTTCCCATTATGTAACCCTGGTCATGGGCAGACAGCCAGACTCCAAATGAAAAAGAGACTCTGGCTTGGCACCGTTTCTATTTTCCTATCCTCATTCGGGGTCAGCGCAGTGTCATACAGCTGCAGAGAAAGCTCCGGGGATTAAACCTGGGAAAGACTCCAAGACCAGGACCCGGGTTCAAGTACCAGCTGAAAGCAATAAACCAACTGCCACAGCTGGGCTGAGTTTAGACGTTCTCAAAGTCCCCCAGCTCTCTCCCATGTGAAGAAGGAGCGATTGCAAACATGGCAAGCGAGGCCTTGGGACGCACAGCCCCAGCCCAAAGCTCTGGCTGAGCCCTGCCAAGCTGCCCTGCTGGCCACGAGCCCAGCCCAGCATTCTGGCCCTGGATGAGCTGCATTTGATGTGAGCTCTGGGCTCTGAGTGGGCTTCCAGGTGGGTATGAGGTCTGTTTTTTCCAGAAGCTTTAGCACGTTCATGGCATCTCTGCAGGGCGCTGCTGTGCTTCAGGGGATTTCCACATCCTTTCTCTGTGCCCATGCCACCACAAGAGACAAGGAAAGTGGTTTAAGAGTATTCAACCAGCTTCTCTGTTGGCAATGGTGGGATTTCACAGCACATCCCAGAGGCAGGAGCATGTGTGACATGGCCCAGGCCCCTCACTCAGCTCTAACTTGGCATCTGCACTTGCTCCTCACATGCTCTCCCTGCTCCTGAGCTCACCCTGCCCATAAACCTTGGCTTACTCCACCACGCCTGCTGCTCTGACCCATGTTTTACTTCTCAACTTCTTTGAAGCTGTTCCTATCTAAACCCTTGGACTCGGTGGCTCTACCTGGTTCCTGAAGAGCCCCAGGGCAGCCAGCAGGCTTGTGTCAATAAAGAACTGAAACACTAACCCAGTGCTCTCCTTTTCTTTTCCTATCCCCAGGGCAAATGTTGCAAATTCCAGGTCATGCCCAAAAGCAGAGCAGGTTCTCTGCTGCTCATCACTACCTGCATCTCCATGGAAGCTCAACCAGGGTTATCCCAGAGTCCTGGACCACCAACACCCATCCATACAAGAGGTCTGGGCTGGAAGAGCAGTGTGGCTAAGGCAGATTCTCCATGAGAGCCAGAGAGTGGAGGAGCTGGGAGCCAACATGGAGGACAGGATGGGCATCGTGGGACAAGAGGGAGACCCTCCATGGAGAGGCCAAGCAAGACAAGAGATACTCATTCCTTCATTGAACACATCAGGATCTTGTGGAGTAGAGCCCCCAAACTATGCCCACCACTCCTCCAAGAGCCCTGCTGTGGGCTGCCACCACCACCACCATCACCACCACCACCAGCAGCATCTTCTCCCACCCCAAGGAGCAAACAGGAGCCTGCACCTGCTCCATCACCTCAGGGGGACATTGTCACAGCCCTGTGCCCCACAGGAGGGGGAGCAGCTGGTCCCAGGGCAGGCGCCGAGCGCTGGCTGAGTGAATCCAATCACAAATTCCATCTTGAGGCTGCCCCTGGCCAAGGGCTCGGCGCTCCCTGCGAGGGGAAGGGGGGATTGGTGCAGCCAGGCTCACGTGATGGATCCCAGTTTGAGTTCCTGCCCAAAGATGGGCAGCAGTTCACATGAGCAGGCAGCGGTCCCACACCGAGCAGCCGACAAACAGAAAACAGACTCCATCTCCACAAAATGAGGCCCAGAACTTCCTGTGTGAGATTTCCATTTCCTCAGCCAAATGAAAAAGAACTGGAGTAAGAGGCAATAAACCAGGAGAGCGGGACTGGACCTGACGCACGGAGAGGGGACCCATTAATGGTTAAGCCACTTTGCTGGATTACTCTTAATGCTCCTTCCCATCACCCAGGGTTCTGGCTCCTTTGGATTAACAGTAAGACGTGATTTCAGGCTCTGGATCCGGAGTACCGGAGGCAGATGGAAAATCCTGCGGGAAGGCAGCTACGGAGCATGCTCAGAGGCCGTTTGCATACTCCATACTTGGCCCCTTCGCTCAATTTTCTGTCCAAAAATATGCAAATTGCCTAGTCCGCATTATAGACTAATGGGCTGAAATCGGCCAGTTTAGAAAATTAACCCTTTCGGGTGCTGTAGGGTAGGGACAAGCAGCTTCTGAAGCAGAGGGGAGGTGGCTTTTGGAGCGCCAGGAACAGGCAAGCTGCTCCAGGCTAGCCCAGCCCAAGCAAGGTTGGCCTGACTCAGTCAAAAAAAAGGCAATGAAATGCTTATGCTGGAAACGGAGTTCCCTCTGGTCCAGAGGAGGGCCCTGCCCATCCAGCTGAACACCCAAAGGAAGGGTATCCCAACAAAACCAGATGCACATCCTAAGCAGAAAGTCAAAATCCACCTCATAAGTCATCTTCTAACATATGAAAACATAGGGCAGCCTGCAGGCACCCTCCAGCCCCATTCACACATCAATGAAGAAGTCACTGTGTCACCAAGGGTGACAAATTCCCAACATTCTCTGGGCAGTGGGCCTTGCCTGCGTGCCACAGCCAGCAGTAAAGCATGAGCAAGAGGGAAGCATGAGGAGCTCAGGGAGGGAGCAGAAACCAGAGGTGCACGTACTGTTTGGGGAGCTCAAGAGCCGTTGGAGGAGGGTTCCAGGTGTCCGGGTGGCCAAGCATCCAGTCCGACCAGACCTTCACGCTGGGCAGCAGCTCCTTCAGGTCCTGGGGCAAGGCAGAGACCTTGATGTCGTCCTCCTCATCCTCCTGCTCCATCTCTTGTGGCTGAACTGCAAATAGAAGACGTGAGAGCTGAGGCAGCTCACCACAGCCAGGCTCAGGCAGGGACTGGGAAAGTATGACACAGATCCCAACATCCCAGCCTGGGACGCACAAGGGAACAGCCACAACCCACAGCAAGCACAAAGGCAGATCTGTTCTCCCTCCATGGACTGCCCTGGAGGGCAAGCCAGGGTGTTTGTGATCCCTTTCCTTGAGGGCAGCAGGGTGCCACTGCAGCAATCACAGAGACAGGATTCCCAGGTGTCCCAGTTTTGGGAAGTTTCCCAGTTGCTGGCAGAAAGCATGGCCTCAGTCTATCCCTTTCTTCCGAACATTTCTGTCGGCACACACCAGGGGCTTTCCTGCAGCTGAAATCTGGGCAGAGCTTGGGATGCTGGGGGAGAATCCTGAGACCCCAAGAGACAGCAAGGGATGTAAAAAACAGCCTGACCCCCAGCAGGCTGCCTCCCCCTGCATGGACCCTGCTGCTGAGCCCTTACCTGGCACACATTCCCTCAGCAGGTTGGTGCACCTCCTCACCAGGAGGGCAAACATGGAGAGCCCCAGGGCCGTGGCCTGTTCCTGGATGACGGAGCGGCAATCCTCGGAGATGCACTCTAGGAGACACACAGGGTGTGGGTCACAGCTGGGTTCACCTTCACTGCCCCCCTTTCTGCATCCCCATGAGGGGCAGGGGTGAGCAATTCCCTATTTTACACCTGTCCCAGACACAATGGTTCCATGTAGGGAGGAAAAAGGTGGTGAGTGGCTGCTTTGGAGTGGGGAGAGGCTGCAGCCCCCCTGCCCACACCATGCCCAACCCCATGGCATGTGCTGAGCCATGCTGGCACTCAGGGCTCCCAGCACAGAAGCTGCTGCTGGGGGCTGATGCCTTCCCCTGAGGAGGAGGGGATGTTTAAGTGTTAAAAGGGTAATTAGCTGCATGTTTGATCTCTGTCCCTGCTGGAGTTTTAACCTCAGCAGCTGAGGAAGGGGCTCCTCCCATTAGTTTCACAGTCACACAACAGCTTGTCAAGAGAGCTTAATTGGAACTGTTACTCGAGGAGATGCCACACGACCACAGCTCTTCCAAAGAGAGCTGGCTCAGAGTGAGAGCAAATCCCCCCAGCCAGAAACCACTTCTGAGGCTGCTGAGAGCAGCGGGGAGCTGGCTCGAGGGAGCTGCCTGGAGCCAGCCTGGGTTAGGCTGGGGAGGCCAGCAGTGCCTGGGACATGCCAGCCTACCCCAGAGCTCTCACAAGGGGTTTAAGCCTTAAGGGAAGCCTCTGCCCTCCCAACTCTCTCTATTCCCCATCCACACCCTCCCAGGATGTGGGGGAGTAGCTGGCTGGGGAGAACCCACACATTTACTGGGTTGTACCCATCAGGGCAGTTTGCTCTGTGCAGGATGCTCCTCCCTGGCTTACTGCAGCATCAGAGCTTCCACCTGAGAACAGCTGCCCCAAACCAGGCAGAGGATTTCTACAAACTCACAGCTACTGACTCTGAAGGGGTGGGTGAAGCCCCAGGGCTGAGTAAAGAAGGGAGAGCCCCCAGAGCCCCCCCGCTGCCAGGCACCTTTGCTGGAGACATCAGCATGGAAGTGTTGGGAGCTCAACTGCCCAGATGTGGCAGAGCAGGGATTCTGAGCAAACAGCAAGAAGATTAGAGCAAGACGCTGAGATCACATTTAATCTCGAGCTAGCAAAACACCTGAGGTGCACAGAATTAAACAGCGGGGTTTTAAAGACAGATCATTTCAGAGGAGTGGGGTGGGAGATTAAAAACATCCAAGAAAAGACAAGAACGCACCAAGAAAATACAGGAAAAATAAGGAGAAACATCTGAAGGGTGGATTGACAGTTCTTACAGCTGTCAATGAGTTCAGCACCCAGTGTGGAGGGTAACCCAGGGTAGCACCAAAGGCACTGGTAGCTGTAAGAGGGTGCTTTGCTCACTGAGCCAGGCTGAGCTGGTGCTGCAGAGCAGTGGTAGGAAGTGCTGTACTACAGGGGCTGTCAGCTTTCGGAGGAAACATAAAACTAAAGATGTGACCACTCTGGGACAGTAAATCTCTTTCATGAAGCCTTTCCCACAATCAAGAGTGTTAGTCCCAGTGCTCTGGCCACAGTCCAGTCCAAGAAATTGCAGTCATCTTCCCTGAGCTCACTCCCCCTGCACTCGGGTGAGATGCTGTGAGAGTCTTCCCTTCTTGTCTGAAATGGACACACAACAAGACCACGGTGGTCCAGCCACCACATCTGAGTCTGGCAAGTCCCCTGGGTGGTGAAAATCTCTGGGCATTTCAGCATGGACCCCCACAATTTGAGTGGGCAGCCCCCAGGACTCACTGTGCTCACAGGGACCCCCAAACTGAGCTGGTGCAAAAGCTACATCCTGACCCCTCCGAAACAGGCAAAGCTTAAAACATCTGCTGCAGTGCTTGTGATGGTGAAGGTGATGAGCATCCCATATTTCAAAGTGTATTTCAGAGATACAGAGACCAGTGCTCTGTAGTGGCTGTGGCCAGGCTTGGTCCCAGCCCTTCCCACTGCCACCAGCAGCTCTTGCTGCAGGCTACAAGCTCCTCACACAACATTTAACAGCCAAAATACACTAAAAAGTCTCCTGCACTTGAGCTGTAGCAGGTACAGCTGTCCATCAAACATCTTGTGCTGCTGCAATCATTAACTGTGTGCCCACCAGCTCATAAAGGTGCCCTGATGTTCCCCAACACTGCTCAGCCCTGGTACAGCCTGCAAAGCTGCCCTCTGCGCAGGTAAGAGCATTAGGACACCCACACTGAAGGGCTGCTGTCACATAGCTCCAGCTCAGCTACCATGGGTGTTGTCAGCTCATCATTAAACTCGTAAAATGCACAAAACTCCCCCAGTCCTGAAAGTTCATTCACTGGATGAGCTCATCAGCCTCATTCCCAGGAGGCTCCTCCAGCACAGAAAGACAAACATCCAGGTGGGTGCTTGTTCAAGACCCCTCAATATGCACCAGCAAAGGCTCTTAAGAGCTTAATTGTAGGACAAAAGAGGAAAGCACCATAAATCAGGAGAAACTTTCTCTCTGCGCCTTTTTACCACTTTCCTTGGGAGGCTGGGAGCTCTGGCTTGCCCTGAGCTGGGAGCCAGTGGCCAGGGCTAACAGAGGATATGGGGACAAACTCCCGGAGACAGACAAGGTGAGGGCAGAATCAAAGGGGAAAGCACTTGAAGTGTTTAAACAGAAACTTGTAAAATGTTTTGAGTGGTGGGCAACAAGGAAACCAAATCTCTGGACCCACTCAGTGTCTGAGCCTACCCTGGCACTAAGAGGAAAAGATTTTGTAGAAAATATGCTGAAGTGAGGGCTGGAGCAACAAATCTGCTCTGGAGCCCACAGGGCACCATTACTTCTGAGCCGAGCTGGTAATTACGTCTGTGCTGCTGGTAATGCACAATAAGTCACAAACTTATTGGGAAAGATGTTTTTGGAGGATGGAGTGACACTTGGGTCATTTCTGTCCCTGCAGTTGCACAGCACTAGTAAAAATGGAGATACCAGCTGCCCCTGACCAACAAGAGCAGGCAGAGAGATCCTGACTGCCCAAATTAGAGCAAACTGTAATTCCCAGATCTGTTTTCCCAGATGCACAGTGGGTGCAGGTGAAGCAGAATGAGTGTCAGGTCCACAGGCAACCCTGCAGGCTGCCACCAAAAGCTCGGTGACAGAGACTTCAAGTGGCATCAATGGCACCCCAACAGCTAAAGCTGCCACAAATCTACTCCACTTCCTCCCTGAAACCCCAAATGGGGCTGTAATCAGATAACCCTCCCAATTGACACCCAGGCACGCTGCACAGCTGGGGCACACCGTGGAGGTGTCAGGCAACTGTGGAAAGAAATCACACACAAAAGAAGGGGCCACAAGGTTACAAGCTCTGAGGTAGCTGGAGCTGTGGCTCCTCTGTGCCACCAGCAGCCACAGCAGTGACACTCCACAGGAAATCATCCAACACCACCAACCACAACACATTCCCCCTCCACCTTCC
Organism: Ammospiza caudacuta; assembly: GCF_027887145.1. Classification (NCBI taxonomy): domain Eukaryota; kingdom Metazoa; phylum Chordata; class Aves; order Passeriformes; family Passerellidae; genus Ammospiza; species Ammospiza caudacuta. The sequence continues at coordinate 8,144,597 of NC_080612.1, forward strand.
TCCCCTTGTAAGCCAGCAAGCGTCCCTGTTAATGCCAGCCCTGGATAAACAGCTGCTGTCACGTCAGCTCTCAGCTCTGAGAACACCAGTGCTCAGCAGGCTCACAAATGTCACCTCTCAGCTGTGCCACTGCCTTCAGGGGTGCTGCGTGGGTGCAGAGGCAGGTGGGCAAAGCTGGCACTGCTGCCTCAATAACTGCTTGTTAAACCACAACCTAAGGTCAGGGCTCCTGCACTCAGAGCCAAGACTGACTCAGGGTAAATGCACAGCCCTGTTTGTGCTGCTGTACCAACACACAGAGCCATGCTGCAGCCAGCTGAACTGGCCTAAAAAGCCTCCTTTGGGGAGTTGCCTTAAGCTGGAGCTGTTTCTTGACCACTTGTAGCCCCACATCAACATCAGCAAAGCTCCAGTCTGTGGAACACTGCATGGGGCTAGGAAGGAGCAGGCAGAGCATTTTAAAACAGTCACCAAACACTTTGAAATAACTGACTTGCACTACCCCACTCCTCATAGGCTGAATTTGCCTCAAAGATCTGTATTTCTGCACCAGAAAAATAAATGAGAGCCCTGCAGGCCCCTGTGAAGGTCAGACTGGCAGCAGGTCAAAAGCTGCAGCAGTTCTGAGCACCCTGCCTGACGCTCACCACTTGTCAGCCCCTTTTTCTGGCTGGCCCAGACTCTGCTGAAGTTTCCATAGTAGGTGCCTGTGTCAACCTGAATCCTCCTGGAAATCTTCAGCCAAAACAGCTCAGCCACTTGTGAGAATGAGGCTAGGAAACAAGATAGTGGCTTTCCCTTGTTTGTAAAAAACCACTTACAACCTTTTCCTTCAGCTAATCTAGCAACTGTAAACCCTGGAACAAGGATCTGAGATTTTGCTGCAGAATAACTTTTTTAACAGAGAGTTTTCCTGTCCTACTAGAAATCCGTCCACACTTAGCCAAGCTATAAACATCTGAAAGACAGCAGTTTTTCCAAACTCAATAGGAATTCCTTTCAACAGTTAAAACCTGCTAAGATTTCACCTTCCTGAGCAAGCTCCATCTTCCTACCTCCCTTCACCTGTATTACAGGAATTCCTTCCACAGTTAAAACCTGCTAAAATTTCACCTCCCAGGGCAAGCTCCATCTTCCTACCTCCCTTTCACCTGCGTTACAGGCAGCAGAGCAAGTGCTCTGCTCCCATCCAGCAGGTGGTGACTCGTGTAAAAATGTCCTTGTATGAGTGCCTGAGCTGGAGATTGGAGCCAGGCTCTGAAGCAGAGCGCAAGGGTGAGAGATGGAGAGGGATGGGATGGAAAAAATGGGAGCTGATGAGCATCAGACTGCAAGGACAGAGCAAAAGCAACTGGGAACCAGCAATGGGTGGTTTTTCTGAAGATCAAGAAGAGGAGTCCTCCTGTTTCTTTGCATGTAGGAAAGGGTTTTTTTCCCCAGCTGAGGTCTGGGCTGCACAGAGAGTGCTGTTTCCCTAGCAGGAGGCAGTTTCCTGCAGGGACTGCAGGGAGCTGGGTGGATCAGCAGCTGCAGCGCCCTCTGCAAGCTCCTACCTGGATCCTCCCGGGCTCTGCTCCCACCCAGCCCTCCTGCAGCCATAAATCTACCTGTTCCACGGGGGAGAGGCTGAGAGGCAGGGAGAAAAGGGGACTTTTGTAGTGGGGAGAAAGCAGTGTTTCTCTGAGAACGTTATATTCATGGAAAACATAAACCAACTGTCGTCAAAGTCGTCTGAGCTCAGGAAATGGAGCGGCCAGGAGAAGGCTGCCATGTGGCCGGATGTTATGTATTTCTAATTAGTGCTATACATCTTTCAGCAGAGAGTGTCCTTTTGCTGGGAAACACAACGCGCTGCCCTTGTTATTGTAACTGTCAGAGAGTGCTTAAACAGATAATCTCCAGGAAAAGTGATAAACACATCCCCTCTCCCACTAGGGTGTGCAAAACAGCAGTGCCAAAGCTTTATTAGGGCAGCACGACCAACCACAGGAAATGGGAATGGGAAAAGAGCAAGGGGCAGCCGCCCATGAGGAGAGGGATTTGCTGGAGGAAGCTGCTGGTGGCTGCTCCAGTGCCATGTGCTGAAGGAAATCCTGCGAGAGACAACCGGGGCACAGCCAGCACAGCACACGTGGGCTGCTCACAGGGATGGGGCAGTGTGGGCCCCCAGCTGTTCTGCTCTGAGTGTGCCCCAGTTTGGGTGGAAAGGAGCCACAGGAACCCCCAAGCTTACAAGCAAGCACAGGACATGCTCCTCCATCCACCCATCCCAGCTAACTAAACACAAGGAATGCTGAACCTTCCACAGTTAAAACAATCCCAGCCAACAAATCTCAAAGGAGAGCAGATTCCTTTGATTGAAGCAACCAGAGTGCCTCAGCCAAGGGTCAGGAGGGCTCCAGAGGGACAGCCTCCATGCTGGCCTCTCTGTCCCCACCTGAGCTGTGCCTCCAGGCCGGGAAGCCCAGAGCAGTGCTGGCAGCAGGTGATGCCAGCGCTGGCAGAGCAGCAGGGATGTGCTTTGCTCCCAGGGAACAACAGCTGAAGCCACCTTTCCTGGTGACAGGGTGAAGGACTGCATGGGAAGGCACTCAAAAGAACGAACAGTTCCATGGCCACAGTCCCAGGGATGACATAAGGGGCTGGCCAGGGGACACAGGAGCTGCAGGAGCTTGGTGAGCACAGGGCTGGGGGCGAAGGCACCCGCCTGATGTGTCAGCACATCAACCCTGGAGGCACAGACAACTGATTCACCAGCTGGCTGCTGCCCCGAGGGGAAGAGACCCGAGCTGGGGTCACCTCGGAGCTGACACCACCTGAAGGCAATTCCTCTGCTCCCTCACTCTCAGACAGAGCTTTCCCCGAGGTGAGTCACTCCCTGCTGCCAGACACAGCCCTGGCACGGCTACAGGGCAGCAGGAAATGGGTGAGGAGAGCCCTGCTGCCGGCCCGGGCTGGTGGAGACCGCACACAACCACGGGAATACAAAGCAGCAAAAGTGAGGGGGATGCTCACATCTGTGGGGCATTTCCCCAACACCCCCTGGAAGGGGAGCTGTGAGTCACTGGCACTCCCAGCTCTGGGAACTGGCGAGTCACACATGCACTCATCTGCCCCCTGAGAGAGCCTGGGAACTGCTCAGCCCTGCCTGATACCCTGGGAATGATGGGCAGCTCTCCTGGAAGGATGCTCCCACACTCTGAGCAAACAGGATGGCAGCTCCAGTACTATGGCCGAGCTGAGCATCACCACCTGCAGCACACAGGGCTGGACCCCTCCCCAAGCAACCTCAGGATTTTAGTAATAACCTGCATGCCCCCAAACCACCTCCCTGCACTGATGTCCCCCCGTGGAGAGGCAGGAAGGCCCTGGGAAGGTCTCAGTCACAGCAGCAGCACCAGAGAACTCACTGCACGTGTTCCCAGAGCAGCTGGGGCCGCCCAGGAGCCCGCAGCTCCCTCTGCAAGCCTGACTTGTCCGAGGGAAGGAAGGAGGGAGGCCTAGGAGGTGAGGAATGCCGGGGGCCTGGGGAGGATGGAGCAGCTCTCCCTGTGGAAGCCATTAGATATTCAACACTTCATTTGTTTCCAGCCGTCCTGGACTGCAGCGCTGGGCTCTAGGACGGGAGGCTCTTCTCTGACGTAACCAGGAAGCAGCTGCAAAATTAAGGAATCCCTCATGACATCATAAAAAGGGTCGATGGTTTACAGGGGAAGGTATAAAAATTAATGACATATTCCCACCCGAAGCAGAGAGCCTGCCCAGGAGGCACAGGGGAAGCCATGCTCTGCCCAACACGAAGGGGCTGCCTGCCCCAGACAGCTCTGGGCTGCCAGCTCCCTTTGGCTGATCCAGGAGCTTGTCTCTGGCTCTCATTGTCCCTCAGCCCAGGCAGGGCTGGATCCTTGCACCTGGGGTGCGATAACCAGCTCAGTATATCCTTCCTGACCCTGATGAACAAAGCTGTAGGGAATGGCTTTAGGGACAGCTTTCTTGTGTACTCGGGGCTGGCCAGGAGTCAACGACAAAAAACATCATTGTGAAGTGACTATTAATAATGCTAACTTAATAAGAAGTTATTAATTTAGACAGGGAAAGCAGACACATGCACAGAGTGTCCCCAACACCCCAATTTCTGAAGCTCTGGGAGACAATGGCACAATGGCAAGAGGAGGCAATGGCACAATGTCCCTCCCCAGCACACAACCCGGGCTAGGTCAGAAAGAATGACATTAGCCTTGAGGACAAGCACAAAGCCATTTCCACTTGAAAAGGGAAAAGGATAGTGGTTTAAAATTAACTACAGCCTTTTCCAGGAAATATCAGTGGAAAGAAGCAGCCATTTTTAGAAATGTTATTCTCAGAAATTTCCTGAAAAGACCCATCAGTCAAAACACAGATTGAAGCCATTTCCACTTGCACTGAGCAGCACTTCAGAGCTCTCCCTACACGCTTGGGGTGCTTGACCCAGCCAGCAAGGGCAGGCTCCTGCTCTGCCCCCCTGACCCCAGCAGGGCTGTGGGAGTCAGTCTGGGATGTGGGACAGCCCATACAGAGTCAGACACACTCCCCCTGCCTGGGGAGGCACATCCATCCCAGTTGTCACCAGTCACATTTGCACTGAGACACGCCAGCCCCTGACCATCACAGCTGGAGCAGAGGCACCTCCAGGCTCAGCCATGCTGGCAAACCTGGAGAATTGCCAGAAAAACTCTCATTTCTCAGCACTGCCCTCACTCTGATGCTGGCACTTGTGACAAAGGCACAGCAAAGTGCCAGCAGTGTCACAGCAGATCCCCCAGAGCCACAGGTTCTGCTGCCAGCAACTGACAGCAACGTGAGTTTGACCCGTCTGGCAGCTAAAAGGCTGGCAAATCTAAATGTATGTAACTCCTGGCTGGCTCATAAGGAAGTGTGTCCCTTTCAAGCTGGCATGCCAGCTCATCAGCATATCTATAGCTCCAGACCAGCCTGGCACCAGCTGTCTCTTCCTGTGGAGGGAATATTTGCCATAAAATGCACAAGCAGGATGTTTTCAGATGAAATAGGGAGTGAAAGAAGAAAAATCATGGATGATAGAAATGGAAAAGGGTTTTAGGGGCACTGCAGTGATGCAGAATGGAAAAAGAAAACCCCTGATGGCCTATCCACTGTCTGCACAGATCTGTCAGCTGTTTTTGAAGGTGCCAGAGCTATGAACCTCACCAAAAGAGCCAGTGAGGAGTTGGGGAGCTCAGCTGGGTTACACAGCAGCATGGCAAGAGCTACCAGCATCCCCCCAGGAGCTGTGTGTGTCCAGCCATAACTGTGTCAGATGTTATTTACAACAGGGAGGAGGTGTGAACAGGGCTTCCCAAGAGATTTCCTCCAGCCCTGAGGGAAGTTTACAAACAAGGACAAATAACAGCAGCAAATAACAGGCAGCATTTTTTACCCCCCAAGCTCTTGCTGGGGGTGGGCATGTCCTTGGCAGCAAAATGGGAGCAGACAGCCCGTAACTGGCATCCTTGGGTGTGAACCTGGGTGAACAATTTGAGTCTGCAGTTAAAGCTCATGAGAGCAAGTGCCTGCAGACAGGAGCATTCAGAGAAAGGAGCCTTTGATGGGGCAGGAAGAGCAAAGTGTGGAGCTTCCTTTTCAGCACATTCCCTCCTTTGCTGCTCGTCTTTCTAGGGCTTCCTGAGGGCCCACTGTTTGCAAATCAAAACATGAAGTGAAATCCATGCCCTCCTCCCAGCTCTTGGGAAGCAGGAAATCCCAGGGTCTTCATCAAACACTTGCAAGCCTGAACTGCCTCCTCACCTCCCACTCCAGCCCTGCTTAGTCCCTCCAGCCTCCCTGGCTGATGGCAATGGCACCCCCAGCCCCAGGACACCCCATCAGGAGGGGCACAGCCCAGCCACTCTGCCTGCAGTGATGCTTACTTAACAATTTCCATTATAAGACCTTGGTTTCAGTTCCTAAGAACTTTGCCAAACTTTAACCATTTAGGATGCAATCCTTCATGCCAAAAGCTTTCTTCGAGCTAAATTTATTGGGAAAATTTCCACTACAAAGGTTCAGCCATTTGCCAGAATGAGGTTAGGGAAAATATATTGTTCTCCTCAAGTTAAAAATTCTTTTGACCATTTCAGCAAAATCCCTAGCACCTTCACACTTGGAGCAGGAACCAGAAGTTTGGCAGGGGACAGCAGACGGGTCTGGGTGTGCCTTCTGCCATCTCCATCCTGCTTTGCCAAGGTGGGGGCCTATGGAAATTGGGGTGTTTGCTATCAGACAGCTCTCATGCCACTCTGAAAGCAGCAGCTGCTTCACCTGCTTGGACAGAATAAACCAAGCCAGGTGAGGCAGTGGGGAGGGAAAAGCAGGTGGGAAAGGAGGCTGAAGCAGCACAAGAGAGGCACAGCACAGCAGCCCCTTCTCCAGCCCCTCAGCGCTCTGCTGGCACCATCAGTGGCTGCTCTCCCAGAGGATCCCATCCCCACACATGCAGCATTCCTGGCATGGCAGAGCCTCGTGTGGTGCATCCAGACCCACGTGCCAGCCAAGGATCCCAGATGAGCTCAGCCTGGTTCCACGGGGGAGCTCGCTTTTCTGAAAACTATGGAAACTGAACAGAAACTACACATGCAGAAAAATCTCAGAACACCAGACTTGGAGGCATCTCTGCAGCTTCAAGTCAAGTCCATCGCACTTACTCACCATAAAGCCGTCCTAACGACACGTCACTTTTTCTCCCCTCAAGGTACCATTTTCAGTCAGCACAGAAAATTAACAGGCAGCAGAGACCCTCCTGCAGAGTGTTCTGATGTGCTGAAATGTGCATGTGTTCAATGAGCCTCAGGGCTGCAGGGCCAGGTCATGGTTTGGGGGATTAAGATGGAGAACTTGATTCCATTCCTTGCCTTGGTCCTGAACTTTCAGGGAGATCCAGAAGTCCCCTTAACTCCTCCCAATGCATGTGCTCAGCTATTTTTGTGTCCCTGACTTGTTGGCTGGCTGGTGACACAGAGGGGATGGAATTTGCAGACACTGGGCAACTCTGCTTTGAAGGATTCTCTTTTTAAGAGCACTCCATCTTTTGTATCTCAAGGTGGGCAGACAAGGGACTAGAAAATCTGGTATTTTCCTTAAGCTCAGTTCTCCATCAGTACCATGAAAAAAGGCACCCAAACCCAAGATTTCAGCATGCATTAGTGAGTTTACCATCCAATTATTTACACCTGAATCTTGTAGATTTTCCTATACTCCAAGTGGCACTGAGTACAACAATAACTCTTAATTAGTGGCTTCTCTGAAAAACTCCCATGAGAATGGAAAGAAATTTTATAAGCAAAAGGACAACAGGAAAATTGAGCCTGGGAGCTCTTTATCATCACCTTGTCTATCACAGGAGGCTTTGTGTGCCTTACACCACACCTGAAGTGCCACTGGGTGCAGCCTTTGAGGCTTGCTCTGTTTGAAAAAAACCCCTAAAAATGCTCCTCATGAAGATACAGCCAGATTCACCACCCAGACCTCTGGTGGTGAATGAGGACTGTGGTCTTTTGTGGAAATTTGGAAGAAGTTCAGCTGCGGGCGGTGCCACGCAAAGGGAGGTTCTCAGGTGGAACAACCCCTAAAAATGCTCCTCATGAAGACACAGCCAGATTCACCCTCCAGAGCTCTGATGGTGGATGGGGACTGTGGTCTTCTGTGGAAATTTGGAAGAAGTTCAGCTGCCAGTGGTGCCACACAAAGGGAGGTTCTCAGGTGGAAACAACCCCCAAAAATGCACCTCATGAAGACACAGCCAGATTCACCCTCCAGACCTCTGGTGGTGAATGAGGGCTGTGGTATTCTGTGGAAATTTGGAAGAAGTTCAGTTGTGAGTGGTGCCATGCAAAGGGAGGTTCTCAGGTGGAACAACCCCTAAAAAGCTCCTCATGAAGACACAGTCAGATTCACCCACCAGATCTCTGATGGTGAATGAGGGCTGTGGTATTTTGTGGAAATTTGGAAGAAGTTCAGCTGCGGGCGGTGCCATGCAAAGGGAGGTTCTCAGGTGGAACAACCCCTAAAAAGCTCCTCATGAAGACACAGTCAGATTCACCCACCAGATCTCTGGTGGTGAATGAGGGCTGTGGTATTTTGTGGAAATTTGGAAGAAGTTCAGCTGTGGGCGGTGCCATGCAAAGGGAGGTTCTCAGGTGTCGAGCGAGCGATTCCCTGTGGGAAGGGCCGTGACCACAGGCACAAACCCACAGCACGCAGAGAAACCATTCCAGGAAGTTCAACATCCGAGCCCCCCTGTTAGAAAATATGATCTCAGTGCTCCAACAACTCGCATGGAGCCAGAGCCTCGGCTCCCAGCGCACGTGCGGGCTCACACAGGCGATGGAGCACTCGGCAACTAAAGAGCCTCAGCCCTCCACATTCAAACACATCACACTTTTATGCCAAATGCCTCTTTTCCCCCATGGTTTGAGATAGGATTGGCACAACTGTGATATTCCCTGCAGCTCCCGTTGGCCATACAGATGGAAAGGCTGTGCTGGGGGTTGGTGGGCTGGCCATGGGGTGCCCCAGCACCCCTTTTGTTTGCTGCTGTGTCTCCTGGCAGGAGGACACAAGGGAGCTGCAGGCTCCAGCGCTGTTTCCTGCAGAGATTTGAAAACCTGTTGCAGTTCCAAAGCGAGCTTCGATTTCACTGTGACCAGCAGCTCGGAGACTCATAGTTACTATACAGCCGAATAAAATATTTTTTCATAAATTTAACGCCAGCATGTCTGTGTTTGGAAACTTTGAAAATCCATGTTGTATGGTTTACTGCACTGGAAAAGGTGCCAACAGAGTTTCAAAGGAAGGGAAGTGTATAACTGTTTCCTTTCAAATGTATTTTCCAATGGGATCCATTGAGGGAAAAGGCTGGAACTAACTAAAACATTATTAAAAACTGTTATGAAAAGAGACAGAGAGATGGAAAAAGATAGACAAAAACTCCAATACACAGCCGAAAGGGAGGGAGGGAGACAGGCGGCAAGAAAGGGGATATGGGCAGAAAGACACTTTGGGTGGGGAAAATGGGGCGAGACGGAGAGTTTTAACTGGCAGTCACCCTTCGTGGTTTCATATTGTTGCAGATCAATTGATCAGGATTTCAAGTGCTGCTGGCCCGGTGGCACAAGGCGAACCACAGAGTTGGCTGCGAGCGCAGCCCTCGCGAACTGCTGACCTTCAGTTTTCAAACCAAAAATATTCCTTGGGAAACGGTTACACCAGGTCCCAGCCCCGAGGCTGCCAAGCAAAAAACAAGCACTACGGACCTGAAGGAACGCCCCGAGTAACTTACACCAAAGCAACAAGCAGGGCTAGTAGCCTGAAGTAACTCCCTGGTGTGACTCAAGCGGCAGGAACCGCGCGTGACATGTGTGCAGAGGGGCTTGGCTCTTCCGTCCTCCCGGAGCGGGGAGTTCTCCAATCACCCTCCGTCGGGATGAGCGTTGGCCCTCAAGCCGCTCCCGCTCCCTTGGCCACGCTCAAGCTGCTCCAACCAAGCCTATAAATACCAAAGCCATCGGGTCCATATAGTGCAGTCACAGCCTGATTCCAAACCACCGCTCCGGCTCCAGGCGCAGCCCTGGGTTTGCTGCCCTGCGAGCAAAGGGGGAGCCAAAAGGGGCTGAGAATGCACGTTTTGTCAAAGGCTTCAGTGCCCTGGCCATCAGGAGGCTGCCAGGGTCGGGGCTGGATCTCTGTTGCTCTGCCAGGCTTCAAAGAGCCAGGCCGGGGGTGGGCAGAGCTTGGCGAGCGCCTGCAGAGCTCCAGGCCTGTGGTTCCACGGGGTGTAGTAACCCTGGGCTGTAGCACACATGTCGAGGGATGAGGGGAAAAAAATAAACAGACAGACAAAAGAATGAGGATGCTCTGCCAATTCCAATTGTGCAGCTTTTATTTTAAATGCTTATCAAGCTGAGAAAGAGCAGAGTTCTTGGAAAACAAGGTTTCCTTTCTTCCCATGCCAGTGTCAAACACCCTCAAGGACGGGTACAGCACAGGCGCTCGCTGCCGGCCGCCCTCTCCGCAGCCGCCATCCCGTCCCGTCCCACCCGCCTCGGGAAGGGTTTCCAGCTCACAGCCCTGGTGTTTCTGGTAAAAAGATCTCTCTATGATTTTTTTTTTTTTACTATATATATATATATATATATGCATGTGTATGAATTTTTTTTTATTAATCTCCAATCTGGCTGGGTTCAAATTATGGCCAATTACCCACCAACACTTCTCGCTAATAAAATAAATTTTTACGGGCCCTAATTACTGCTTTCGCTGAACTGCTCTACAGGAAGCAGAGAGGCTGTGGCTCTCCAGACGGCAGCAGCAGCCGACAGGAAAGCTACGGCGAGGAGCCCGTGAGTGAACAGAGGGGATGGAGGGGGAGCGCGGCGCGTGTGCCATGCGCACGGCGCTGGCCCGGCCGTCAGCCCCCGTCAGCCAATGCACCCACCACCTGTGACGCAGGGCTGCTGCTGCTGGGGACAGGAGTGACGGCCGCAGCTCCACGGACGCGAGAAGGAGGGGAAATCGTGTTTGGAAAGGGCTGCATCAATCACACGTGACGGAGAGGCTGAGTCGCCTCCCAGCGCGGCACAGGGGTCCCCCCGCAAGCAGCGCACAGGGGAGGCGGCTTCTCAAGCCCAGCGCCCACCTTTGGTTCTCTCTGTTCCAATCGCAGCTAATTGAAGGAGACACAAATAGCAGGAAGGCAGAAAATCCCTCTGAGAACGCGAAGCATCCAGCCTGCTCCCTGCCACACACACACACACACACACACACACGCTGCTGCCTGCCAGCACAGCGCAGCCCCAAGGGGTTCCCGGGTGTGACAAATGAGCAGAACCCACCGGGTGACTGCAGCCCGCAGCCCGTCCTGCCTGAACCCCGCTGCTCCGGGGGAAGCAGGGAGAGCAGAGCTGCTGTTCTCCGTCAGGGAACACCCTCCGAGGCAGGAAAGCCGTGGCAAAACCACCGGCTGCTGGAGCCCTCCGGAGCGCGGCTGCCACGCAGGTATCCCGGCTCAGCTGGGGAAACGCGGCTCTGCAAGATTAATTAATTTTTTTTCCCCTTTCTTAACCGGGATTACACTAATTTCCAAAGCCTAATGGAGTCCAGCTGTGATGGGGAGGCAACGCTGCAGTAGTACAAAGACCTTTGCACGTTGGTGCAAACTTGCACAATGCTCAGCATACACACACACACACACAAAGCCCTATAAAAAGGATGCACTGCAGCGGGATATTTTTAGTCTTGACAATACAGCCCTAAAAATACGACTTTGCTAATACATCACTACAGAAATATTCCCAGTGTCCATTCAGGAACGGTTTAAAACATTTATTTTTGTTTCCTTGTGCAATGGTCAGAGAGGAGGGAGAAAATAGAAACTCATTGATAAGAGGAAACGAGAGAGACATGAAAAATTGAAAACTACCTAAAAGCTCATGGAGAGGTTTATTTTATTAGTTCTTAATAAATATCTTGCAGATTTCCTCAGGAAATACACCAGATCACATGTAAAATAGTTTGGTACTGATGTCAACTGTGTCAGCATATGAAATCTATTAGGGTGAAGCCACAGCAGGGTGATCAGCGTGCTGAAAAACTGCACGGCACTGAGGCGAGGGGGGGTGGGGGGAATCTCACGGCCCTTCCAAATTCTTCGAGAGGTAAAAAAGTCAGCCAAGACGCAGAGAGAGAGAAAAAAAGATCCCACATCCTGCTTTGCGCTGCCAGCAATGTGAAGTGCCCAGAGATTAATTCTATGTCTGGCCTGGAAATGTGACTTTAAAGCATTGGAGGGAGCGGGGAGGAGGAGGAGGAGAGAGCAACGAGAAGGCCAGGAGGACCGGGACTGGCACCGTGCCACCGACCCCCCTCCCGTCCTTCCCAAGCCGTGTTTCAACGTAGACAGCAGTAAAGCCCAACAGACGGCAGCTCCCGGGGCTGCCAGGGCCTCGCACCAGCTGGGGCGCGTCTCCCGCTCCCCGTGCAGATGGGTTTGGGAGCATCACTTCCTCTGCGCTGCTTTCCGAGCCACCCGCGCCCATGTGGCCGCCTTTGGCCGCTCTCCGCCGCGGCCCCGAGCGCGCCTGGGGCCCCCCGGGCGGGCGGGACGGACGAGCTGCTCGGCTCCCAGCACCAGGCACGAGGGTTGTCAGCCCTTGGCTCCTCGGGCTGAAGGGTTTATGCTGTTCCCAACCCGCCTTTGGCAGCCGGAGCCTCCTTCTCCATCCCCTGTGCCATTAGCCGGGGAGCAGGCGCTGCTTTCGCAAGACGCCCCAGCTCTGCTGCTGGGGCTGGCAGAGAAGCACCACGAGTTCACTGAGCCAGGGTCAGGGGGCCAGATGATCCCAGGAGGGATGGGAGAAGGGGGAATGGAGAAACTCCACAGCCAAACCCATCCCCGTCGGGTATATTCTTCCCATTCCACAGTGATGTGCTCCTGGCTGCTTCTCTGGGGTGGGACTTGAGAGACCCAGGGCAGACAAATCACTTGTGCCCTCTGTGTGTCACCTACCAGCCAGCCCTAAGGCCACCACAGCCACACCAATCAGCATTAAAAATGACCCTTCCATTAGAGATGGGCCATGTTCCTTCAGGGCTGGCACTCAGCTGGGGTTAAACTGTCCTGGTCAATGAAGCTGGAGTGAGCATCACACAGCCAGGGTGACACCTGAAGGTCACACCTTCCTCCTCCTGACTGTCACTTAGCACAGGCAGAGCCAGCTCTGTGCTGCCAAGAACTCAGTGCAGGGCACACACAGCCTAATTTGGGAAAATAAAAGATCCCCACACCTAAACCTGGATTGGGTCAGCTCCTCAGACACTCAAGAGCAGAAACAGCCTCGGCTGTGCTGCCATTCCTGATCTCAACATTAAGGCAAGAAGAGACCCCAACAAGCTCCCCTAGCTCTGGGCACAGCATTCCCAGAGGGAGTGCAGCCCGTGAAAAGAGGAAGGCAGGATGGAGCTGGCAGGGGATGAGGCTGTGGGGCAGCCCCTGGGAAGGAACTGCCCTCACGGAGCTGGCAGGCTGCACCCAAACCTGCACAGGGCACGGGGCGGGCAGCCCCCCCTGCCTACACCTGGAAGGTTATAAAACAGCCCCTCAAGCTCAATCAGGAGTTTTACAACTTCACAAAGCAGCATAATTAGCCTAATTATACAGTGTTCTCTCAGAGAATTAAACAGAAATACAGTAATTGACTTGGTGCTACTTAAAAGCATGAGGAAATCAAAGGTGCAAGGCACATTAAAGAATCAGAAATATCTCTTCAAAAGCAAAAGGACTTCCTGTCACGCTGCAAACATCTAAGGCTTCACCAAAGCTGCTGCACCTGGTGCACCTCACTCTGCCTGGCACCCCTCTTTCTCCACCACCAAACCTGGGAAGATGCAGAGACCTGGGCAGCTGCCTGAGCACCTCCTCTTGTTCCACAGCAGGACAGACAGACACAGTGTGCCACTGCTCCATTTCCTGCCTTTCATTTTACACAGCAACGCTGCTTCTTCATCCAAATAGGGTCTGGACTCTGTGTTTGCAGAGCTGGCCATGCCTTGGAACCACAGCAAAGCCTCTCCAACCTCACCTCACCTGTCACTGATTGTCCTGATTTGCTGCTGGGGCTGCTGAAGCTTGGCTCTAAAGCAGACTCAGGCTTTGTGTTTACAAATCATTTCCCCTCGATTTGTTGCCCTGAAATGAGATCCTGCTATCACCTAATGGAACAGCTTCAAGGGCAGATGTAAGGATGTGCTTGTGTGACAGGCAGACCAGGCAGAACCCCCAGCAAGCTCATCTAACACCACTTGATGTGGACTTTGCTGCACTTGAGCTGGAGGGCAGGAGTGGAGAGTCTGACACACCAGCAAACGCTCAACTTTGCTGGAAACCTTTCCCTTCCCTGCCACAAAGCCGTGCTCAATCTTTTGCCTCCCAAGCCAAGGTCTAGATTTCAGAAACCTGAACTGCCAGTGGAAATTCCCTGCAGCGCGTTGATTATTGCATCTCCTGCTGGCACTTGTGGCAAGGGGAAAAAAAAGTCACATGGCTTTCTGGACACACGTTTCACTGAGGAGTCTTGCATCAGAGGGCAGAAGCCAGCAGCCAGGAAAATAACTCCAATTACGGTAAATAAATCCCCAAATATGTGACAATCTGCCTTTTAAACAGGAAACAGAGGGGAATAAGCAAAGGAAGACTTTGGTCTAAACATTGCTGCCACCAGCCTCAAGAGCCCGAGAGCAAGACTCTGAAGACACGAATTATTTTACCTGAACTTTACTGATGTGTCTCAAGTCCGAGACAGCTTCCTTCCCTGAAGGGAAAGGCGTTGACAGTTCCCAGCAACTGTGCCAACCTCCAACACTCCCAGTGGCTCAGAGGAGAAACCCTGGAGGGTCAGCTGCCATCTCTGGACACGTACGTGTCCCTCAGGAGGCTCAGCACAGGAAGCTGTGTGGCTCCTGAGATGAGCAATGCAGGTAGAACTCCCTGCACCACTTCAGCGCTTCCTCCTACTCACACACCTCAGGGTATGGGTTGTGTCTGGACACAGGGAGTAGCAGATATCACTAAATAACACTAAATTCAGTGTAAAAGCCCTTTGCAAAGGGAGTGGCATCAAAGAGCCAGCTCCCTCAGGAGCCTCAGTGCAAGGCAGGCAGCAAGGGGAAGGATGGACACCAGAATCAGCTAGCCCTCCTCTGAGTTTCCTCTCTGAAATACCACTCAAATGCAAAGCAAATACAAGCAGTAATGTGAAAGGAGGGGAAGGATAAATTAAACATCCAGTTCCTCCAAACTTAAGGCCTTGGGAAGTGTTATGTCTTAACACCACCTCACTAAAGACAGCACTGCCCAGTCCCAGAGGCAAAGTCACACAGCGACTCCAGGTGCAGCTGGAGATCTCAGTGCACACACCTCAGCCCACAACTGCTGTACATCAACCAAAGCCCCAGCATCCAGAGAAAGCCAGACGTCAAACTGCTCAACTCCAGCCTCCCTGCATCAAATGGGCTTTGCACTACAAGCTGAGCCCCCCAGGCAGGTGGAGGGACCTCAGGCTCTGCTCTCACCGGAGCACAGGGCTGCAGATGCTCAGCGTCCCCCTGGCACAGCCCTGCAATGTGACATCTTCATCACCCTCCTGGCTGCTTAGCCCAAAGGTGTCACAGCCCACAGCTGAAGTGTGTATTTACCACACAAAGAGGAGAATTCAGAGAAAAGAACTCAGTTTTGCACCCCAGATAGGGACACATCAAGTTGCTTCTGCTGCTATCTATAGCCGAAGGTTTATTAAGCTTTCTTTTGTGCCTAATTTTAAAACTCCACCAAACCAAGGCAGTTACCCACAGCACTGCTTTATTTTTAAACTCGGGCAAATGCACTGGACTCTCTTGCAGTCGATTACCCCCACCTTTTTGTCAGCTCCAACATGCAAGATGTGGTTAGAGCTTCACAAGAGGAGGTGGAGATGAGGCTGCCACAGGTGATCAGAAGGTGCTTCCTCTGAGCCCTCTGATGCTGCAGTCAGCTCTTTGAGCAGAGCTGGGTCCGAGCGGCACAAACCAGCCCGTGGCAATGGTCAGAGCTGAGGCAGACACCACCAGCCTCTGCATCATCTCTAGGGATATTTTAAGGGTTCGGGCTGCAAGGCTGAGCAGGTGCGGTCAGCAAAGCGAGACCCGCCGTGTCCGGCACAGGGCTGTGAGGAGGGTGGAATGGCAGCAGAGCTGGCTGCTGGTAACCACAGCACAGCCTCACCTCAGAGCTCTGACCTCCCCAGTGATAACAGAAAGTCCTGGACCTGCTTAAGAGCTGCAGGGGATTTGCACTGACCTACAGATCTTTCCTTGCGTGTATCAAGATTTGGGCAAGATCCGCATCTTAAGCTGGTGTCAGTGCTCAAGGAGCAAGCAGGGCCACGTGCCTTAGCAAACCTTGCACAGGCTGCAGTCACAGCTGTGTGGCAGCAGCTCCTCTCTGAGCCAGGCAGAGTCTCTCCAACCCCTGCAGCACTGACCTGCTTGGCCCAGGTCTCAGGACCAGTGTGGCAAAAGCCACAGACAGTGCTCGGAAGCTGCTGCTGTGAAACCTCCGTTTCCGCACGAGCCTTCAGGGTGTCCCAGCTGACGCCACCTTGCACAGAGAACCTGACCCTGTTCCACTCAAGAAGACAGACCCAGGGTGTGCAGAGCAAAGCTCAGCCTGCCCCTGCCACACTGAGCCCTCCTCACAACCCACATGCCAGGGCACAAGAAGCAGTTTTTCCTCCTTGGCAGAGCAGATGCCCCGTGCACAGCTCACCCTGCCCAAACTGTCCCTTTCCACTTCCCCAATCCTCAGCTAAAGCAACACACTTGGCCAGACCCTCCTTGTGCCTCTGTGCCCTGACTCTGCTCGGCCCTGGGGGATGCAACTTCATTCCCTACATGTGCTGAGGATGCACATATGGCAGCCCCCTCCTCTCTCCACTTCCACCTAAGCCCGACCTCCTAACAAACTCCACACTGCACAACTCCACCGGCCCAGAGTGCCAGAAGGCATCCAGGTGCTGCAGCCTGATGCTTCACACCCACAGCCAGGCAAATTTGCTGGGATTTCCGGGAAGTGTCTCTAGGGTGCCCCGTGCTGCTGCACCCCCACCTTGGTGTGTGCTTGTTTGGAATGCAGGGCTGTCAGGGGGGAGTTTGGGGGGAGAGGGGAAGTTATTCTGGTGGTGGCCTATGAATAACATCCAGTGATTTATAGGAAGTATAATCCAATAATACAGTAAAATAAAACAGTGTGTCTGAGATGGGTTTGATTCCAGGAATTATAAAACAAATTATTAAAGAGAGAGAGAAAGAAAAAAGCCTCAGAGAGGCCAGATTGGAGTAAATTGGGCACAGATGGGCTGGGAGGGGGTTCCTCTCTCTCCACTCACCGAGATGCCCCTGCCGCAAGCACGGCTTCAATTAGTCTTTTCAGAAACCAGAGTTTTATTTCCCCAAATTACAGAATTAAAAAAAAATTAAAATTCTTGGAGTGTTTGTGGTCGGGATAAAGGGATCCAAACTTCTCTGTGAGTTGGTTGTGCAGATGGCTACCAAACTGTTAAAATGGGCCACCCCACTATGGTCCCGCCCCAGCCAGAGCCCAGGATGGTCCAAAACACTGGCTGGTCACCTATGTCCCAGCCTGGGAAGCACCAGCAACTGCAAATCTCTGCCATGTCAAGTGGCCACCTCTCTGTGTCTCCTTCCCCTAGGGGGGCACTCCTTGCCCCATGGGTTTGAGGTCTGCAAGAAGCTTTTTCACACCTGAAGTGCTCCTGACAGGAGGCAGCCGGGTCAGTGGGACCCTCACTGGCTGCATGCCTCCCTGGACAAAGCAGGAACACACTGTTTGATGCTGAACAGCAGGGGATGCACTTCATGTGGGAATTCTTTGTCTTCCTCTGTCAGAGAAAACAACAGATCCAATTCATCTCCCAGGATCTTCCCAGTGCTGCCTGGCTGCACAGGCAGCTGAGACCAGCTCCAGCGTGCCTGGTGCTGTCCCTGGGGACAAGCACAGCTCAGCTGCACTGGGTACGGGCCACAGAGCCCTTCCTGTGCTCACCTGAGCCCTGGCACCCACTGCAGGGCTCAGGTAACCACAGCAGTGAGCTGCGTGGGAGGAGGATGTGAAATGCCACGTGCTGCTCACAGCTGGCTGGTTTTGAAACCAGTTTAAACACAGCACAAAAAAAGTCACCCTGTCAGAAGAGCACACGGTGACCTTGCGGTTGGTGTTGGGTGGTTTATGAAAAAGTGGCAGTGGCTGGGAGAAGAGACACAGAGGACATGTCACAAATCCTACAGGGGACACGTGCCAGGACAGGGCACCCCTGAGCGGTCATGACCAACCCACACCACAGCAAAAGAATAGGAGCAAAAAAGCAAAGAGCAGCAGATATGAACTATCATGCATGAGCCCCAATCTCCTGTGCTGTTCATATCCTCACTGAAGGTCTGGGACAGACCAAGCACAATCAAAAAATGGGAGAAACTGAGGTTGAGATAGGGCAGGACTGTGTTTGGTGCAAGCCTGAGGAAGATGGAGGACAGGTGCTAACCACAGCATTTATTTGTAAAGTTCCCTTTTTCTTAATACCTGACTCTTTACTTAAAAGTTCTTATTCAGGGGTTAAGAATTTTATAGAATTCCCCACATTGTGACTGTTATGCCAGTGACACCACACTGTGACCTCCAGCACCATTGGATCTCAGCACCAGGGATTTGTTACACACCAGACATGGAGCAACAAGCACATTTACAAATTTCTCAGGAGTAGCTGGGGCTCCAGAGACCTGGGAATACACAGCAGGGAAGAGAACACCCCCGGACAGCAGGGAAGAGAGGCTCAGACCTCCCTCCCAGCCCCAAACCCACAGATCTCCTCCTGCTACTGCACACACAGTGTCAGCCCCGTGAGATGGGAAGGACTCAGACACGCTCTGCTCCCAGATTTGCAGGAGGATTTCAGTAGGAGGAGATCTCCGGAGGCTGTTTGGTCCAAGTGCAAAGTTACATCCAAGCTCTGCGGAGTGGACACAGCCAAGCTCTGACTGCAGCCGGCTCCCCAGCAACGCTTCCTGGCAGTTTGGGATGCAGGCAGGGTGGGACTGCTGCTCCCACAGGCCCACAGGGGCGGCTCGGCCCCCGGGCTCCCCGCTGCCCCTGCTGCTGCTGCAGCACAGGGAGGTGACTCATGTGCTGGGAAATGGAAAGCCGGCAGCACCTTCCCGACAGCGTTCCTGCCGCGCTCCCCCAGGAGCCTGGGGAGCGAGCCAGCGCCCTCGCTCCACGCAGGGGACTCCGAAACCCTTCCAACATTCCTGCCTTCCTTCCTTCAAAATTCCAGACCCTTTGCTGTTCTGCTTTTCATTTCCATCTGCACCCAGCTCTTCCCAGGATGGCAGCGTTGGCAGCGAGCCCGACCCGTGCTGTGCCAGCACTCGGCGTACGAGCGCTCCGAGACCACCGGGGCGTTTGTGCTGACAGCAGGGTTTGCTTTGCCAACACCACTCTCAGCGATATTTCAGGGTCACCAGAGCAAAGAGCCCTCAGGGAAATCCCCAAAGGGCCCTTGGCATCAGATGGCAGCCGTGGTGCCATCCGACCTGCAGGCATTCCAGGAGCTGCCACCTGCTCCGCACGCAGCCCGCGGGCCCGGGCAGGAACAGGTTTGCCTTCTCCAGAGATCCAAAAGCTGGGAGCAGCTGGCAGCTACCCACACAGGAGGCAGAAAACTCTGAGAATACTTATTTTTCATGAGATAAAAAGCACCCCCTCCGTCACTCACACACATCCACAACTCGGCTGTGGAGGGACGAGCTCAGCCCAGTGGTGTTAGAGCTGGGATTGCTTCCAGCTCTGCCATGGGGGCTTGCCATCCATCCCAGACAAATCCCATCCTCTGCTTCCCACCCGCCCCTGTCTGTGGCACAGACACCACTATTAATTCACCTACCAGGGGTATTATTAATATTATGAATATAATAATTACTGTCACGCAGAGGCATTTGCTTATAATCACAAAGTACTTTGCAGCTCAAAGATAAACACGCCATCACTGGCTGGCATCTGGCAGGCAGGCAGGGCACGGCTGCCTCACCAGTGGGACTGACAGCTCCCCCCAGGAGAGGAGAGTGCCTGCATGCAGCCACAGGAGCCACTTCCCAGCCCTCCAGCTGGTGCTGGTTTGCTCCATCAGCTGACCTTGGCCACTGACCACCAGCCTGAGCAGTGGCCAACTGGCTCACGAGGGAGGGATCTTCCAGCAGCAGCTCTCTGGGGCTCAGCCTGATCACCCACATGCTGGCCTTAGCTGAAATCCATCAGCTGGAGGCCTTCATATTTGGGATCTAAATCCCAAGGCACCAGGATGTGAAATGTTGCTTCCTCCCACCCAGGGAGAGCAGCCCCATCCCTGCTCCCCAACTCACAGCTCAGGCAGAGCTGGGTAGCTGCTGCTGAGTGTGTGTTGGAGGGGACACAGGGAAAAGTACAATCCCTGGAAGCATCATTTTAAACTCAGTAAAGAGGCTCTGGTTTGGTGGCACATTAAACTTGTCAATGGTAGAGACCATCCAGGCTGCTGGGTGGATGGAGGAAGTGAGAGGAGGAGAGTAGTTAACACTAGATCTGTGTTGTTCTCTGAATTACCACGGGGCACAAGCTCCAACCCAGTGTTTCAGAGAGTGGCATCACATCACCACCCACCTGCATGGACACAGGCAGACACAGCTGAGGCCTCTGAGACTGTCCCAGCCCTCCTGGTGCCAGCACAGGCACTGAGCAGGGCCCAGCTCCAACGGTGGGAAGGCAGAGCCACAAAGCAGCATTTTCCTTCTGTGCTGATGACTCAGGCTCCAGGGGGATGTGATGCCTCCTCACTCCTCAGACACCTCAGCCAGCTCCAAAGGCCCAGCCAAGGTCCCTTTGTGTTGACACCCACAGGCATCCAACCACCACTCCCACCTCCCCATCTGGTGTGTCCCCCACCCTTCTCCACGTGGGGAAAGGCTGATCCCCATCCAGCTTCCCCTCCAGCAGCACGTGGTACCTTTGGGCTGCGAGTTGTACACTGCAAACATGTTGATGGCCACGAGCTGCAGCATGCGGGTGCTTCCGATGGGAGGGGGGCTGTGCTGCAGCAGCACCTGGAACTCCCTCAGGACCTCCTCGGCCACGGCAGGGAAAGTCTCCATCCTGCAGACAGAGAGAGAGGCTCTAGAGAGCAGGCTGTGCCCTGAGATGAGTCTAGAGAGCAGGCTGTGCCCTGAGATGAGGGCTGGGAGGTGGGCATGGCACATCTCCTGGGGAAGGGGGAATCCCTGGGGTGCTGTCTCCCAGCCAGGAGCTCTGGGGAATGAAGGTGCAGGCTGCTTCCTTCGAGAGGGCAGTGAGGGATTGCTCTGTGATCGACAGGCAGCATTCTTTTGGCAGGAAAACACGGCCTTTATGAGTCATTTCTGACCAACCATTTTTTTCTACTGACTTCTACCAATCTGGGAGAGGTGCCAAGGGGCCAGCAGCTCACTTGGACCAGGAGCAGCCCATGGGACTCCCAAGGCTGCAGCAAAATGCACACACTGGTGCCACATTGCGGATGTGGCAATTCCAGTGCGTTGAACGCCGGCCAGAGCGTGCTTCCTCCAGAACTCCTCGCTGCAACATGGCACCGAGCCCTGTCTCCCCCAGGCTACACACTCTCCAGCACTGTGATTGAGCCCCTAAACTTCATCACTTCGAGCCCCACAGGACAGGGACTCTCTGCCTGGTGGAGCTGCTGACAGTGTCAAAGCTGGAGTGGGTCCCCGCAGCCGCTGTCGCGCGTCAGGACACGGCAGCCCGCGGCTGCGGGGCCACGCCTGGGGATGGGGTGAGCTTTCAACACCCCTCACAAGCGCCCACGGAAATCTGACACCTTTATCCTGCTCCTCATCGCTGAGGGAATCAGCTGAGGTCACTTATCAAAGCTGTTGGATCCTCAGCAAGCTCCCAGAAATTATTGCAAAGAGCGCAGTCAAACCCCAAAGATGACTGAGGTGTGGCTGCCCACAACAGTCCTCACCTGGTATCCCATGAAGACAATTTTATAACCAAGGAGCTGCCCAAAACCTTGGGAACTACTGAGGGGGGAGGTCCTCCAGTCCCACTGGCTCTTCTGCAGAGTTTGCTGAATTGATTGTTGTTCCTACACTAGAAAAACCACAGCCAGACCCAGCAGACTGAAATTCTTCCAGAAAGTGCCCACAGCAGTTATGAGTTGCATTATCAAGTGCCCACATGGCAGTGAGGGAGCCAAAACCCACAGAGGGTGAGGCATCTGGAGCTGGGGCAGGCGACCTCAGGGGCCTCCATAGCAATTTCCTCTATCTTCCCCCCAGGAGATTCAGATCTTGTGATATCACCACGGGCCAGATTAATGAGCCACTTCTGGTAACCCACACGGGCAATTTTGCTGGGCTTCCCCAACAGACTTCAGGACAGTGACAGTTTTATTTTTCAAGACAGAAATGGCTTTCTTCTTAGTCACATTTCATGGGTGCTTTTCATCACCTGGGTCTGCCTACCAGCAGGGTACCCTCTCCCTGGGCATTGTTTGCTGGAGCAATATAAAGTCTCTGTTACCTTCCCAAAAACATGGGCTGGAACAGTCTCCTTGTACTTTGTAGCTGTGCAGAATGGAGCAGGTCTGTCAGTACAAATGCACTGCTTTCCCTGCAAAAGGCAACTTCCCTGTATTTGGGGCACAGCCAGAGAATTAGAGCAAACTGATTGCTTCTAAAGACTTCCTAATTTTGAGAAATCTCAGACCACATCCAGTGTATTCAGCAACATCCTCCTAGGGCAGACAGCACTCTGGGGATGGAGGAGCTCTTTGCAGGATGGGTTGTTGCTGAGGAGATGAAGATTATTGCCAAGGAATAACAACAAGAAGGAGTGAGGGCTTCCTTAGCTCCACCACCTGTGCTTTGATACCACAGCACATCTGGAACAGCATGCAGTAACCCCACTGAGCTCAGAACCAGCAGGTCAGGAGCCGAGCGGAAGCTTTTAATAAATTGCTTACCTGTGGTTTTAGGAGCAAGAGTCCAATTAGGACAACATCATCTTTTCCATATTTTTTTCCAGATAAATCATCAGAGATCCTGCCCAAAAAGAACTTGGCTATTCCTCACCTTTTACCTATTTTAAGCACGGAAGCTGTTTAGCAGGGCTGGACGATTTTCTCTTCCTGTGTCATGGTATTACTTTCTAGTTCCCTTCTAAGTACTTCAGGGCATATTGTACCATTCAACATACTTGGGTTTTCTAAATGACTGTCCTGGGAAGCAACTGCCTGAAACGCTGCATCTTAATTTCACAAAAGCCTCAGGAGCCAAACGTGCAACTGATCTCTGCTACATCCCCATTAATCCCCTGCTGGCATCCGTTCAAGCGGAGCTCGACCGCGAGCGCGGCCCCACAGCGCCGGGGACCAGCAGCTCCCCGGATGCTCTGCCCTCCAGCACACACCCTGCACTTCCCAAACCCTCCCTGGGCTCTGGCGGCTCTCCTCCTCTTTCCCTGCAGGCAGGACACCCAGCTGTGCCTCCTCGCTGCAGGCCAGCCTGGTGGCCCGTGAGGGGATAATCAGTGAATCAGGGAGAGGTCAGCAGTGACCCTCAGACTCTTGGATCTCTGGCAAAGCACCAGCCCCTGCTTCCCTGCTTTTTGTGAAGGTGCTCCCCTCTAAGTGGTCACCCCTGTAAGCATTGAAGACAGCTGAGGTGCTGCTGTGTGGCAGGATCTGAGCTGTTCCCAGCAGGGACAGGCTGTCACTTTGCACCCACACAGCCTGGAAAAGGTTGCACCCTCTGAGCCCTGTGACCTGCAGCCAGCAGTTCCACAGGAGAATGAAGGAGCCAAGAGAGCTCTGGAGACTCTGCTTGCTTCCGAGCTCCTGGCAGGCTCAAGCAGAGACCACCACTGCCAGAGACCCACATGGGGTCTCTCCTCAGCAGCTGCTCCCACACAGTGAGGGCCAGGCTGGACCTGGAGCAGAGGCAGCTCCAAGGGAAGCCCATCAGCTGCGAGGCTGAGCTCTGCCCTCGGGGCCATAAGGGTGTCCCCTGGGCTGGGAGCTCAGCCCAGGCTGGGATCAGGCTTGCTTTGCTTCAAGGGGAGCTGTTCAATTCCTTGAAACCCATTTCTGACAGCCACTGCCAAGGGCTCTTTGTACAAAGCAGTTCCCACAGCCAGGGCAGCTCTCAGCTATGGGGCTTTACAGAAATGGCAGCGAGGAGATGAAGGGCAAGGCTTGTTTTGCCATGCTCTGGATGGCAGCTTTCAGCCAGCACATGGATCTGCCTCCATGGCTTTGTGATCCTCACAGGCAACAGCCACTGAGACCCCCAGAAGCCACCTTTGCACTGGGTGAGGGTAATGGAAGAGAGGGCGTTAAACCCAGAAATTCAAGTGGAGGGGGCACAGTTAGGTGATGGGAGAGAGAGAAAACAGCCTCTAATCCCTCCTGTGTGTGTGTGAACCATCTGAGCTCAGCCTTTTGCCAGAGGGTCCTGGGGCATGGGCAGGAATGGGCTTTGGGGTGGGGCAAAGGAAAAGCCCAAGCTCCAGCCAGTGTGGGTTGGAGGGCGGGTAAGGAGAATAAGAACCAGGAGGCCAGGCCTGCAAGAATTCACACCCTGTGCCCTCAGCTCCAAACACAGCTTAGTTGCTAACAATATTAAATTCCAAAAAGACTTGTAATGTAGGAAAATAAAATAAACATCCTGCACACTTACCCAATCCTGGTAAACAGCTTCCCATGGGCATGGAGAAAACTGAGGATGAACCTTTTGTTCAGCTGCATGGGAAAAAAAAAAAAAGGAAAAAAAAAGAGAGAGAGGAGAAAACAATTAAACTCTCTCCTATTTCCTGTGAATTAAGAATGTCCCCAGTGACAGAAGAACCTGGCCTGGATGCTGGGGGTGGCACTGGAGATGGGAACCAAATGGACATGCCCAAACTCTTACAAACATCATGCACAGAGGCAGAGGCAAGTGCCAAACAGCTGGAGCTGGAAGCGGAGCCGGGAGAGGCGGTGGAGACACAGCACCCTCTGCCGGGTCCTGTGATCCTGCACAGGGCTGCTGCACCCCGGGAGCCCCAACCCCACATCCTGGGCACCCCAAACCTGCACCCCAGCAAGCCACAGCTGATACCTGCACCCCTTTGATAGACAAAGCTCTCCTCCCCGCTGTCTCATCAATTCAAAACTTAGCGCAGCCTAAGTGGTTCTGGAAAAGGAGTCTCCAAAGGCAGCGTTCCCACTGATGGAAAAACACAGCCCCACAAGCACCAGCAGCAGACTGCTCCGTGCTCCTGGCTGTGTCAGAGGCAGAGCAGCAGCTGGACAATGCAGAGAGGGAGCAGGATGTCCTCCCAGCACTTTTCTGCAGAGCAGCCAGCACGGAGAGCTCAGCAGCAGCTTTCACACTCGTTTGTGCCCTGCCAGGAGCAGCTCCCAGAAGCCAGGGAGGATTGGGGTGATGCTGCACCCCCTCATTTATCTGGTGCTAGAGACAGTGTTCAGATGGGCCAGCAGAGCTCTGAGACCCTGCCTTTCCAACATCTACTGAACTGCCCAGAGAAGCTGTGGATGCCCCACTCCTGGAAGTGTTCAAGGCCAGGCTGGACAGGGCTCTGAGCCATCTGCTCTAGTGCAAGCTGTCCCTGCCCATGGCAGGGGGGGTGAAACTAGATGGGCTTTAAGGTCCCTTCCTTCCCAAACCATTCCATGATTCTGTGGATATGAAGCTGGATCAGCACACAGCGTGAAGGCAGCTTCCTGCCCTGCTTTGCTCCCCTGACTCCAAACCTGACTTGAATAATTACTGACTCTGCTGCAGGCCAGCTCTGCTCGCTCAGCACAGCTCTGGGCTTTCCCAGTCCTTATCTGCACAGCTCTGAGGATGGCTGTGGGTGGGTGAGCACTCCCTCAGCCTGGCCCTGGGGGTGGCTGTGTCACAGCAGAGTGGACTGGCCTCACTTTTACCTTCCCCAGAGCAGGAGGTTTTCCTCTCTCGCTGTGCCTGCACAGCCTCAGCCTGCTGAGAAAAGCCAGGCCCCCAGTGCTGCGAGGGAGACGCTGACCAGGAGCAACCCAGAGCACCACCACGCTGCTCCAACCCACCCAGGGCTTTTACAGCTCCAACTCCCCCACTTCCACCCACAGGGGGAGGATAAGATCACCTGGCAGGGCTGTGGCAGTGCCCAGCCAAGAGCTGGGCACACGCCAGAGGACGCTGGGCAGGCACTGACCAGAGCCTCCCGAGCTCTCTGCCAGGCTTGGCTGCAGGGGACGGTTGTCACTGGCATCCCAGCTCTGGTGCCACCTCCCAGCCCCATTTGCTGAGCCCCTGGGCTCAAGGCATGACTGATGCCAGCTGCTGTGCACCTCCAGTGAGGTGTAATTAACCCGGCTGCGTTCCCCCAGGATCCATGCAGGAGAATGATGCCCTGCTGCAGAGCTGCTCCTGGGCCATGTGCGAGTTTAGACATAAAACCTGTCTCATAAAACAAGCCAGACCAATTAAACTGGCCCCTGCAGCAAGGGGTTCTTGCTTACTCACTATTTTACTGCTGCCCTAAAGAGCCCTTTCCACTAGAGCTCAACTTGATTTGCCACCATTTTATTAACTCTGCAGATGGAACCCAGAAGAGACTGAGGAATACTGGGACAGCACAGCAAAGCCCTTATTCATTCTGGCAGTGAAGTCTGGATATAGCTGATTCTTCACCTTAGGACACTATGGTAATTGAGAGCTTGAAGCCTTTAACAGGTCTTTTTCTATTTTTTTTTTTTTTTCAACAGCTTGTGGAGGCAAAAAGGCTGGTTTGTGACCAGCTCTGGGTGAAATCAGACCCTGACACAGACACAGGCTAAGGAATCACAGCCCCCAGCTCAGTGCAAGAGCCTTGGAGAGGTGGTGGGGAATGCTCTGCCCCACAGCAAGACCCAGTGCAAGAGATGGAAGAGTGGGACCATGCTCTCCATCCTTTGAGAGGAAATATGGAAAGGAGAAGGAGTTCATGGCTTGACCCATCTCTACTGAACAGCAACACTCATGGGCAGGCTGCAGGTGGGGGAAAGAAGAAATTGAGGCAGAAATTTTCCTCCAAGGGCCACATTCACCCACGAGTGCTCTACAATCCCCACACTTTACTGGCAGCAGGGGAAAACCAGAATTCCCCACCTTGAATGGAAAGTGACACCCAGCAGGGACATGCCCAGAGTGTGTCCACAGACACCCAGCTCCAGGAGGGCTTGTCAGGACATTGGCTTCACCCCCACTTTCTCTCACAGCAAGTTTCACACTCAGCCTTTTCACTCACAATCCAAGGACTAACCAGTCACACTCCCAGCATCCAGTACAGAACTGGGACAGAGATATGTGCTTACTTATGATTGTTTTTAGGAAATGTGATACCTGCCTCTAGGAATGAAGCCTGTTTCATACCTCTTGCCAGTTTAAATCACAGCTCCAGCAAGCCCAGGCAGAGCCCTTTGTGCCCCAGCACTGTGGCATCTCAAGCAGGCACCTCACACTTTTTTTCACCACTTTTTCTCTCACAGCCCCGAGGTTTTGACGAGCTCATCACTCAACTTTGGACCTTTCATCTTCGGGTTCATGCAGAGGCCATGGGGCTGCTTTGACTGGGTTTTCTCTGGATGACTGTTTCACTACTGACTCACCTGTCCCTCAGCCTCTGGGAGCCCTCCCAGCTCCTCCCATCACACTCAGCTTCTCACGGGGAGAGGGAAACAGCAACCTCCATGAGTGGCCTGGCACGGAGGAGGAAGTTCTGTCACCTGCTGCTCTGCATTCACATGGTGGAGAGGAACACTTCCCAGAAATACTGTCAGCATGCTCACTACCCTGACAGGGCTGCCATGAGACCCACAACAACTTCTTCTCACTGATTGTGCAGCCCAAAAGCTGCTCCCTCCAAAGATTTCCCAAAAATGGTCCTCATGCTGATATCAGGATGCCAGACCAGGACTCCCAGCACACTGACACTGCTGCCCTTTGTGGGCAACGCTGCTCCTTAGGTCAGGAAACCAAATCTGGATCATCCCAGTTGCCCACTTGGGAAAAGCCCATCAAGAAAAGCTTATACAACAACAAAACTATGTCAAAAACTGGATTTTGGCCCTTGCAGCTGAAAAGCGGGCACCACCGATATGGAAGTTATGAGCATATAGGGAAGGCATTAGTTACAAAAACAAACCAGCTGTCAAGAAGAAGAAGGGGTCCCTGCACACAGTAGTGCCTGAAGCTGAAAACAGCTGTTTCAGCTGTCATGAGTCAGCATGTGCAGACAGACTAAATCCACCTGGGAAGAGCAACCTCACCAGAGGAAGCAGCCCAGTGCTGCTTGGGGAGCACTCACACACCTCACCGCCAACCCAACTGGATTTGTTGCCATGGAAGGAATCAACAGTGACTAACAACTTCTTGTGGAGCAGCTAAAAGAGCAGAGATAGCAACAGGGCTGAACAGCCAGCTCAAATCTCCTCGAGGCCACAGGGAGCACGGCCTGACAGCAACACAGAACTGCTCAGGCAGCTTTGGGAAAGGTCTGCATTGGCTCCAGCCAGCAGAGAAGGAAGCAACATTTCACCTCCAGATCCTGCACTGAAAATTGTGTCCCCCACCCAGGAGAGCAATGCTGGAAATGCCACTGCAGGGCACAGGAAATGGAGTGCCATGACCAGGGCTGGAACCCATTTGTCTCCAGGCAAGGAGTGCACAGAGCTTTGGCACCTGAGCATCAGCCCCAGCTGGGAAGGAGGCACCAAATAAGGGAAAGATTCTGGAGAAGTGACTCCTGGGGAAAAAGCATTTCAAGTTAAAAATTGTTACTTCAGGTTTGGAAGTAAATTCCAGGATCTGGTCTTTATCAAGCGAGGCAAACTTTCTTCAACATCAGCAAAGCATCTGTGGAGCAGAAAGCGGTGTCAGAGTCAAAATAGGCTGCAAGAGACAAGTCCATTAATCAAGAGACCAGATGCAAAACTGCCTGTAACAAATGTGCTGTCTCCACTGGAGTGGAAGGGCCTGGAGCACAGCAGGACGTTCTCCTGAGTCTAAGGGTCCCTCAGTGACAAGGGGTTGGGATACAGACCACAGAGCCACACAGCTCTGCTCCAAAACACGTACCACACTCATCCCTAATATTTTCAGGGTTTCTTGGGCAGCCAGGCTTTTCCAGGCACAGCTTCCTTGCTGAGAACTGTGTGAAATAACATCCAGGCACTCAAAACGTGCCATATTCTCACTCCCAGCTCAAGGGTTAGATATACCACATTCAGATTATTCCTCTTTTTCCACAGGCAGCTCTCTCAGAGCACCCAGCCCAACAGTGATACAGATTCCTGAAAAGCTCAGAATGCTGCAGTGGGCTCAACTGGCAGGATAGCAGGAGGAATTTTTACTGCTACAGGTGTAACCCCACCAAAGTGCTGGTGGAAAGGGTTTTGTGCAAATGGCTACCTACATAAAGGTGATGAGGCAAAAGGGCTGTTAAAATTGTCTGGCATTTTTGCAGTGTTTACAAGGTACCCACAGAGCTGTGGGCAAATTCCAGCTGGGCTAATTACCATAATCACTTCTCTTCATATACCACCTGCAACCACAAATGGATACAGGGCTTGCCTTGGCTGCCTCGTGCCACGTGTTTGGTGCAGGTTTCTGCTTAGCAGAGCAACGTCCTGCCCTCAAATGGATTCATTTCTGTAGCAGTAAAAACAATTCCAGTGAAAATCCTGCTACTTAACATCAGACACCGCACAAACATAAAATCCAATTTGCTGTGACATGGAAGAGAGAGGGAACCCTGATGCATCATGGCCTTGAGGCATAAAAAAATTAATTTACAGGTAAAGAGACACTGAGACACTCCTGCAGCTCCATGGCTATAAAAGTTACAAGCCATCAACCCAGCAAAGAAAAAGAGGAATTTAAGAAGCTCCCTGGCAAAAGCAATGAGCTTTTGAGTTCTTCCTTCATCCCAGCAGGGAGCAGGTGAAAGGAAAAATGTTAAGGAAGAAAATTATCTGCTTTAGTAACATAAAGATCAAGCTATGGTAACTTCACTGGCTCCAGAACAAGTATCTGACTCCTAAATAAATTCAGCATAATTTAGTAGCAAATTTACTAGCAGAACGTTCAACTCAATGAAAGCAGGTCAAATAGAATATTTATATGTGTGTTACTTCCTTTTCAACCAAGCTTGTATCTAAATTTGGTTTCCATTAATTAGTAATATGCAACCTTGAAAAAATATTATCATTAAACAAATAAACTGATTCAGTAACCTCTTAAAGAGAGGACTTCAGGGACCCTCACTGAACTGGATGGAAAGAGGATGGTAGAGACTCACTAGCAACATTTTTAATCAACAAAAGGAAATTCTGCTGTCAAACTGCCCGTTTGGAGCAGTAAGTAATGATGGCTACAGAACATTCACACAGGGTTTATTATAACAGCTTCAAAATCTGGGGGTTTCCAGCATCAAATGTCATGTTATTCATCTGGCACCACATGGAAAATGAAGTCTCCAGGAGATTGTGCCCAAGGCAGCTTCTCCACAAAGCCTTCAGGGACCACAGTGGCTGAATTCCCAATGCAATGTCCCGCAAAAAGGATTAAACACATCCCTTGGATGTGCCAGAGAGCAGGGACTGGACAGCACATTCACATCTAAATACAGCCCTGTGGGGGCTGGCACTGAAATACTGCATCCAGCTCTAGTGCCCTTCTTTTTAAAAGGATGCTGAAAAATTGGTAAGGATCCAAAAAAACAGCCATAAAAGAGATTCAAAGGCTAGAACTGATGCCTTGCAGTGAAAAAATTCAACAGCTCAATCTGTTCAGTGTTATCAAAATAAGACTGGGAGGAGATTGGATTGCTGGGTGTAAAATGCCTCCATGGTACTTGAGGGCTCTTTACACTTGCAGAAGAGCAAAGCATGGCAACAAACTGGGAACATTCACTCTGTAAATAAAGTAAAAGCATCTCAAAAGCAGTGCAGTTATCACTGGAATGAACTCCCCAGGAAAAGGGTGGAATCTCAAGGCTGGATGTCTTTCTGGAAGTCCTGCTTTAGCCAAACACAAGTTATTTGGCTTCATATAGGGGTAGCAGGGTGAAATTTAAGGACCTGTGATATACAGGAGATCAGACTAGATGATCTAATGGTCCCTGCTGACCATAAACTCTCTGAATCTATGCAAACACGCCAGAGAGTCCTCAGCTGAGATATCAAGTTCACTTTTGACACAAAGCTTTTCACAAATTGGCTCTGGTGCTGCAGGTCGTTTAGGATACAAGCTCAGCTCTTCAAGGCTGCATCTGGTTAAGCACTAAAGCCCAGGCAGAGCTTTGTGTCCAGCAGGTAAGGGGGAGGCCACATGTGCACTAAAGCAGCCCCAACCAAAAGCAGCTCATACTCAAACACTCACTGCTTGCCAGGAATAAACAGCATTCACCTTTCTGTGACAGAAAACTGACACAGAGAAATGTGTGATGAATTCTGGTTGTAAGAGATCAGCTGCAGAGGCAGCTCAGGGTGCTGTCAGCCTTCCTTACTACTCCAGAGCAGATTATTCGTGGGGTTAAAGCACAAAGGAGGGAGATTACGTGAGAAATTAAGGGTGAAGACTGAAGAGATGGAACCCTGAAAGGCTTAGCATGGAGTTGGGCCAAGAGAGAAGACATTTGGCCACCAGGCTGAGCAGAGACAGAACCTTCCAGAAGGATGACAGCATTATCTCACGCAGCCTTCACATCCCCACCCAGGACAACAGGAGCTGCTCCCACAGGTAGCTGTCCACCCTGCTGCATCTTTGAATTGTGCAGCAGTGAAATCTGCTCGGGAGGAAGAGGAGAGCCAAGGACAGAGGAAATGACAGAGTCCAGCAGGTTCCACTCCCTGATCCTCCGGAAGGAAGTTTCTTTCCTAGTACCCAGCTCCACAGTGGATAGGAGCCTGTCTGGAAATGGCTCATTCAACAGTGAAGAGGAATAAACATTCCCCATGGCAGAATTAAGAGGTTTGGCTGTGGGATACAAGGTGCCAATCTCAAAAACTCTACAGCAGACAGCAGGAAATGTTGGCCTGGGCCAACTTCAGACAAAGATCAAGGTTAGACTAACAACAAAAAAAATCTCAAGAGAAATCTCTGTCTACAGCCTTCACCCTGCTCTGGAAAATCTCCCAATCCTGCTATTAAGATATTTTGCTTCCTTTACCAGTACTGCCAATTCTGGCAGCACTCTCATCCCAAGTGCAAAGTCTCCCTCCCAACACCCCTGAGCAGCACCAGGATCATCAAACCCAGGGCTCTGAGAGAGGCCTCGTGTGCAGCAGCAGGAGGGGTTTGGTTACACACAAATCCCTGCCTGATCAGCACCAGCAGGAGAGGAAATGAGGGAAGAGTGACTGACAGGGAAAGGCGGTTTCTGGATGATTGTGTTTGGTTTTGGGGTATGAGAAGCTTGTTGGAACATGAAGTCTCTCTCCCCTCACCGCAGCCTCTCTGAGCACAGGGATAGAGCAGAGCCCCTCACAAAGCACAAGGCCTTGATGTCCTTGTAGTGCTCCCACCTCTGATCCACCACACACATTAGCACCAGATGCGTGCTGCCACAAGGAGAACACGCCAGGGTCTCTCTCCCATTCAGGCAACATCAGCCCCTGCCTTGTTCTTCACAGCTAAATCAAACCACCAACTAAAAAGAAGAAGAGGGGGGGAAATTATCAACACCAACTTCTGGAAACTGTTCCAAATAGCTCAGTCTTCACTTTCTGGGTAGTGACAAAAGGTCAAGTTGTGCTGGAAAGGATTATTTGGGTTCTACATGACATGAGAGCACAGGCTGGATTGGGCTCTGGTGGAGCAGCACTGAGCATCCACAGAACATCACAAGCCCAGGCAAAGTGGAAACAGCATTTTCTGGCTGGACTGCTAACACAGGAATTGCAGCTGAGAAGGTTTTTATCAGCAATTTGATGTGAAAACACAATTTATTAAAAAAAAATCAAGTGCTAGCAGGGATGGTGCACAACTGGCAGGCAAAAAAAAGCCAGGGCTGAACTGCATGGCTGAGTGTCACGTCTCAAACCCAGAGAGACCAGGAGTGTGGTTTTGGTGTTTAACCAGTTTCAACTGCAGCCTGGCACTCTTTTACTTCCTCTGCAGAGATCTCTTCTCACTGCTGAGGGAAAGAAAGCAACCTCATCACGCGAAACACAACGGCCTGAGTAAAAATAAAGCTCCAAGGTGGTTTGGTGGCTGAGGTCATATCAGGAGGCACAGGGGTTGCAGGCAGGGGAAAGCACTCAGAAATACTCATGCTGCCAACCAAGAAAGAGATTACAGAAAAGGAGGCAGGGCAGAGAATTAATGCAAGTCCAGCAGTAAAGAGGCTGACAGGCCTCTTTCACACGCCACCAGCTCCCCCGTGCTCAAAACAGTTTGTAAACTGTTTCCTAAACACAAAGGGAAAAAAAAAACCCCAGACCTAGTGCTGACCTCCATGAATGAGTAACCAAACCCAACAGCTTCCTGCAAGCTTGTGGGGGTGAGGAAAATGAGGGCAGGGCAGAGGGAACTCCACACTTCTCCCTCTCAAGTCTCGCTTTGGGCACAAAGATGAAGGATGCAGCAGCTCTTGCTGTTCTCTCATGTGGGTGGTGGAGAAAGGCCAGAAAGAAGGGAAGGCAGCCCTCAGCTGGCTGCTGGTGCCTGGCATTCCCACCCCTGGAGCAGCTCTGCTTGTTGTGGTGCTGCAGGGGAGGCTCGGCAGTGCTGGAGCTCTGCAGAGGTGTGATCAGGAGCAGGCTGGGGGGAAGCACTGCCATCCTCTGACAGCAAGGACAGGCCCAGAGCACAGCACCCCCCACACAAAAAATCACCCACTCCAGCACTAGAGAGCATCTAACCAGAGAGGGGACAAACTTCCTGACCCAGGTCACCCTCCTGTGACAAGGTGATGGCACTCTCAGAGCTTGTGTGCATCCCACTGGCTCCTTCCATGAGACAAACCCCAGGGGACACTCCCTCCCTCTGGGGACACACCTACACCACTGCTCGGGTGGGGCTCAGGTGTTTCACTGCTGTGGGAACAGCTCCAGCACAGCACACAGGCCATGGGCAGGCACTGCTGGGCTGCTGGGTCCCATTCCCTCCACTCTCTGCACCAGCATCTAGTTTTGGGTTAAAAAACCCCTAAAAGCATGCAAAAGGACATCATGTGCAGCCTGCAGAGTTACCTTTTTGGGGAGCAATGCCCCAGCAGTGGGGGGAAGGCAGCAAGTCTGTGTTTTCACCCTGCCCATCTAAACCACAGGCACAGTCCCAGCTGCCTGGGCTCATTTTCCAGATCACAAGATCCTAAAATGGAACATTCTGAGGGCTTTGCCCACCTGACACCATGGAAGGATCAAATGAGAGAGCCCTGTAGGAGCCCTGCACTTCATCCAGCAAAGATTATTTATAGGAGTCTGCAAAGAAAAGATCAATCTTTCAGTGTCCTGAGTGAAACCACCCAACCATGCTGGCAGTGAGGAGAAATGCTCCCACCAGCCTGGCAGGGATGCACCAAAAATAATGAGTTCCCCAAGCAGCCCCTTCTCTGTGCATCTGTATGGAAGAACAACCATCATTACAGCAATACATCATTTCCACTTCTGCCTGCCACTTACCTCCAGCCATGTGTAATGGAACAGAGTTACAAGGTGAGGGGAAGAGCTGAGAGTGGAGGGGGAAGCTCTCAGAAACAGGGGTGTCTGTGGGGTGTATTTGCATGAGCCATGCTCAGAGACACCCAGCTCACACCACAAGAGCCTCTGAACAAAGCAGACACTCCCAGGGAGCAGAGGCAGTGACATGCAGGCAGCCCCAGCTCTGAACCTGGGTCACTTCTGCCCCCCTGTGTGTGACTGGCCCAGGCCGAAGGAGCAGAATGGCCAAGAAAGCCCCAGCACAGCTGCTCCCAGACCAAAAGGAGTTTTTACCCCTCCAGATGCAAAGCCCAAGGTCCACCAGACGAAAAACTGCATGGATTGAAAGCAGGCAGGAGAAGGAGCCAGCCCAGTCACCCAAGTGGCTGCTGCCCAAGAGGAACAAGAGCACAAAGCAGGAACAACAAACACCACCAAGGAAAAAGGGATGTGAAACAAGCAGGAGCTGCCTGGGACAGGGACTCTCTCACTAAGGACACGAGGTCTCTGGTGAGGAAGCAGCCTGGGCAGCCCCAAGCTCCTGCACACGATTCCCAAAACTGCCCAAAATACAGGTGCTATTTACTGCTCACTCATGGAAACCCTGGGGCAGTGCTCCACACTCCCTGCTGCTGAGAACAAAGTCTGGGTAAAGGAATGGAAGTTAAAACCTGCTCCGAATCCCAGAGCTAATGGTTCCACCCCAATTTCTCTGCCACTGCAAAGGGGCTGTTGCTCCAGGCAAACCCAAAACCTCCATCCCTGACCAGCAGGCTGGAGGAAAATGGGAATGCTCCTGCAGCTGATGCACAGGGCTGGGACAGCAGATCTTGACTCTGCCCTTTGCTTTCCCAAGAGCTTTTCTGGTGGCCCTGACCAAACTTTTGATGGTTCTACAAGACTGACCTCTCACAAAGAGGCTAAGAGACTTAATTCTTTAATGATGATGAAGTATTCAGCCATCTGGAGAGAAGTATTATTCAATTACTGGCCTGCCAAGGGAAAACCTCTCTTCCCTAATCTTAGCTGCAGCAATCTTTATTAGTGGCTGCATGCTGTGTGTAACACAAGGAAGTGTCTACTGCAGAGCACAGGCAGCAGGCAGCAGCAATTGTGAGAACCTTAACTCAGCATTTCCTGACAGGAGTGATTAAAATCTCAAACTCAGTGTAATATTAGCACTTTCTCAAGAGACTGACAGCCCGTTTGCCCTGTTTACTTTACCAATTCACAGCCTGCAGAGCAAACTGCTTACAGTACTATCAGATTTGAGATGAATACAGAGCCATGGCAAATGAAACCAGGGGCAGAGAAGAAATGGCAGAGGTTCAGCTCTTCAGCTCACCTGCTCACTTGCTCAGCCTCCTTTTTTAGCATTTCTCATTGGAACTGCATAAAAAGAGACCAGATATTGCCAGGGGAAGGGTCAGCCTGGGCCCTCCTGCACACCCAGAAATGTGCAACGTACAAGAGACCACAGAGAGCAGCTGCTCACAGAACGAAACCCCAAAAGGCTGTGGCCAAAACAGCCAAAACCCTGAGCACAAAACAGCCAGGCTGCAACTCAAACACCTCCTCAGCTCATTCTGAAACTGTCCCTTGTTCTGCGTGCCAGCAGTGCCAAACCCAGCGACAGGGGAAGGGGCCAAACACAGATTTACACCCCTTGGTGGGCACAGGTGGTGTGTTCCTCCAGCTCTGCATCTTCCTAGAAAAGGGAATGGAGCAAACTGTGAAGCAGGCAGCTCTGCCAAGCCTAACCTGAAAGCACAGGGCAAGGCAAACTGCCAGCCCCACACGCTTCTCTCACCCCAGAAATGGCTGTGCTTTGAGCTGGCCTTCTCACCCTTGCCATCCCACATCACTAACTCCAGCCTGTGGGCTCCTGACCCTGAAATAAAGCAATTTTGGGGTCTTTGTACAGAGCTGCATAAGGGAGAATGAAGTGAGTCCTGGGCAGAGATGTGTAGCATGTGCTGTCAGGGACAGCACACACAGCAGCAGGTCCTGGCAGAGCAAATCATGCAGCACCTCCCTCAAAGTGTGTCATGTCACAGGGCTGGCACCTCACCACCTGCACAGCAAAGACAGCCACTGCTGAGGACAGAAAACATCCCCAATCGATTTCTTGCCACCTGTAGAACAGCCAACATCCTCACAGTCAAACCACCTGTGGCTGGGTTTGAAACAACAGCCTCTGTCCCACACCCTGCCCAGAATGCATCCAGAGCTGTTATAGCTTTATTTGCAGTGTTATATCTGGCATGTGAATTTACCCATTCTGCCCTGCAAAATCCCCTTCTCTGGCCCAGAAACTGAGAGGAGTTTGGGGCATCTCTGAGGAGGGGTTTAGGAGTTCTGAGGTGGTTTAGGACATTCCAGAGAGGAGTCATGGATGTCTGAGAGAGCTAAGGACATCCCTAGGGCAGTTTAGGGGATGTTAAAGTGATTTTGAGGGCGCAGAGGGGTCTCTGACAGGGTTAGGGAGGGATGTGAGGGGATTAAAGGGGTCTGCAAGAGGGTTTAGGATGGCAGCATTATCAGGGTTTAGGACATCTCTGAGGGGATTTTGGGGTGCACTGAGGGGGTTTAGGGCATTTCTGAGGGGGTTAAAGGGGTTTTGTGGGTCTGCATCAGCTGCCAGAGCAGAGCTATCAGAGCCAGCACAGAACACAGCCTGCCTCTGCCTCTTCAAGGGCTGAAGCTGGCAAGGAAGGGACTGGGCAGGCCATGATGACACATTTAGCCTCATTTCCCCAAAATGACACACAAACGCTGGCACACGTCCCCTGGGAGCAGAGCTGTTCCCTTCCTGCCGGCCGGGGATGTGGGGCAGAGGTGCTGCCATGCCAGGGCTGCTCCTGCTCCTGTCCTTCCGAGGCCAAACACTGCCACACAGTGGCAGCTCGGGGCTGCTCGGCTCCAAAACACCCGGGGATGCTGCGAGGAGCAGGGTAAGAGGCTACAGCTTCATTGAGGAAGGAGCCCAGAGCTTCCCCAAGAGCTGCTGTCTTCATCCAGCCCACGGCTTCACAGCTCGGGAGCTTTGGCAGCAACACAGATTTCAGGTTTCCTCTCCACGTGGTTATTTTGGGTGATATGGCCCCAAAAGCAGTTGTGCCAACTCCAGTGCTGCCCCACAGTAGGCACAGGCAGCCTGAGAATAAATATATTGGCTGCCAAAACGAACAGTGCCCAAGCCCAGGCCCTCAGCTCATTTTGGCATTCTATTTCTGCCCTCAGCTCCCTTTTGCCATTCTATTCCTGATGGTGTGGCTTCTCCATGATCAGAAGGCTCCCGCTTTTCTGCAGCCAATGTTTCAAACAGAAAGAAATCAAGACTAATGGTAAATATCACACAGTGTGTACAGACAAGCTGCACTTCAGAGAGCACAGACCCCACTGAACAGAGCAAGGGGAAGCTCCAGCACAAAGTGCTGCACTACAAACACATCCCTGCCTCCCACTCTGCCAGCTGCTACTCTGCCTCATGTGACAGCACTGCAAAAGAGAAACCCCCACCAGTGCCCCAAAAACACTGACAAAATCTCATGCCAAGCAGCTTCATGTGTGATTGATGGAGAAGCTAAAGCTTGGCAATTTCCTTTCAGGGATGCTGAGGAAGCAAAAGTCCCCAGAAGAGCTGAGAAGAGGGAAAATAACCAAAGGCAGGAACATTTGAAAAATGCTGCAGCAATGTGCCAGAGCTTATCTTTCAAAGCCCCAAGACTTCACCCCAGTTCCACCCAGCTGAAGTCACAAACTCGTTACAAAAGCACAAATC
The DNA here is from genome assembly GCF_027887145.1 of Ammospiza caudacuta. Classification (NCBI taxonomy): domain Eukaryota; kingdom Metazoa; phylum Chordata; class Aves; order Passeriformes; family Passerellidae; genus Ammospiza; species Ammospiza caudacuta. The sequence goes on from NC_080612.1 coordinate 8,182,730, forward strand.
TGAGAAGCTTTGGGCCCCACAGTGTGCAGGGAAGGTTTTCCCAGCTCTCCTAAACTCCCATCCTTAACAGCCATTTTAGGACAGGCAGCCCAGAGCTCCCTGGCAAGTTCTCTTGCAAGTCAAATGTGCCAGAGCAGTGCAAAGATTCCTGGAGGATGAGCTCCCAACCACCACTGCCTCTGCCCACATTCCTGGGCCTGACAAACAGAGCTCACCCATGCTCCTCCTGCAAGGTACAGCTGGACAGGCTCACAGGAGACACCACCACTTCATTATATTTTTAATTCTTGCAAAAGAAAGGTGCTGGTCCGGCCTCTCAGCAGAGCAAGTTATGCAAATGTAACACCTACACTGGAAATTGAAACCACGGTTTTCCCGTTGTCAGCGATCATCTGGCAGTGGGACAAGTGACACACTTCCAGAACAAGCCTCACAACTGCCAGGGTCACTGTTAACCCTGCTCTCCAGCACCTGACCTCATTTCCCACCGGGAGCCTCACCCAAGTTAGAGCCCTCAGAGCAGCAGCATTTTACAGCATCTCGTGTTTGTGCCTCTCTCCTGCTCCACATCAGCCACGCCAGCGTGCGCTGCCAAGAGAGGGATGGTAACAACATGCCTTAAACACGAGAGGCACGAGGTCACCAGCTCCTCAGCCTGACCCAGGCACAGCTCCCACAGGGAAAGCCAAAACACTGGAAAATTTAGCAACAGGAAAGCAAAACAGATCCAGTGTCATTCCACTGCATTCCAAAGACATGAGAGCGAGGGCAGCGGCCGCCTCGCGCGGTACTCACGTCGCTGGGGCTGAGGTTCCCAAGCCCGTTGTCCTGCTCAGAATCCCGGCTGGACTCGTGGCCCTGGCACGAGCGGGGGTGGGAGGGATGGATCCAGATCTCCAGCCTGGTGGCATCGTCTCCCACTTGTCTCAGCGTGGCTTTCTTGCCCTTGCCCCGGCGGTTGGGGCTCACGTCCAGCACCTGGTGTTTCCTCTGCTCCATCTGCTCGGACTGGGCACACAGGACACATGAGATCACCCAGGGATCAAGGGTCAGGGGAAATGTATCATTTCCTATTCGTGGAAAAATTAGCTCTTTCCCCTGCTTCACAACAACAGTAACTCATGGACACGTCCAGAATTTGGTTCTGGCTCTGCAGGACACGTCCAGAATTTGGTTCTGGCTCTGCAGGACAGTGCAGGTGAGCAGTTTTCAATTCCAGCTATCCCAGGACAAGAAAAGCTGTGTTGAGTCCCAGGAGCATGTGGCAGCCCATGGGCTGTATTTGGGCTGACTCCCTGGGGCACAAAGGGACTGCAGCCTCCCTTATCCATCCCCACAGATGTGGGGCACCTATGGAATAAAGCAACAATTGCATACCAAGGCCATGCTGCAAACCACAGCAACCAACAGCCCTTGCTGAGCTCAGCTAAATCAGTTTGTGACCCAGAAACAAAAGATTCAGCTCCCCAAACAACCCCAAAACCACCATTCTGAAGGCTGCCTCTGTCATGAAATCTCTCAGAAGTAGGTAAGGAGTGTCTCCAAATCCAAAACCCACCAATCTCTCCATGCTCTGCAGCACAGGCAGGAGCAGCACCCCAGAGCCCAGCTCCAAGACCCACCTTGCGTTTTGTCTCCTCAAAGAGACTCATCAGGCTCTCCTTGGCAGTGAGGATGGGGTTGCTGGCAGCCAGGCTGCGCATGTAGTAGTACACAGCATCCAGCTTCCTCCTCTGCAAAAAACACAACAAAACAAAAACAAGTGGCTCAGAGCTGCCACTCCTCTGGGGCATTCAAAGCTCCAGTGCTCCCATGTGTTTCCCCTTCTCCCTCCCTCAATGCTGCCTGGGAAAGGTGCTTCTGAACTGCTATGCTTTAAACCAGCATCTTTCAGGCTTGGGAACTGGCAGATCCCTGTGCCCCAGCAGGATGCTTCCTTTATCTGCTGCCACATCTTCCCTGAAGTCATTTTTCCTGCATGGCTGGAGAAGCCAGCACAACTGAAACTCGGGGAAATCACATGTGGATGTTGCTGAGACCAATGCCCACAGGTTTAGTGATAAGACAGCAAACAGATGGCTCTGAGCACAAAAATCTCATGCAAAAAGTGGGCTGTGTTTTCAACTTAAAACAATTACACTCTCAACAGCCCACAAAACAGTCCCCAAAATCCCTGGGGGAGTAGCGTGTGTTTGACAAAGCTGCTTGAAGCCACAGCAGCTGGAATCCACACAGCACATCCTGCCATCAGCCTCCTTTTCCTTTTAAGAAAAAACCCAAACCATCTGAGCACTGCCCTCAGCAATGCATTTCTCCACCAGATGGAATCTCCCAGCCATCCCAGAGGATCTCCCTGTGCCTGCACATCCTTGCCTGAGGAGCATCTTACCGTGTAGATGGCCAGAAGTGCCAGCTGGTTGTATGGGCGGCCGTTTTTGGGAGCAATTTGCTGAGCCTTCAGGTACCAGCTGGGGAAGGGAAAAAACAGAGAGAAAAGGTCACTGAAAGGACATCAGGCTGCCTTCCTTGTCCTCAAGGGTGCAGAACTTCCCTTGGAACTGGCATTTCTGCAGGGATCTGGCCCTTCCCACAAGTGCCCTCTGCCTGCAGGAGTGAGCACAGACAGGGAGCTGTGCCCATTCTTGGCGCTGGGTAAGAGAGGGCAGATCCAGCTGCAGAAGGAAATACCCCTGGCAAATACCCCAGATAAGCAGGGGGCAACAAGTGCTGCTAAGTTCTGATGGAGTGAGAGCATATGGATGCAAAAGCCACCAGAAAATACAAGAGCAAATCTGCCAGGCTCAGTGGCCTAAACCCTTCCACCCTACTGCAGGATCAGCTGAGGACAATTTCCACCACCTGTGCTGCAGGATCAGCACAGGACAATTTCCACCACCTCTGGAACAGCCAAACCCAGCTACACCCTTCACCTTTACAGACTGCCATAAAACAGAGGACTGGAAAGACTTTAAAAAGGAAGAGAAAGCCTTCTTTGGCTAGAGGAGAGCTCAGGGATGAAATTACAGCCAGCCCTGGTGTGCAGAGGCAGAGCTGTGCTGGAGGGACACAGCAGCTGGTCCCTACCTGCGGGCCTTGCCGTAGTTCGCCGTGTCGTTGGCCTGCTCCCGGTAGCGGCAAATGTCCCCCTGGCAGATCATGCACCTCTGGGCACTGATCAGGGCGTACTTCACCTGCAAAGGAGCAGCCATGGAGCACCTGGGACACAGCCCTGGCTCACCTGCAGAGCCAGAGAGCCCACAGGGGCTGTACAGAGCCAACAGGAGGTCAGTGACACACTGAAGGTCTCACAAAAGGGCAGCGGGATGAAGTGACAAGGTTCCAAGCCAATCCCCCAAACATCTCCTCTCTGACACAATACCCCACCTCTCTCCAGAAGGGGGTTGTTCACTCCATGACCAATTTGAGGACAGCTGTTGGATAAACACATCTCTGTGGGAATGGAGCTGGACTAAAATATCCTCTCCCAGCTGTCCCTGCACCTGCACTTACAGCTCAGGGCAACACGTCAGGGAGGCAGCACAACTGCCAGCTTTCCCTCATTATTCTGGATTCCACGGGCAGAAAAAAACTATGTTCAATATCTCAGGAAAGGTCAGGGTGCCTTTGGACACTGCTTTATTAGCTCTGGTCACAGAGCTGGTACAAAACAAGCTCTTTGCAAATGAAGCTAAGAAATGTTACTGCACCAGAGTGCAGAGTTCTCCAGCAGCTGGGAAAGATTCCCTGCAAACAAACTGGCTCTGTTTGGAGTAGAGCTGCCTGCCCCTTGCATTCAGGCATTCTCCTGTGCACCTTGCCCAGGATTACCAGGATGAGAGGTCCCCAGGAGGAAGCCAACCTACCATTTTCCTGAGAGGTTTGCTGCGGATGGCCATCCCATCCATGTAGTCCTCCAGCTTGAACTGGTAGGAGACCTGCAGCTTCTGGAGGAGGCCATCAAAAAAAGAAGAGCCCTGCAAAACACACACACACACACACACACACACACTTAGATGTTATGAGCTTTCTAATGACAAGCACAAAATCACCACACCAGCCCTGCCATGTGCAAGAAAGGAGCTCCAGCTCCCTGAGGTTTGGGCTGTTCAGAACACAACAAGGAGGTTGGAGGATCTCCAGCCTCAGAGGTTTTTAAGATTGAGCTACACAAAATCAGGACTGACTGGATTTAGTGTTTAACGAGTCCTGCTTTGAGGAAAAGGGTGAATAAAGCCTCCAGCAGTTCCTCTTCTCACCCTAACTCTTTAAAACAAATCTTCTCAGGTCTGTCAGCCTACCTGGTACAAAGACCAGACTGAGCTTCAGTTTTACAGAATGATTTCTAAGCAAATTTGGTAAAGTTGCCACAAACACCTCCAGGAATGTCTCTTTTAGCTTCACTTCAGGGCATTAATTTCACTTTAGCTTAAATCAATTTCTAATTAACACAAACACACTAAAACAAACTGGTTTAAATTGTAACAGATGTCTACCTTGACCTACACCTGCCCCAATAAACCATAATGTGTCTGAGCATCCTCTTTGCATAAGGATGACATGAATAAGATCAAGATGACCAGTTGCCCCATTGCACCATCCCTTTCTAAAAACCAGGCAATCCCACCCAAAAGTTTAGTGGAATCTGGGGATGTTTCTCTCTTCTTACCTCATCTAGAAGCAAGAGCAGTTTGTTCCGAATTTCTTGGGCATTTTCCCCCTGAGGGTCCTTGAGGAGCTGCCGGAATTTCTCAATCACCTGGTAAAAAGCATTTTTCCACAGCAACTGGTCCACGTTCTGGGTGTCAGAGAACTCAATATCCATGAGGATGCACCTTTCGTAGAGCTGCAGCATCTCCACCCTGCAGCAAAGCACAGCCAGGGAAGGGTCAATGCAACAGCAGCTGCCCAGAGCACAGGGAACATGTGCTGAACCACCTGCTGCTCACATCCAGCTGCCAGCAGCACTCACTGCTCACACACAGCCCTCAGGGAGCTGGGAGCTGCTGCAATCCAACACCCTTCCTGCTCTGAGAGGGTAAATCCAACAGGAGCATCTCCCTGGTACAGGTGACTCAGGATGGATCAAGGCTTGGTAAAGAGCAAGGAGCAAGGTTACAGTTCTGCCAACAGCAAGGCACAAGTGTCTCCTGATCCAACACAGAGAGCACACACACTGCTCTGAACACCCACAAGGTTCTGGGCCAGGAACCGGAACACAAAGAAGCACAGGGCAGCACGGATCTTGCCATTAAAATGATCCCAACTCCCCTTCCATCCAACCAAAATACACAGAATACAACAAAATACACACTTACTTAAAAATGAACAAGTTGGGAACAATGGAAATAAAGCCTCAGAGTCCCAGAAATCACATTCCCCTTTCTCAGCTGCCTACAGCCCTGCCTGGATGCTGGAGCAGAATCCCTCCCCCAAATTTTATAAAATAGCTGCAGGCTAGGAACAGCTCTGAAACATGTGGGGCAAGTAAATGGTAAAGGGGATCCTCAGCTGTTCCTGCCTTACTCCTTATAATCTTTCAGGTCCTACAGAAACAGTAGGAGAGCGTGGATGGTAAAGGCTGGAGTGAAGCCTGATGGCAACGCCTGGAAGAGCCTGACAGGATAAGAGAAAGATGCTGGTGGGTTCCTGCCCAAAGCACAGAGCCAGGATGGGCTGCCTGACCCCACACAGTCCCCAAACCCTACACACACACCTGGACAGCACAAACACCAAGGGAACAGGAATTTCCACAGATGGATGCCATGTAAGAGTCCGCACACAGCTGGGACTGTGTGCACTTCTTCACAAGCAGGACACAAGGGGCACTACCAGCAAGGACAGGGTCAGCTGTGCCCACCAGGGCAGGGTGGGCTTCCACAGGCCACAGCAGCACTCCAGTGTTTCCTCTCCCTTCACACAACAGCTCTGGGTGACCTCAGCTCCTTGAGGAAGACCTGAAACCTCAAGTGCTGCTTCAATCACAGACATATTCCACCCCATGGTTTATAGAGCAAGTGCCCAAAACACAGAACAAGCCCTGAAATGAGCTCACTCGCTAGATTTGCTGTCAGTCAGCTCTGAAAAACAGCCTCCAGAGAAGCCCTGCAGACACAGAGACGACAAATAAACGTGAAAGATGCCAAGTTGAAACTTGTTACAGCCATATTAACCACCCCCCAGAGCAACAGTGTTACTGCTCTCCTGACAGACTGGCATCACTAGGCTACTCCCACGGGAGTGTCACCATGCTAAGTGGCATCAAGAGCAAAACAACACAGCACTGGAAAGGCACTGACAGCACCAGGAACAACAAAATGCTTCCTGAGCACACACTAAGGATAGGTAAGAAAGCAGAAGTCTGACAACAAACACTGAGAGCACTGGAACTGAGAAACATCAGCTCCAGCAAGAGCCAGGAGAACCAAAAATCTTCAGCAGGTGCTTGTCCTGCTCCTGTGTCCCTGCAAGGCATTCACCAAGCACAAGAAGCCACAGGGAAGTGACATCCATCCTCACCCACAGCTTGCTTCCACCACCCACATACCGCTGGCACACAACAAACAGAGCAGGCACACCAAAACCTGACAACCCAGTGCCACATCTCCCAGCCACTGAGATCCCCAGGGAGACACCATTCTCCTGTATTTCACCCTCCCCAGCCCACCCACCAACCTCAGCTGGGCCATCTTCTCCAGCCCCTCCGGGCTGATGCGGTCTCTGGACAGGAGGTTGCTGAGCTGCTGCTCCTGGTTGCCAGCCTCACGCAGGAGTTTGCTGAGCTCCTGCTGCTGCATGTTCCTCATCTGCTGCTCCATCTCGGGGCTCAGAGGAGTAGGAGGGAGTGGGCCACACAGGTACTGCCCTGCCTGGCCAGGGTACCCAGGGTAATAAGCTCCTGGGTACACCCCGTTGGTTGGACCCATAGGATACTGCAGGGAATATCCCCCGTAGGGATACTGGGGGCCTTGCCCGGCGGCACGAGGGTAATAATAGGGGTTGTCAGAGTTTTGGAATTTATAATAGGAGGGCTGGGCCTGGCGGGCTTCCCCCCAGGAGGTGGGGCTCACTTCATCATCCGTGTCTAGGAAGTGAAGCTGAGCAGTCTGGCTCTTCAGGGCGGGTTTTTGGTCCGGGTTGTTTGGGTCCCACAGGCGGCGGGCGGTGCCACCCCGGCCCCGGCTCCGGGGGCCTTTGCTGCCAGCCCCGCCCAGCAGGAGCCTGGGGCCAGGGTGAGTGGCTTCAGGGACACCCACCGAGCTGGCTGAGAGGTCCGTGTTGGCAGGCAGGAACAGAATCCCACGGCCCCTCCCTTGGGGCTCCCTGCTCTGGCTCCTTGCCTCTGAAACCTCTAAGGCCTTCAGGGACTTTTTTTTATCTGTATCTGCCAGGCTGCTGTCCCTGCTCGTGGTCCTGCTGTCAAATGTCACTCGAAAGGGTCCCTTGGCTTCCCTGCCATTGCTGCTCCATTCACTCTCACTCCTGGAAGCTCGGCTCTGCTCTGAATGTCTCCTCCTGTCTGAATTCCTGCTGGAGACGTACACCTCAGCCTCATCAATCCTGTCATCATCCAGGGAGTCTGTGGAGGACACAGAGAGCTGCTTCCTGGGACGTATCCTCTCCCTGGCACGCTCCTGCCTCCTCTCCACGCCGTCCACGAGCAGGGCTCCGTCCGTGCTGTTGTTGCTGCCGGCCGAGCTGGTGCTGCAGGTGCGGTAGCGGCTGCGCCGTTTGTCCGTGCGGGAATAGCGCTTGGTGGAGCCCAGCTTCCCCGGCAGCCCCTCATCCCCCACCCTCCTCACCCTGTCACCCCGCTCTGCTCGCCTCCCTTTATCCCCCCTGGAGGCTTTCAGTGCTTCCCCTGCCTGGCTCCCCTCTCTGTCCTCCTTGCTGGATTTGATTTTTCTGCTGTTGTCTTTTCCAGTGCTTTTCTCAGCCTCTTCATCTCCCTCGACTTTGAGCTGCTCCATCCTGCCGGTGATTTCCTCGCCGGCCGGCTGCAGGGAGGGCTCTTTAGCAGCAGAGTGCAGGCGTTTCCCAGGCTGGTAGATCTGCTGGTCTGGCTTCTTGGTTCTCCTGGGGGCCTTTGGACACCACTCATCCACAACGGGCTGCGTGGATGAGTTTTCCTGGCTTTGCAGGCCGCCTTTGGTCTCTGTTTCTTCCTTCTCCTGTGAAGGACCGTTCTGCTTGGGGCCATCGCTTTTGTCACAGTCCTCCACAGCTGGAGCTCCTATTCCCACAGAGTCCTTGTACCCAGCACTCTCCTCCTTGTCCTCCTCAGCTCTGCTCCTTTCCTTCTCCGAAGCCTCTTGCTTTGGTGACACAAGTTTGCTCCTCAGTCTGGAGAGGCCAGGCTTGTAAATTTCCTGGTCTGGGCGCCTGTTGTCTTTGCGGTGCCTCGGCTCCTTCACCTCCTTCATGTTTTCTGGGGAAAAACAGACAGAAGAAAGTTATTCCTGAAAAATACCATGACAAATAATCAAGTCAAGGCAAAGAGCTTGCCAGCCTCAGAGCAGGTCCAGGAGAGATCTGAAAATCTATGTCAATATTTATGGGAAATCACAGAGAAAAAGTAGAAAATGAGAAAGTCTAACACAACTGACCAAATCCTTGGCCTGATCCATTTACAAATCCCATCCTGCAACAGGTTTTTCCTCAAAGCACACCACAAGACTTGAGCACAAGCAGCAAGAGTAAAGTTGTATCACGGCAGGTTCAGCAGCAGTCACCGCGTGCTGCAGGTGCAGGAGCTGCCATCCCCAGCAGCGCCCGCTCTGCCACCGGACCGTTTGCCTCAAAGGCGCCTTTCCCCATTGCTCGCAATCCGGTAACGTCTCTCTCATCCTCCTTTAACCGTATTTACAAAAAAAAAAAAAAAAAAAATCGTTACAGAGCCCAGGCCGGACCCCGCACGGTTAAACGCCCCACCGAAGCCGGGCTGTTCCCCGCTGCATTCCCTAAATTTTCTCCTTCTCAACACCGCAGCCCCGAACCCGCCGGTACCGGGGGCTCGGCCCGGAGGACCGCGAGGGGCTGGGACTGACCATCCCGAGGCAAAGCCGCTCCGGGTGCCTCCGTCTGCCCCGCAGGCTCCCCGTGGTCGGTGTTGCGCGCTCCCAGCCCGGACAGCCCCGAGCCGGCGCCGGCGGGGCGGCAGCTCTGCCCCAAGCCCTACCCCAGGCGCAGCGCGGCCGCGGGGCCGTGCGCGGCCGCGGTCAGCCTCCCGTGCGCGGTACGACCGGCCCGGCAGCGGGTCGCGAGTGCCCCCGGCCCCCCTCACCTCGCCCGCCGCCGGCCGCGCGGGCCTGCGCCGCCACCATGTCCCGCAGCTCGGCGGCCGAGACGCGGACGCGCTCCAGCCCCTCCGCCATCTTGGCAGCGCCGGGGGCGGGCGGCGCCGACGGCGGCCGCGCAGGGACAAACCGCCGGCGCGGCCGCGCGCAGGCGCGCACGGGAACGCGCACATGGCCGCGCACGGAGGCGAGCCGCCGCCGCTGGGGCTGGGCGAGGTGCGGGATGCGGAGCGGAGGCTGCGGGGCCGCATCCACCGCACCCCGCTGCTCACCTGCGCCGGGCTGGACCGCATGGCCGGCAGGAAGCTGCTCTTCAAGTGCGAGCTCCTGCAGAAGACCGGATCCTTCAAGGTGCGCGGGGATGGCGGCGCTGCGAAGCCCCGGGGCAAAGGTCGCTTTTTGCAAGAGGGAAACTCGCGTTGCGCCGGCACCCACAGCTCCTGCCGCCCCGTTAATTCCCTGGGGTGAACGGTGCTGCCCGGGGCTCAGGGACTGCTGTGGGGAGGATGTTCAGCCCAGCACCCCCAGCCCTGCGCTGTCCCCGCAGATCCGCGGAGCGCTGAACGCCGTGAGGAGCCTCGTGGAGGAGCGGCAGCGCACGGGCCGGGAGCTGCCCCGCGCTGTGGTCACACACAGCAGCGGCAACCACGGGCAGGCACTCGCCTGTGCTGCCCAGGCAGAAGGTAACCCGTACCCCGACCTCCCACCCAGCTCCCAGAGGCAGGCGCGGGGTAAATACAGAGCTGGTTCTGTTGGAGAGGATGGAGATCACTCTCCTGAACCCATGCAGGTGGCATAGGCAAGGCATTGCCTGCTCCTGCAGTTTGAACTGGCTGCTGTGGCTTTTGGGCTGTTGGATTGACTCCCTCTCTCATGCCACAGGGATTCCTGCCTACATCGTGGTGCCCCGGACTGCCCCGCAGTGTAAGCAAGATGCCATTTGTGCCTATGGTGCCACACTGGTGCCATGTGAGCCCAGTGACAAGGTAAAGCACAGGGAGATGGGTCAGGGACACTGCCCAGGCAGAGAGAGGTGACTGCTGTGCTTTCCCTTAGTCCAGAGCAGAGACAGCATCCACTGTAGTCCAGGAGACAGGAGGAGTCCTGGTGCACCCCAACCAGGAGCCAGCAGTCATTGCAGGGCAAGGCACCATCGCCCTGGAGGTGCTGGAGCAGGTGAGGGAAATGCACAGCCCAGCCCCTGCAGGGGCACAGCAAAAAAGGGGACACAAAGTGTCAGAAGCCCTCACACTTCCTTTCTGCACAGGCACCTCAGGTAAATGCAGTGGTGGTTCCTGTTGGAGGTGGAGGAATGGTTGCAGGAATAGCAGTTGCCATCAAGGTAGGTAATAGCTCATCCAGGAATCTCCCTGTGGGAAGGGCAGGACTCTCAAGGCAGGCAGCAGCTTTTAACTTTAGAAACACAAAGACCCTGCAGTGAAAGACACTGACTGCCTGGGGTCTGCATGGCAGCAGCAGCAGGGCCTGCTTACCCCCTGCACACACAGAAACGGGACAGGCACACACTGGTGTCACCCCAGTGGCTCCTCCTGCTCTCCCCAGGCTTTGAGGTCAGATGTGAAGGTGTTTGCTGCTGAGCCAAGCAATGTAGATGACTGTTACCAGTCCAAGCTCCGAGGGGAGCTGACCCCCAACCTCCACCCACGGGACACCATCGCAGACGCGGTAAAAACCAGCATCGGGCCCAACACGTGGCCCATCATCAGGGATTTGGTTGATGATGTCCTGACAGTCTCAGAGGAAGAAATCAAGGTAAAGGGGCTCCCAGCTCCCTTCTCACGGTAGCTGCCAGCAGGCAGCTACCTCCAAGCCCTGCCCTTCTGCTCTCACCCCAGCACATTCCCAGAGCAGCACAAACCCCCTGTGCACCACTGCAGCTGTGACACCCACGCTGTCTCCAGCTGCAAAGGGCTGTTGGGAGCTCTGCCCTCCCTTCCCAGAGTGCTGCAGGGATGCCCTGAGCAGCCTATGCTGGCTGCTGGGCTGACAGCTGCTGCCCTGTCCCCACAGCAAGCCACGTGGCTGGTGTGGGAAAGGATGAAGCTGCTGATTGAGCCAACAGCAGGCGTGGGACTGGCGGCCGTGCTCTCGGAGCAGTTCCAGGCAGTCCCCCGGGACGTGCAGAACGTTTGCATCGTGCTGTGTGGGGGAAATGTGGACCTGAGATCCCTGACCTGGCTCACAGAGCTCTCTGGGAAAGCAGAATGAGGATGGAGTGCTGTTTCAAGGAATGAAAAACTCACTCATTTGTGTGGTGGTTTGTGCGCTACTAAAAACAGATCGAGTCCAAATGTTTGGGAGTTTTTGTGGAGGGACAAGGGGAGCTGGCATTGGTCTCTGTGGGGAGACTGGAAACAAAGCACTGCCTGTTCTCCCCTCCCCAGCTGCCTTGCTCTGGCTCAGGCCTCCAGAGAGCTGCACTCAGTCACCCTCCCCAGCTGCTACTTGGCTCTTCTTTCTCAGCAGCACAGGAACTGCCAGCAAACTCCTCCACACAGCACAATCCCCCTCACCCCACGTGGCAGGGCATGAGGTACTGAAACAATCCCAGTGGGGTCAGTGGACAAGGGGTGCTCACAGCCTCCTGGCCACCACCACGACACAGGCACTGAGGCATTTTTGACATTTTCCATTAAAATAAATAGCTATAGCTGGTACCTGAGCAGCAGCTGGCCACGCAGCTGCCCCTGTACAGACCCCAGCAGTAACACGTCCAAGGCATCAGTGCTGTCCTCACAGTGCACGGGCCAAGAACAGCATCCAGGGAGCCAAGGCACAAACTCCAGCCATGCTGGAGACTCATTCCATCTCCACCTCCTGCTCTGGCAGAGCACTCTCACTCCTCACCCACGGCACAGGCTCTGGGACGTGAGGGTCATAAGTCCATTTGGGAAAAACGCGCTTGTAGAGGTTCAGCAGCACCGTGTCCTGGGACTTGAGCTGCCCATCAAAGTGGCACTTCATGTGCCCATGGGTCCCTAGGCAGAGGGCAGAAGAGGCCATTAGCAGTCTCTCAGGCACAGGAGGATCACACCATGTCAAAACACACAGATAAACACCAAATCAAACCTACCTAATGGCTCCTTGATGTGCCCTCTGCGTCCCCACTTTGTCCTCAGCTCCACGGGCTTGAACCACATCACATCCTCTGGAGATGGAAACACGAAAGGCAGGTAAGGAACAGGCTGTGCTGCACCAACACAAGCACAGGGACAGAACTCCCAGAACGCCTCCTCCCACCAGAGACCAGCTGTACCTCTGTTGAAGAACATGTATCGCACCACAGCCATCTTGGTGAAGATCTTGAAGGGGTGGCCACTGAGCACCAGGCGCTTGATGACGATCCTGTCGGGGTCCACGGAGAGCAGGGAGCCCGTGGCAATGAGGTCGTGCATTCCTGCCAGGCAGAGTCACCATTGCACCAGGGCAGGTGCCTGCATCACCCCCTCCCCACCACAAGCCCCTTCCCCAAAGGGCTGCAGGCCCAGACAAGTGACAACAGAGAGGGAGAGGAGCTCATCTCAAGCAGCAGGAAGGGAGAAGCTTATTCAAGTCATACTTTCTGGAGAGATGGACTTGTAAGCAGGGTTTGGGGACAGTTTGTTTCCCAGACATCACCTCCTCAGCATTTATTAACTCACCATTATTTCTCTGTTTAAAAACCAGCACTGAGGCAGGAGGGAAAGTGATGGGAGCATAGACAGTCACCACCAGGGCAGCATCTGGGCGCAGGAAACGTTCCAGCTTGTGCTTATCAGCTAGGACAGAACAGAAATTATCAAGTTGACGCCCTCAGAGCTGTGGGAAACCCCAGAGTTCATTGTTCCCTGTTCAACAAACACCTCTGCTCTGCTGGCACTGAGTATGTGGGAATGAAGGTGATCCTCTGGCATGGAACCTGGACCTTGCCTGGATCAGTGAACCACCTTTCCCAAGCCACTCTACTCCCCATGGTTTAATGCCTGGAAGCCTCAGAGCCAAAGAGAGTCTTCACAAGAATCCTTCAGCCAGGTTCAGACACCACGGCTAAGACATCACAGGCTTCCTGCTCCAGAATTCCCACCCCCACTGCTGCTGTACCCAGTCCCTGACAAACCTGAGGTGTGCTGGGAGAACAGGGGGGACGCTCGGAAGCGCCTGAAGCCGCAGTGGAAGATCAGCTCCTCCTTGGCCCTCACTGGCTCGCTGTTGCCCGGGTGCCGGCGCACCAGGAAGTTCAACACGGACATCTGCAAGAGGCAGCACAGTCAGGGGCTGCTGGGCAGCAGAAAGCAACAGGACATTGCAGCAGAGATGAATGTCCTAGAAAATGGGGTCCCAAAAGGTCACTGGTCACCAGTGCCAAGCTCAGACATTTTCTCCTAACCTGCCCCCCAGCAGTTTCTGTGTGCTCCAACCTGCTCTGAAACAGGAGCAATGTGGGGCGATTGCAGCCCAAACCCTCTGCAGCCAGACCCTCTGAAACAGGAGCAATGTGGGGAGATTGCAGCCCAAACCCTCTGCAGCCAGCCCCTCTGAAACAGGAGCAATGTGGGGAGATTGCAGCCCAAACCCTCTGCAGCCAGACCCTCCCCAGGCCATGCAGCCTGAAGGAACAGGGAGCTGCACATCCCTCCAGGGTTTATTCCTTGTGTTCACCTTTTGTTCATGGGGAAGCAGTGAGAACAGCACCAGGGGTTTCCCCTCCTTGAAGCTCTCCATCACAGAGACAGGGACATTGCAAACATGAAGTGTAACGTACCAGCCCACCTGCCAAGACAGGAACAGTTGTGAACACGTCTCTCAACAGAAAAAAAAGTGTCAGAATATGTGCCTGGATTAGGGAGGGACTCCAAGAGAAAACTGTCTGAACTTAGGGCTTCATGGTAAGAACCAGCTGGCTGAAAGATCCACCCAACCACCTTCCTGATGAGTCACTCCTATTGGGAGCAAAGGAACACAATAGGAAAGGGATCAGCAAAAGGGAATTACCGAGGCTCCCTCAGTCTCCTCCTTCTCTATTTGCCTGAAGAGGTTCTTCCTGGTTCGGGAGAAGTCCTGGAACTGGAAGATCCTGGCATAATCCCTTGGAAGATTCTCTTTGGGGTCCCAAGGAGAAGTCCGGAAGCTTTTCAGCCCCCTGTACTTCTGGAACCTTGAGAACAGAGAGCAGGAAAGACAAATTACTTAAACAATTGAGGTGAATCCCATTCTCCACCACCAGCTGTGGCCTGCAGGGTCTCACACACCAGGACATCGGGTGCAAAGCAAACATTAGCCCTCAGGAAAGTGTCGGTGCAAAGAGAGATAAAACCAGCAACCAAATCCCCAAACAACCTGTCCTTGCCTCAGGACCAATCCTCCTCTCTCTCCCAGGTGAGGGCTCAGCCTTCCCTGCCAACAAGTGCCTGCTATGGAAGCCTCAGAGCCAAAAAGGGTCTTCACAAGAATCCTTCAGCCAGGTTCAGACACCACGGCTAAGACATCACAGGCTTCCTCACCAAATGAAACAGAAAGGAACCTTCCAGCTCCTCTCCCAGCAAAACATCCCATTTCTTACCTGACTCTGGCAGGCACATCCCGTGGCGTGTCCACCTCATCTGGAAACATCTCATCCATCCTCTCCTGCTTGTATCTCTCCAGCATCTGCTCATCCTCCTCCATCTTCTCGTCGTACTGCTCATCCCGCAGGCACTCGGACACAGTCATGGTCTCGCTCTCCTCCTCCCCAGCCTCCTCCTCCTCCTCACTGCTCTCCCCCTCCTGGCACAGGGCAGCACAGAGCTGTGAGCACACAACGTGCTCACACTGTGGGATTTGGGACCCCAGCCCATCATTTTGGGGTCTAAGAGGCCAAAGAAGGAATGTGATACATGCAGGGATTTAGCAGTGGAGATCCAGGCAAGTCCTGGTTCTGCACCAAGCCCTTGCATAGGACAGAATCTTCCTAGAACATGCAATAATGGCCTGGAGATCACCTGTACTATCAGCTCTTGGAGGTACCTGAGAAACTGCCTCTTCCATCAGATCATCATCCATGTCGTCATCTTCATCATCATCATCATCATCTTTCTCACTGCCTTCTTCTCCATCATCCACAATCCAGGCAGCCTGGTACTTGGATGTGCCTTTGGGGACCTTCACCACCCTCCTGTTTGCCTTCAGAGAATCTGTAGGAGTCCCACCAGGGGTTAGTACAGGAACAGTTCTCCTTCCCCTCAGCAACATTTACACCAGGACAGCCAAAACCAGATCTAGACTAGAATTGCTTTTTTCCCAGCACAGAATTTGTCAGGACAGCCAAAACCTGCTAACTTGCCAGACAAACCACCTGATGGGACTGGGGATGGGAGCCATCCCAACTGAGATGTTTCTTCACAGTCACCCTGGTGACAGAAGTTTCTAACAAACCTCTTGAGAGGGACAAGGAAGAAATACAGAACTGTTGCTTCTCCTCACCCTCTGCTTCCTGCAGTTCTTCTTCAGTGGGCCACGTCTGCTCCCCTTCCATGGGATCAGGAACCACTTCTGACTGCAGAGACTCCTGCTTGCTTGGATCTGCCTTCATCAGCACCTTGACATCTTCCTCCATCTCCACAGCACCATTTCCAGAGTCATCCTGAAGGGGAAAAGCAGAGCTCCTAGACCTGAGCACACCCAACTGAAGCTTGCAGACAGCCTCAGATCAAACTCCCTTCATGATGTTGTGACATAACTTTCATTACACACTGCAGGCACAGAACCTCAGCCCAGCACCAGCCCCTCTCCTCACCCACATATTTCCCACAGGTGCATTTTCCCCAATGAAACTTTAGAAACCTTGTGTTCTAGAAGGACTGACAAAGCTCTCACCCCACACACCTGAACCTCCATGTCCTGCTGACTCCTCTTCTGTCCTTTAACCACGCGTGGGTTCAAAGACAGCGGGTCAGGGGGAGCATCCACCTGGCTCAGCTGGAAATCCCCGTGCCCCACAATGTGCACCAGGCTGTTCACGTTGAGGGTCTGTCCCCGGACAAAGCCAGACACCTTCAGGGTCCCCACCAGGTCACTGTCCTGGCTGGGCACAAACTCAGCAGCGCGGGCCAGCAGGTGAGCGCGGCGGGCACGGAAGGCCAGGTGCCTCTGCTTCTGGGAGCTCAGGTGCCTCAGGAGCAGCGAGGACTCCTGCTCTGTGTTCAGTGGGAACAGCTTGGCCTCGGGAAAACGCTTCTCAATGCACTTGGAGAGTTTCTTCCTGGCATCTATCCTCTTCTTAAGGGGCAGGTCAGTGCCTCCCGGGACAGCCAGAGCTGGCGAGCAGAGAACAGAGCTCAGATCAGATCCTAAACTTTCTGCTGTTCTTTTTACCAAACACAGGCAAATATTTGGATGTCAGCAGCCCAAATGGCCAGATTTGCACCACAAGGTACAAAGGGAGTTTCACTGGTTTCAGTGGTGCCCAACAGTACAGGGAGCAATGGCCGTAAACTGCAAGAACTTCCACCTCAACATAAGAAAAATATTATTTTCACTGAAGGTGGCAGAACCCGGAAATTTAATTACACTGACAATCTCCATTAAGGTGACAGAGCCCTGAAATTTAGTTATTGTGACACTCAATCTCCATGAAGCACCCCCAGAAATGCAAAACATTTCTCACCATAACTGGGCAGCCCCTGTGCGAAGAGGCAGGAGAGGCAGTGCTCCCCTTCACTGTCCCAGCCATCCACAGGGTCCAGGATGAACAGCAGGGAGTCAGCAACCTTGGCAAGGTCTAGAACAGCGTGGAGATCCCCTGCACCCAAAACACCTCCATTAGTAGGGCTGCCAGAGGCACCAGAACCAAGAACCCAACCCACAGCGGCGCCTCCTCCTCACCTGCCTGGGCTGTGACAAAGCGCCAGCGCTGCTTGAGCCGCGGGCAGAGCAGGGCAAAGCCGCCAGCTCCGCCCTCATCCGCACGGACAGTGGCCGAGTCCTGGCTCTGCAGCAGCCGCAGCGAGTCCTGGGCCGCAGCCCCGCTGTGCAGCAGCACCACAACCACGAGGTGCGGGGGCCCGTCCCTGCTGCCGAGGCTGCGCTTCTCCGCCAGCACCTGCGGGTACACGGGCAGGGCTCGAATGCCAACCCAAGCGCGGCTCCTCTCCCGTCCCCGGACCAGGCCAGGCTCCTCCACACCGCAGCCCGAACCCACCCGGTCCGTAACGCTCCGTTCGACCAAACCCAACCGGGCCCGGCCCCCGCTCGTTCCCCCGCAAAGTCCCGAACCGGCCCGGCCGCACCGCCCCCATCCGGACCCCCGGCCCCAATCCAAGCCCCTTCCGGTAGAGACTCGAACCGAGCTCTATCCCGCTCTCCCGCAACAACCGGCCCGGTTCCCTCGGTGCCTCACCGCCTCCTTGCGCTGCCGGCGGAGCTGCAGCGCCTGATGTCGCCGGTCCACCCTGTTCAGGTCGCGGAGCCGCCGGCGGGGCTGGGCCTTCACGGGGACGCGGCCTGGGGGAGGGGGACGGAAAAAGAACGGTCAGGGCTGGCCGAGAGCGGCGGGGAACCGGCGGGGAGCCCGTCCCGCCTCACCTCCAGCGCGGCGCTGCGAGGAGCCGCTGTGCTTGCCGCCTTTGTGCGCCTTGTTCTGCTGCTTGAGCGGCCCGGGCCGGTGCGCGCCCGCCGCCATCACCATGCTGCCGCCTCGCCGCCACCGCCTCGGCGCGGCCGCCGCGCGTCACTTCCGGCGCGACGGGGACCGCGGGGATCCACGTGGGCACCGGGAGGGACCGGACCGGGAACGAACCCCGAGAAAGGGAAAGGAGCCCCGGGAATGGGAAAGGAGCCCCGGGAATGGGAAAGGGAGGGAAGAGCAGTGGGGTTGGTGGCCGTAGCGCCGCTGGGCAATGAGAGGCGGGAGGCACAGGCGTTCGTTCAGCGCTTTATTGGTCGGTTCTTTGTACAGGTATTTACACCGAGAGGGGGACGGGGCTCGGCCGCGCTCCGGGAAGGCACCGGAGGGATGAAGCGGTTCGGGAAAGGCCCTGCCGAGCCTCTGGCGTCGCGCCCAGGCGCCAGGACAGGCCGGCAAAGCCTGCTGGAGTGGAAACATTCCTGCTGTGCTACCGCGGTGACCTCGGCCTCGCCAATGATTATCCAGGCAGGAATGTCCGTTCCTGCCTCAGCCCCGGTGGAACATCACCCCAAAGCCCAGCAGAGCCTGCCCCGGGATCACTCCATCCCTTCAGGGTGGAGCAGCGGGGTTAAACATTCACAGGGGTGTTGCAATCGCAGGAAAGCTGAAGGAACCCGAGGGAGGGCAGGGCAGCTGCTTGGGAAGGGAAAAGCAGGGTCCTACAGGCTCCTGCTGCCTCGGAACTCGAGGCATCTTCCCACCTCCTCCTCCTGAGAGGAAATCAGCAGGACAGCAGCAATGGGGGGTTGTCAGCTGTGAATGGTCTTTAGGGATCCTTTTCTACCCCTAAAAGCAGGCTGGCTGTTTGAACCTTGCCAAGTCTAAATTTGAGCACGGACTACCTGAGAGGAAGGAAGACACAAAACTGAAGAGACTGGTGATAAACAGATGAACACTGCAGTGATTGAGTCTCTCTAAACAGGGATCCACTGCCTGTGGGACAGATCAGAGTCTCCCCCAAGGCTGTTTGCTCACAGCTCTGCCCTCCAGAGCCAAAGGCAAACAGAGTGCTCAGAGGGGGTTCCAGGGAAGAGGGAATAACTGGGATACTTCTAAATCAAGGAAAACATCCTGTGAATTAGTTACACCTTGTCATTTATGCAAGACTAGCAAAGGAGGAAGGTTGGAAAGGAGGAAGGTTGGGAACTCTTCCTAGGGTTATCACAAGGCCAAGTACTTGTGCCTCAGAGTGATGCAGAAGTCTGGATGCCCAGAGGCAGCCACAAGGGTCCCACACCACGGGGGCTGACGATCTTTGCAATCCTCAGAGCTGCTCTGCCTTTCCCACACATCCATTCATTGTCATCTCACAGGATTTCACATCCTGCAGGGCCCTCCATGCCACCAAAACATCACAGCCTGGCACCCAGAGCAAGCAGGAGCAGAAAGCCAAGCACTGCCTCACAGCAGTGAAAACAAGCATCCCAGGTGAAAACAAGCATTCCTGGACAGAAACTACCAAGGAAATATGGGTGCAGCCACAGTGTGAGCAGAGGAGCTGCTGAGATGGCAATCCCTGCAGCAAAGCAAAGCCCTGGCAAGGGGAAGGGCTCCCCTCAGCTCTCCTGTGCCATCACAGTACTGAGCACACACAGGACACTGTGACAGCGCCACATGTCACCCACCTTGTCCCCTCTGCACCCTCTTCTCCAACAAGAACAGGCTTTGTGTCACACAGCACAAAGCCCAGACAAGCTGTGCCACGAGTGGAGCTCACGGGCTGCTCCAGCCCTGGCTGAATCCCAAAAAGAAGCTGCACTGCAGGAAAGCTGAGCTCACATTCCTGATCCCTAAAGGAGGAGCAGCTGCTTCTGAAGCAGCAACAACTCTGGGGGAGCAACAAGCTGGGACAGGCTGGATGCAAAGCCATGGCCTTGGCTTAGGAAGGAAGACTGGTTGCAACTGGAAGGGCCAGTTTATTAGAGAAACCTCACATTGCAGAGAAGTCACAACACATTGGAA
This sequence comes from Ammospiza caudacuta, assembly GCF_027887145.1. Taxonomy (NCBI): domain Eukaryota; kingdom Metazoa; phylum Chordata; class Aves; order Passeriformes; family Passerellidae; genus Ammospiza; species Ammospiza caudacuta. Next base: position 8,202,647 of record NC_080612.1, read on the forward strand.
AGGGTCCAGGCCTGCTGAGGGGGGCCAGTCTTGTGCAGCAGCACAGATCTGCATCCCCCAGCCCCAAAAACCCAGCAGGTGCCACAGAGGGAAAGGGTTACCTGGAACACAGCTCATGTTTTACAAGCAGCCTGAGAGAAGAGCCAGTAGTAAAGTTCCCAAAAAAAGCCTCCCTGGCAGACAACAGTTAAAACAGAAATGGTTTAAAATGTTTAAAAGCTCCGTGTTCTTGGCTGCAGCATAAAGGGGAGGCAAAGGTCTACAACACACACAGGCCTCCGTGGCTCTGGGCACTCTGATCTACCAGTGAAGGCCGGAGGGAGGGGTCTTCTCATCTTTGTTGCTTTCCAGGGAAAAGGGTGGGATTCGCACATCAAAGTGGGAGCCATCAGGCCTCTCAAACCGAAAAGTGCCCCTGCAAAAGTAATGGCACAGGTCACACTGAGGCCAGGGACAAACAGGACACACCTAGGAAGCATCAGCAAAAAGGTAAAACCTGAGCTCTTCAACATCCTGGGGGTGCAACTGCAAGGCTGGTCCAGCAGCAAGGATATGGGCTCAGCTGCAAACGTAACTCATCCATGGAGGACTCCTGGGCAGTTCTACAGCACATCCCTGACACATTTCCTGCACAAAGCTGTGATGATTGCAGCCCACGGGAGTCAAGCACCCCTCCATGCACCTGCAGTGGTGTTTACCCATCTCCTACTCCCCAGGACACAGAGCCATCTGAGCTGTTTTTACAGACTGGTTACACGGAAATTCAGATTTGTGTTTCTTGGCAGGAGCTCCACTGGTTGTCAGTGACATTAAGAAATCCCATCACAGATGTAATTTGGAACAGCTTCAGCTTTGCATTTCAGAGCTGAACCTGCCTGTCCTGGTACAACCATTGTTTACTGCTCTGAGCTACAGACAGCTGTACTGCAGAACACAACAGGGGCCAGAGGGCTGTGGAGATAAATTAACAGGTTCTCAGGACAGAGAGGACACAACTGAACACCAGAAGTCCAGCTGAGCAGCTTCTGAGATGCAGAACCTTTGTGTCTCTGTCTTCAGGATGTATGCAGACAGGGAAAAACTCCTAGACCACCTGGTTTTATTCCCCAGGGCATCCATTCAGGCAATTCAAAACACTTCACATGGCAAACAAGGTACACCCTATATGCAAAGAGCTGCTCTGCTTTTCCCAACTCAAATACAACCTAACTGGGAAGGAGATTTCCTTAAAAAAATGCAGAAGGACCTGTCATAGAGAAGGCAGGAGGTGGCTGTGCAGTCCTTGTCCACACAGTGGTGGCACTAAATGTGCTAACCCAGCCAAAAGGCAAATAAAGGGAAGCTGCTTTAACCCCAAGGCACAGGAAAAGAACAACTCAGCTGGGCACTTCTCTCCCTGCATTTACACCAGAAGAAACTTAAGCACCAGTTAGACTGAAGTCCTTAACTGGTCTAAACTGGGAAAACCCCTGCATGCCAATTCCTGACACAGAAGTGAACAGAGATGGAGTTAAAGCCCAATCCTCTCTCAAGAAAGGAGATACCAGAGCACACATCCCTGCTGCTGAGGGAATCACCAGCACAAGGCCTTGGCTCTTGCACCAAGGACAAAAGGAATAACTGCTTCATGTCTTTAAATCCAGTCTAGCACAAACCACAGCAGGAGGAAAAATTATCCTGGAACCCCTCCTGGTGCAGAGAACCAACAGATCATCTTATCACTAACTGGGATACAGCTAGAGAGAAGCTCATCAGAATTTAGCTACCAACTATGCCCTGTCTTCTCTACTTCCACCCAGATTTCAGCCACAACCCCAGGCTGCAAACTGCACCCCAGCTCTCTCCTGGGGGGTCCTACACCCAAAACACTGCTGCAGCAATGAGGGCTTCTTTTCTTACCACATGTGACCACTGGATGCCTGCAGGGAGACGTGGCTGCTGTACTGAAATGCTGGCTGCTCTTTGGACAAAACTGGCTCCTGAGAAAACAAGAGACCACTGGGCATCAGCAGATATATCACAGATAGACATCAACAGGAAATTTATATAGCATGAAACAAAACCAAACAGAGACCTACATCCCGGCATTTCTCCCAATCACACAGCAATCTGTCCACTGAGTAGCACCAGAATCCCGTTATTATTCCAGTTTTCCAACCACCAGTCATTTAGGATCACCCTCTAATAATCAGTGTGAAGTTTCAGTTCACACAGACAAACAACAGATGAAAAGCTCATGTGACTTTTATCACTGCCAGCTTCCCACTCCATCTATTTCAAGTGCCCACTAAACAATTACTGGCAAATCCACACAACCTAGTGAGAGAACTCCAACAAAGGGCTGTGTTTCCCAAAAAACAGTGTGGATGGCACCTACCCTTCCTACAACCCCACGGCCCCGGACTGTCTCCAAGGTGCCAGACAAGCTGAATATCCTCCAGTGCCGTTCTCTCAGCTGCACCACCTCGCTGTCCAGGTTCTCCAGGCGGATGCAGTAGCGCCACTGGGCAGAAGAAAGACTCTTATCAAGAGCTGGAATCAGCTGCAAGCAGTTGATAACCTGCAGCTGGTACTGGGAAACAGTTGCCAAGCAAAGGCTACTCTCCCTCAGAGCTTATCACACTGCAGTGATGCCACAGCAAATTAACTCCTTCCCTTTAGCTGCTCCACGATACAAAAGGCACTTACCCAGTAGACATGGGAATTCTGGGCTTCCTGTCAAGAGAAACAAAAGACTTTAGCAGCTGCCCTTGGATGTGAGGTGCCAAAAACCTCTTCAGCTGTCACCACAGCACCGGCACAGGGGCTCTCACTCTGTGCCAGGGTGACGCAGACAACTCACATGAGCACAGACAGCTGCTCTCTGAGAGCCTGGCACTGCCTCTGCTCTACACTAATCATGACGTGGGAGATCTGCAAGGAGCTCGTGACAACCCCCAGGGTTCATCTCCATGTTAATTATGCACTTTCTACACATCTAAAAACCCCTTTCCTTGCCTTTGGGCACTGTTTTTCTGACAAACACCAGCTGGATCCACAAAAGTTGCAAATCCACACCAAAACATGCACCTGCCACAGCTCAGGCTCCCTGTGGGAATTCCCAGCTCTCCCACTCAGGAGTCTGTTGGGGCTGCATTATTTTGGATGGTCCACGTGAAGTTCTGTGCTATAAAGAGCACATGGTTATCAGCTAAATCCAGAAGGCTTTAGCCAAACCTTCTAAAGCCAAACTAGAGGCAGGAAATGGGCAGGGAGCTGCAGCCCATCACTGGGCAGGATAACAAATGTGGCTGTTGTTACAGAGCAGATGGCCCCAGCCTCACCTCACGTGACTGAGGCACTAACAGGACCAACTCAAGTCTTCCCAAATATCTTGCTAGCACTGTTGTGCAGAACATCACAGGTTATTTCTCATCCTACTGATAACCAGCAAAAGCCAATATGCAGGAGATGTTCTCCAAAAATACATGGCAAAACAGTTTCATGTTTATACCCATGAGAACAAAATGGCAACTGTGGTTAAATGTCACTTCTCCAGTAAGCAGAAAGTACCTTCAGGCAGCAAACCAATCTTACAAAAACAAGCCAGTGAAACAGATGGCAGAATTACCAGGGCAGCACAGACTTACCCTCATGCCCATGTAGAAGGGGATGACAGTGACACGGATGTTCTCCGTGGTTTCTCGGTGCACATCCGAGAGCTCCAGCCAGGGGTGGTTCTTCTCCTGCCACGCACACAGAGTGTCCCTTGCTACAAAAGGTGGGACTGTGGGGAGGGAAAGGTGAGAGGAAACACTGTAGCTGGACTGCTCTCCCCTCAACACAATTCCTTTCACATGGTTAAAATAAATATTCAAAGGCAGTTTCAGTGTAACAAACCCCAAGCCAGACATGATTTTTATACCATATCCAAGATGATGGGGTTTGGGTATTTATTATAGAGCACTGGGTATTTTTATAGAGCACCATCTGGCTCTGGAGAATTCCCTGTGCAGCCAGAATTTACCTTTAGTTTGGTCGTACATGAGGAACCTCTCAAAGAGCTCATGCTGGATGGGCACTTGATCAGTGGAGCTGTAGGGAAGGATGTCTTCATGGCTTACGTAGTCTAAACCTGAAAAAGAAACCCCAAAAGCTATGGAACCTCTCCAGAGTCTCCTGGCAGAAAAATTGATCACACTAGAGAGGAAAAAGGACTTTGGCAGCAGAAGTCAAAGCTAATATCACAACTGCAATGAAGAATGGAGGAGATGTGCCAGGAATAACTCTTGGCAGTGTTCTCCTGTGAGATTTTTCATGGAGTGACTCCTCTGATAAACACACACTGCCCTGCAAAGTGCCTGCACTGCCCCAAAAGCACTCTGGGCAGGAAATGCACAGGACAGGAATAAATCCAGCTGCCCTGACCACAAAGCAGAACAGCCCATATACAACTTGGTATGGGATCTATGCCTCAAGAGCCCAAATCAGACAGGGCTGTGTCAGATCACAACCTGCAGCTATCCAAAGGGCTTCCTGTACTTTAGTCACTCTGTTGTGTCCAGCACAGCCCTAAGCCATGGACAGATCCACTGCAGAATGTCCTGTAAGAATTGCCGCTCCTTTTCTGACCTCACCTCACAAGGAGCAGAAGCTGCAGGAGGATTTCACTCACCTGGGATGGCATAGAGGGCTCTGCTGTCATCATGATTTGCCAGGAATGTCACTGCCTCTGTCTGTGATCTCTGGGACTGAGAAACAGGGAGGTTTATGTTTTTGTGTGCATTGCTGCAGGACAGCTTCCAGTCATATTTCAGGTTAGTAGTGAGGTTTATGAAGCACAAAATGTTTATTTCATTTAACCAATTCACCTCAGAATTCTCTCAATTTAACTCCTCTGGGCTAACTCCTCACTCAGACAAGTGAGAAGCATTTTCAGTGCTGCAGCCCACACTCCTAATGACCTGTGTGCAACAGTGTGGGAACAGCACCAGCAACAAGAAAGGAGGTTGGAAAAGGGAAACATGTATGACATTCCAGATGATCTCTCTCAGGGAAAACATGCCTTGAAGAACAAATTTATCCAAAAATCCTAACCAATACAGTTAGCCACCAAAGTAATTTTCCTTCAGTGCCTGTCCCTCTGAACCACTCATGTAGGAGAAGATACTCAAGTTTCAATACCAACATTACTCATTACTTACTATATGTGGACAATCCCGGGCATCTATTAACACCTGGTAGTAAGTGTGTGTTTTACCCTTGACCTCTTTGGAACCATGGCCTGCCACATTCTCGCTCCTGAAGAGAAAAGCAAAGCTCTGAGCTCAAGCCCAGGATAGCAGCAAATTCTTGTTACCACAACCAAGCACTTATAAGCAATGAATTTTTTAAAAGTCACATTTTGCAGCCTGTAATCATCTGGCTGCACCCAAACCAAAGCCCCATGAGCCACCCACACAATGACAGATGAGCTGAGATGACCATCAGTGGTGTCTGACACAGCTCCGAGAGCTCAGAGGTTTTTCCCGCTCAGTGCAGGCTCCTCTCTGGGATGGATATTCCTACTGCTCTCTGATTTTCTCTCTGATCCTCACTCCTCCCCAGCACAACTGATGACAGGCCAGGGGAAACACAGATGCAAGAGGGGAGAGAACTGAACAGCAGCTCAAGAAGGATGAACTTGGCTTAGGGGATTGAAATTGAGGAGGAAGTTGACAAATCCAGTTCACTGGCAACCTACCGCAGCCTCCAAGTGGTAACACAGGAGCCTGGATCTAACCCAAAAAGGATCTTTTTGTATAATACAAAATTCCATTTGCATAATTTTAAATTGATTTTTATTTCCTCCATACACACACTTTTATCCTTCATGCTTCCATTATGTCTCTAATTAACAATACTCAATACTTAATAATGAAGTATCTCTTTAATGATCTCTCCTAGTTTACACTCCTGCAAACAGACCCATGCCATTGCCCCTCCTTAAAAACACTTGTTTACCCCAAAAAGGTAATTCACTACAAAATGCAAATCTAACAGTCCAAATCCTCAAATCCTTACTTTTCTGTGACAGGAGAAGCCACATCCCGATCATAAAGCCTGGCTTGCCAGGGAAACAGGACTATTCCTCGATAGCCAAACACACTGTGCAGGAAGAGCTGGAAGGAACAAATAATTGCAGCTGAATTATTTTAAAAATCTGTTATCTGAGGTAAAACTACAAACATTTGCTAAAGGTTTAATGTGTGGGACGGGGATACAGGGAGAAACATCACTGTGATGGTCCAGAGCAGAAAGAGAGAAACAGTTTGGGATGAGAGAAGAAATCCATGTAATCTCAATCCCATAAAAGGGAAGGACTAAATGAGTAATGCAGTAGTAGAGCAGCAGAAAGGAGAGACTGCTCACAAACAGATCTGAGAGTCTTCAGGACAGGAATTACAAGTTTAGCTCTTATTTCTCAAATTCACTGATTGTCTCTTTGGATCCTTGAGGGAGAAAACCCCGAAGCAAGACAGTGGAGCAAACGCCATTGTACAACAGTTGTGTTGTGCTGCAGATTCTTATCGAGCTGCTATTGTCAGATGACTGACAAACTGCAGACACAGCACAGACAAGGAGCACTGAGCTGTGAAACTCCCGGCCTTCTGCTGCTGACTTTTCCTTACAGGAAATCCCCCAGCTGCCCAATCCCTGTGCCAGGAACCCACAGGGCCAGCTGTGCCCCCTAAAACCCCTTACCTGGCCTGTCTCGTATTTCCCGTGCTGCTTCGGGGCCTCAAACACCCCCACGGTCTCCAGCACTTTGCCCTCGGGACGGTTCCTGCGAGCAGAGAGGCAGCTTGGGAGGGTTTGCAGGGGCTGAAACAGCGCCCAGCCCAGGGGGACACTGCTCCCCACCTCGTGTGTCCCTCGGGCACCCCACAAACAGCCCAGTCCCTGCCCTGCCCTCCCCCTTTTGCCAGTGTCCCCTCTCCCCACAGCCCTGCACACCTTCACCCAGCTGTCCCTTTAGCCCAATCCCTCCTCTCCCATACGTCAACCCTGACAGCACCAAGCTCTTTCACAGTTTTTCCCCAGCGACTCAACAGACCCCAACTCCCCTCACCCTCAGTCACCCCCTCACCCCTCAAGCGTCCCTGCCCTCACCCATCCCCTCACAGGCCTCACCGCGACGAGAGGTGCCGCCTCGGCGGCAGCAGCAACGACGGCAGCGCCGCCACCGCCCCCCCGGTGCCCAGAGCGCGCAGGTGGCGGGCGGGGGGCGGCTCCCAGAGCGGGGGCGGCCCGCGGGCCCGGGCCCGGCCCAGCGCCGCCGCCACGTACCGCCGCGCCGCGCCGCCCGACATCCCACCGCCCGCGGCCCACAGTGCCCCGCGCCGCCCGCCCCGCCCGCCCGCGCCGCCCCGCCCCGCCGTCTCTATGGTTCCCCTCGCCGCCCCTCCCGGTCGCCCCGGCAACGCCGGCCGGGCCCAACATGGCGTCCTCGGTGCGGGCCGGGCCGCGGTTGCGGCGGGCGGTGCGGGATGGAGAGCTGGCGGCGCTGCCCGCCGCGCTGAGGGATGAGCTGGAGGCGGCGCTGGCGGAGGAAGGAGCGCTGGTGCCGTTCGGGCTGCTGCGGAGGCTGCACGCCGCGCTGAGGGAGGCAGGTAGGCCGCGCTGCGCCGGGATCGCGCCGTGACCGCGGCCGTGACCGCGGCCGTGACCGTGCCGTGCCCCGCCCGCAGGGTCTCCGCTGCACCTACACGAGCTGCTGGAGGGATGCGAGATCCACCTGCCCGAGGTGCCGGTGCCGCCGCGGGTGAGTGAGGGCCGGGCCGGAGCCGCGGGAGGAGGCGGCGACTCCCGGGCCTCACGGTGGGTCTGTGCCTTCCCCAGAACCCCGAGCTGGTAGCACGGCTGGAGCGGATCAAGGCCAAGCTGGCGCACGAGGAGTACCAGCGGATGACCCGCAACATCACCGGCCAGGTGAGGGGCTACTGCAGTGCCAGGATTCATCCCTCAAACACCTGAGAACAAAGGAGATTTTCCCCCTTAGAGTGAGTGCAGTGCAGAGGGGATGTGGAAGGCACTGGAGGAAAGCACACTGTAAACACACCGGGAGCAGATCTGGTGTTAAGGACAGAGGTAGGACAGGATTAACAAGGTGGTGAATTAGACATACTGACTCTTGGGAACTGTTCACTGTGCCAGAGATCTCAGGTTCTGTTCTGGGAGACTGAGCACATGCTGTAAATGTTTGACTGGGAGCATCTCTGCTGGTTAAATTTTTGTCATGGTTTTAAAATTGCTTCATTCATGTCGAGGTAAAAGCTGAAAATACAAGATCATATGTGGGCACTCATTCTTTCATGAGAGAGCTGAGATCTGGCAGGGTGGCTGTTCAGCCAAGTCAGCATCCCTTGCTGCTGGCATCCCTTGGGGTCCCATTCTGCCCTTCCACACTGTACCTGGCATCCAGGTGCACATTAACTCTCATGGGAAGATCTGCTTTGCTCTCTGCCAAGCTGGACCCCTCCAGGTTTGAGCTGGTTTAGTGAAAGGTGTCCCTGCAGTGTGTGTCTCCCCCACAGCCCACCCACCCAAAAGCTCAGAGTCTTGTGGACAGGGCAGGGCATTGGCGTTGCTTTTATTCTGCACACACAGTAATAACATTAACATATTAACATGAAAATACAAGTGATCACAAGCTGTTTCAATCCCTTCTTTCAGGAGATGAATGGGCCATTGGCTGAATTTGGGAGGCAAGGTGAGTGGCTCCCTGTCCTGTTGGCATGTGGCAGGCCAGGCATGGGAACTGTTCCATCTCCAGCTGGTGACAGCCCTTCCCTCTCGGAATATCTCACCAGGAGGTTTCCATGCACTGAGGTGTTCCTTGAATAAAGGAGCATCTTGGTCATTCTCACCAATATTTCTGGAGGCACCAAGAGCGTGACTCCCCAGGATTACATCTACAGCTGAGGCAGCTGTGCATGATTACACCTTGTGTCCAGCCTTACCTAAAACCAGCTCCTCCACCCCTGTGTCCCCAGTTCGCTCCGTGAAAGCCGTTGTCATCACCATCTTCAACTTCATTGTCACCGTGGTGGCCGCCTTTGCCTGCACCTACCTGGGCAGCCAGTACGTGTTTGCAGAGACAGCAGCGGTGAGTGAGCCAGCCCCTGGAGCCCCTCTGTGCTGTGTGCTGGCCAGGCTGGACACCCAGGGTCACCTCTCTGTCTCTTTTGTGTCCCCAGCGTGTCCTGTCAGCTGTCATTGTGGCCTCAGTGGTGGGCCTGGCCGAGCTGTACGTGATGGTGCGGACCCTCGAAGGGGACCTTGGGAAACTGTGACCATGGACTGCAGGCTTCATGCTGGAGGATTTGTCCTCTTCAGGAGCTGCTAATTTGGGACAGATCTTGTCCTGTCTGTGCCTGTTCCTGCTGTGGGAACACTTCTGCACTCCTCAGGCTCGTCCTTTGCTTCCTGCTCCTGAAATGAATCTTGGGTTGGAAATCCCAGAGCTGCAGAACAGGAGAGGGAATGGCTGTGGACTCCGACCACCCCAGCAGGGAGAGGGGCATGAGCTCCTGCCATCCCTGTTCTGGGAAATTCCTGTCCTTTTATTCTGGGAATAAATAACACTGTGTGTTCCTGCGTGTTGGGAGGTATCTGTTGGTGGGAGAAACATTGATGTGGCATCTAAGACATCGCAGAGATGTGAATCTTCCCTCTCCCTCTGCATCTCCTGTCCAAACCTTCCTGTGCCTACACAGTGAGGGATGCACGGTGCTCCCAAACCATGCTGCTCAGATTCTGGAGGTAGGGATGGAACACCCTTCAGCACTGAGCCCAGGGGTTTCTCAGGTGCTGTGGGACAGAGAGCAGAGCCAGCTCAGTGCACCCACAGCGGGGAGTGGACACCCACAGCAGGCCCTGGGGACCCGGACACCTGCCTGGTGGGCTCTCTGCCAGGGCCAGACACAGTGATTAATGCTCTGATGGCAGCTAAGCCCCCCTGGAAACACGGTTTAATATCTGATCCAGGGAGATCTGCCGGCACCTGCGAACGTGCCTGCGGATTAGGGGCGGCCGCGCCACAATCATCCCTGGACACGGCCTCAGATTAAGGTATTTTTTCCAAAAGATTAGTCGGTATTAGGGAGCTGATGGGGAGCTGTCCCTGCTGTGGCCGCACCGGCATTTAGGATATTGGATAACATCCTCAGAGCCTTTGGGACCGGCAGTAATTCCACACCCTAATGAAATCGTGGCACTAATCCGGGGGGGCCGCGGTGCCAGGAGGGTCCCCAGGAGCCAGGGGTCCTTGCCACGCCTATGGCTCGCCCAGGTTGGTGATGGCCGCGCTGTAGATGAGGTCGGAGATGGAGCCCAGCGAGGTGGGGAGGCCCCGCGCGGGGCTGTGGGATGGCGGCGGCGGCAGGGCAGGGGCCGGGCACGGGATGCTGCCGTCGGGAGGTGCCGCGGGGGGACCCCGCTCCCCGGGCGGCGGCAGTGGCGGCAGCGGTGGCGGCTCCGGCTTGGCGCTACGGATCCTGCGGGCGCGGCGGTTCTGGAACCACACCTGGGACGGGCGAGGGGAGCTGTGAGACACCGACAACGCCCCGACAGGGCGGCCCCGCGGAGGAGAGGGTGCCCCGGGAGGGAAGGAGGAAAGGATGGAGGGGAGGGTCCCGCCTGCGCTCACCTGGATCTTGGCCTCGGGCAGCTGGGTGAGCTCGGCCAGGCGCTCCCGGGTGGCGATGTCCGGGTAGGGCACGGCGGCGAAGGCGCGCTCCAGCTCGGACAGCTGCCCCCGGCTGAACGTGGTCCGCCGCCGCTTCCGCGGCCCCCCTGGACAGGGACAGGGACAGGGGCACGGCCCCGGGGCGCCGGCCCCGCCCGCTGCCCGCCCGCCGCCCGGCCCGCCCGCCCCGTCGGGGAAGCGGAGCAGCGGCTGGGGAGCGCGGGAGGTGCCCGGGGCCGCGCTCATCCTGCCCGGCTCCCCCGGGCCCGCCGCCGCCCCGGCTTTTATCCCCCCCGGGTCCCCCCCGGCGGGCTGGCACCGCCCCGAGCGGGCGGTGCTGTCCCCCCCCAGCCCTTCCCAAGGGCTCCCGGGGCCGATCCCAGCTCCGCGCCCCCGATGGCAGAGCCCCGACAGCCCCGACTGACTCCCCAGCATCCCTAGGGACCGGTACCCACACCAGCTGCTCGTACAGCTCTCCCCGAGCCGCCATCGGTGGGGCCCGGGAGGATCCCAGGGCTCGGGGACCCACCTGCCACCCGCCCCTCGCGCTTCCTCCCCCGCTCGCCCCCCGCCGTGCGACCGCCGCTCTCCCGCAGGGCTGGCACGGTCAATGTTTAACCGGAGCGGTGGTACCGGTTGTGCGGGGCAGCCTGGGCCGGCTGGGGGTGGTTCCCACAGGGACCGGCCGGGCGCTGCGGGCACCCCGAGCACCGGGTACTGGGGACCGCATGGAACCAGAGGGGGAGCGGGGCGGGGACCCCCAGCCGGACCCCCGGCCCAGAACACTCCCACGGGGCCAGGACAGACCGTAAGTTGTGGGGGAGACGGAGGAGACAGAGGCGACAGAGGCCACTCCGTCCTGGAGCAGCAGGACTTGGGCAGTGGCTGATACAGGCAGCGGGGGTGGCATCCCAAAAGGGCTGGGGGGGACAGGACCGTCCTTCTGCGGTGACATGGCGGGGACAGCGAGCTCTGTCCCCGGCCAGGCCTCAGGGCACAGTGGAGGTGGGAGGACGGTGCGAGCACAGCAGGACCGGGGGTCCCTCTACCCCAGCCACCGGGGTGCCCGCGGGCAGAACCCCCCAGCTGCGGGGCACCCACCACCCTGCTGCCCTCTGTTCCCCAAAGGAGCTCTGGAGAGGAGCGTGGGGGGCCCGTGGAGGGCAGAGAGACGCGTCTGAGAGTGGTGCTAAGGTAAGGGGAGATGAAAGGGCTCAGGGACGCGGCAGGAACCTCCCTGCCTGGGGCGAGGTCACAGCAGGGCTCCGCAGGGTCCCCGCGCAGCGACACCTCTGTGTCCCCGTCCACACTCCACCCTCAGGGTCCGGCCACTGACCTGCACGGAGACGCGGCGAGGTGACCAGCAGGTTGTGCACAGCCTCGGTGACGGCGCCGTGCACGTGAGTGCCACCTCCCCGTGGGACTGTGGGTTTGGGAGGGCTGTGGCACCCCTGAGCCGCCGCTGTCCCCACGGCCAGGTGAGCGCGGCCAGGCACGATGCCACCTTCGGCTTCAGCGCCGTGTTCGACGCCGGCGCCTCGCAGGAGGCCGTGTTCGAGGGCAGCGGGATGAGGCAGCTGGTGGAGCTGGCCATGGACGGGTGAGTCCCGGGGAGCCCCCCGCGGACCCCAAACCCTCCAACCAGCCCATTCCGGGCCGTTCCGGCGGGTTTGCACTGCCCGGGCAGTGTCGGGAGGTGGCATCGCTGTGCCACCGCCTACGGCCGTGCCTGACGCTCAGCATCTTCCACAGCTTCTCCTGCACCGTCTTTGCCTTCGGGCAGACCGGCTCGGGGAAGACCTACACCCTGATGGGACCCCTCGGCCAGGTAGAACGCTGACCGTCTGACCCCATCCTGGCCGTGGGATGAGCTCTCCCCACCCGGTCATGGTGCAGGTGAGTTCCCGATGTGACCGCTCACCATCCTGGCGTCTCTGCAGAGCGACACCCAGCCGGCGTCCCCGGCCCTGCTGGGGCTGATGCAGAGATCCTTCACCTGCCTCCTGGAGCAGAGCCGGAGCCGTGCCTCTGACCTGGCTCTCAGCGCTTCCTACCTGGAGATCTACAACGAACAGGTAAGTTCCTGCCCAGCCGCCCCCTCCGGCCCTGCTGGCACCCTGTGCCCCATCTCCAGGTGCCTTCCCCTGTGCTCTCCCGGTGCCTTCCCCCTGCCACATCCCAGGTCCGGGACCTGCTGAGCCCGGGACCCCCGTGCGCTCTGCCCCTGCGCTGGAGCAAATCCCGCGGCTTCTACGTGGAGAACCAGCTCAGTGTGGAATTCGAGAGCCTGGAGGCCATCGTCAGCCTGCTCCTGCAAGGTGCTGAGCCTCACACACGGGGCTGGGACGTGTTCAGGGCGTGCTGGACCCGCTGTGTGGGGATTCAGCCCCACGCAGGCCGTCCCAGGGCTGGTGGCGCTCTGATGGCAGCCAAGAGGAGCGGCCAAGGCAGCTCTGGTCGGGCAGGAGGTGCTGAGCAGTGGATGCTGTGAGGTTGGGGTGGCATGCAATCAATCAATTCCTCTCTCGGCAGGATCCCAGAGGCGCCGGACATCGGCACACGCCCTCAACAGGCACTCGAGCCGCAGCCACGCCCTGCTGACCATCCACGTCCGCAGCCGAGCCGTGAGCGCGCATCCCGCTCCTGGGCAGGGCTGGGGGGCTCAGGGCGCAGCGCGGGGGGAGCCCCACGGTGGGGGGGTCATGCTCTCCTCAAGGATACCCGGGTGGGGCTGGAGTGAGCAGCCGGGAATCCTGTCCAAAATCCAGGAGTCAGGACAGTGCTGTGGGCCATGGGGAAGGGGTGATGGGGGCCAAAGCATCACCCCCCAACGTGATTCCCCAGGCTAGCGCCTGCCCCAGCAAGCAGGGCACGCTGTGCTTCGTGGACCTGGCTGGCAGCGAGCGGGTGAAGGAGACGGGCTCCAGCGGGGAGCTCTCCGTGGAGGCCAACAGCATCAACCGCAGCCTCCTGGCGCTGGGTAAGGGCTGGGGAACCCGCCCTGGGAGCGCCCCCACCAGAGCCTTGTCCCTTGTCACATCCTGTGTGGCTCATCCTCCGGCAGGACACTGCATCTCCCTGCTGGCCAAGCCCCGAGGGAAGCGAACGCACATCCCCTACCGGGACAGCAAGCTCACCCGGCTGCTGGCTCGCTCCCTGGGCGGCTCGGGCATCACCCTGATGGTAAAACACTCAGGAGGCTGGGCAGGGGTCTCACCCCATGGAAAATGGTGGTGACCCTCTGGATGACAGCCCACCTGCATGTCTTCCCCGTTGGCAGGTCGCCTGCATCTCCCCGTCCTCACGCTGCCTCTCAGAGACCCTGAGCACTCTGCACTACGCCAGCCGTGCCCGCAGGGTCACCACTAGACCCCTGGCCAACAGGGTATCACAGATAAGGACCCCTCTGAGTTCCTCTCCCTGCTGCTGGGACCCCCCTGAGCCCCCCTTTTTCCACCCACCCTCCCAGGTGTCCCGGGAGAAGCTGCTGCAAACCTTGGAGCGAGAGATCCACGCCCTGCAGCTGGAAAACCTCTCCCTGCGCCAGCAGCTGAGCCTGCCCAGAGTGCCAGTGAGGGGCTCGGAGGTGGCAGGGAACCCTCCAAAGGCATGGGCAGGCTCTGGGGACAGGCACGGCCCTGCAGGGCAGCTCCCACCAGAGGGAACCCCAGCCTGGCCCAGCCTCTATGGCCTCCTGCGAGACTTCGTGGTGGAGAACGAGCAGATGAGGTATGGGAGGCTTGTGTGGGACCCCTGGATAGGGGATCAAGGGGCTGCCAGGGCAGCCAGAGCCCCTGGCTGGGCAGCACCCTGCACCAACCAGCCTCTCTCAGTGACTCCATGGGGCTGGGCTCTCTGGAGGCTGCCAATGCCCTGCCGGGCTTCCTCACTGCTCCCCAGGCATCCCCATCTGTGCCCACACCTCAGCGGTGACATCCCAGCTGGCCCATCCCACAGAGGCACCCGCAGCTCCTGTGACAGCCAGCCCCTGCTCCGGAGTGCCCGCAGCCTGCACGTCCCCCAGAGGCTCCCGGTGAGGCAGCGGCGGCCCGAAACCACACCCAGCTCCGTGCCCCGGCTGCCGGTGAGAGGCAGGGAGGGCTCTGCAGCCTGCAACCACAGCAGGGAGAGCAGGCACACACCACCCAGCCGTGCACAACCACCCAGCCATGCACACACCACAGACACACTGCTGTCCTCTCTTGCAGAAGCTCCCTCCTGCCTCCAGCCACCCCAGCTGCCCACAGTGCTGCCCTGTGCCAGCTGATGCCGCCATGTTCCAGGTACAGCCCCAGGGATCCCTTTGGAAGGGTGGCACAGGGGTGGCACAGCCACCTTGACCGCTCTGCTCACGCCCAGGTGCTGCCAGTGCCCGCTGTGCCACAGCCAGTGCCCCCTGAGGGAAGTGCTGGACAGGAGGACACGGCTCTGCCTGGCTCCCATGACCCCCAGCCGCACCAGAGGCAGAGGTGAGAGCCACTCCTTGGGCATCAGCTGCAGCTCAGGAGTTCCCTGGAGTTTTGGAGGTGATGGTTTGTTTGTGTGTCCTCATGGCAGGAGCCGTGGCAGGAGCAGGAGTTTGTCTCAGCAGCACCCGCTGCAGAGGGAGCTGCCAGGCCCTGTGTGCGTCCCCAGCCCTGAGGGAAGGGTCATCCCTTCAGCACCACCATGGCCAGGGCTGCCAGAGCCCAGAGGTGAGCAGGGCAGTGCTGGGAGAGCAGGCAGGGCCTTGGATGGGCACCCATCCCTGCTCAGCCTCTCACACCTGGGGCTGTGCACTGATCCTGGGGAGATGGAGACCTGACCCTGCTGCTCCCGCTGGCAGCTGCTGGCACCGTCCCTCTCCTCCAGTGGGAAGAGGCACTGGCCTGGCTGGCAGAGCAGATCTGAGCTGCCACAGGCACACCATGGATGGGGCCAGCATCACAGACTGGGGGGACAACCACAGCCCTCGGGGACATGGGACCTTGGACTGCAAGGACTGCACAAACCACGGCACAGACGGTTGGATGGATGGACAGACAGAGCTCTGCAGCCTGCATGGCCCTCACAGTTTATTTCTGTCTAGCTGGGGCTGTGCTGCTGGTGTTTCCAGGGATCCCATCAGGTGCTCTCCTCCGCGGGCTGGGGGCAGTCCAGCCAGTACTGGGCGATGGAGCGGGGGTAGCGCGGCCGCACCAGGTCCACGCGCTTGGTGCGCAGGTTCACACGGTAGTACTTGTCTGGGGAAGGGGACAGGGCAGTCAGGACTGTCCCCAGGTCTGGGGAGCTGCCAGGCCTCACTGCCAGCACCTTCCCACTGCACCCCAGAGCCATTGCAGAGAGAGAGGAGCACTCCCCATGCCCCAGCAGCCCTGATCCCACATCATTCTGGATCCTGCCAGAGCAGACTCACCTCCCACAAAGAAGTAAACACTCTGGAGCATCTCACACGTGGAGCCCGACAGCCCATCGCTTTCAACACCTGATGAGTCGGGGTCGTTTTGCAGCCAGCTCCAGAATCCCAGGTTCAGTGAGCGGTGGTGGTTGTACCTCTTGCGCTGGCGGCGGGATTTCCTCCTGCGGGGCTGCTGGGAGGCCACGTAGATCCTGCCGGCCATGGCGGCGTCCAGGCGGCTGGGCACACCCCGCCAGTCCCGGCTGATGTACCACGGCCCGTTTGCCCCGGCTGCAAAAGGAGCAGAGGCTGAGAGAGGGGGCAGCAGCGTGCCCGAGACCCACGGGAGTGCTCCAAGGGATCCCAGCCTGGATGGGATGTGTGACAGTGACACAGGCCAGGCTGAGCCAGGAGTGGCTTAGCCCCTTGGCTGGGATCTGCTGAGCCCCCTTCTCCTCCTCTCTGTCTTTCATTCTCTCTGCTCAGGGCTGGGGTTTTGCCGTGGCATCTCCAGCTCCAGTGACAATAAACAGTCCCCAGCAGTGACACCGTGGTGTGAGGCAGCTGGCGATGGGTTTGGTCATGGGGGGCATAAGGGCTGTGAGGGTGGGATTGGGGATGCTGTGGGAGGTGCAGCTGTGGCCTGAGGGATTCCTGTGCATGGCCTGGGCAGGAGGTGATGGCTCATCCTGCCCACCTTTGCTTCCAGGCATCGCTCCCTCCTCCCTGGCTGTCTGCATCCCTTGTGCCCTGTCAGTGCCCACTGTTGGGACCCACCAACCCTTCCCAGCCCTTACGCATCCTGCTGCCAAAGAGGATCTGGAAAACATCCTCCCAGCTGTCCCTGTTCATGAAGGCATAGTGCTTGAACACCGTGGAGGGCGAGGACTTCTCGCAGTCGGCCTGCGTGGGCTGCTGGGCGAAGTCGTAGGACCAGTAGTACTTGTCTAGGAGAGGATGAGCAGGGTGTTAGTGGGGGGAACAAGCACTGCAGGGGTGCCCAGCCTGTGCCCAGTGGTGCCAGGCTCTGCCCCCTTACCCTTGAAGAAGTACACTCTCTCATTGCCACGGTAGCTGTGGGCAGGCAGGGCAAACGCTGCGTCCACGTTGTCAGGGATGCCCTCAAAGCCCTCGGAGATGTCCCGGGGGTACCCAGGGTCCAGGGCTCCATCATCAAAGCGCCAGTACTGGGTGCCCTGGGGGGTGGGGGACAGAGAGGGGTCACAGGTGCAACATGCCCCAGTCACAGGTCTGCCAGGAGGAATGTGGAGATGATGGGGAGCCCTATCATGAGGCTGTGGTTGCTTGGGGTTCCAGAACAACCACAAGGATTTGGGGTTTCTGGCAACTACCGCATGCATGGGTGTATGGGAGGTGCCAAAAGGGGATTTAGGGTGGATTGGGGGTTGTGCTGGCCACCCTGGGAGTACCCCCAGCCCACCTTGAAGAGGTAAGTCTTGCCCTGGCAGTTGATGCGTGTGAAGGCTGCATCGATGGGGCCCTCGATGCCCCACACGTCACTGATGAGCTTGGGGTAGCCAGGCCTCACACTGGTCTTGTCCAGCTCATAGAAGTACTTCCCTGGGGAGAGAGGAGAGGTGGGGGCAGCAGGAGGGACTGCAGACACCAGCACAGGGTGACAGCATGGCAGCACGTCCCACGTGCCTGGGCAAGGTCCCCAAAGTACCTCGGAAAGCGTAAAGGGAACCGTTCTTCAGGTCGGTGAAGGCATCAAAAGGTTTCCCGCTGCACAGCTCCTCAGGCTCCTCAGACACACCTGGGGTGGTGTTGGGCACCTCTGGCAGTGTCTCTTCGGGGTTTGGCTGGCTCTCTGGCGTGGTCTCCACCGGCGCTGGGGCTGTGGGCAGCTCTGTGGGCTCTGCCACGGGCACCTCCTCGGTGACAAAGTCCACAGTGAGGTTGTAGTCCAGGTAGTCGTCCTCAGGCAAGGCAAAGACGTCTCCCCGGGTCACTGCAGGGAGGGAGCAGGTTGGTTCCCCTGGGGTTTGGGAGCAGGAGATGCTCCCTCCCAGGCAGTAGGGATTTATAGAATCCTGGAGTCATTAAGGTTGGAAAAGTCCTCTGAGATCATCAAGTCCAATTCAAGCCTGCACTGCCACCCATGTCCCCAAGTGCCACAAGTATATTTTTTTTAGAACACTTCCACAGATGGTGATTCCACCTAGGCAGCCTACTCCAATGCCTGAACACCCTTTCAGAGAAGACATTTTTCCTACTAGCCAATCTATCCAATTAGCACAGATCCCTCACTCCAGATGGCAACGAGCCAGCTCCCAAACCCCCCTGTGCTGCAGCAAATCCTGGTGCTGACTTCACCCCTCAGCCACAGGTGGGTGCAGACCTGACCCAGCACAGACCCCATGAGTAGAGCACCCGTTCCCCCTTGCCCTGGCCATGGGGACAGTACCTTTGGCTTTGCAGACGGTGGAGTAGTCACTGCAGCAGCTCTGGTAGTACACACAGAGGGTGTCACACTGGCACTTGTGCCCTGCATCGAAGCCTTCTTCACAGCGGCCCTCACAGGAGTCTGCAAAAGCCATCCATAGCTCAGGAGGGGTGATGTGGGGTGGGGCAGTGGGGCCCATGCCTCCCCTCTGGGGGAAAACAAACTTGGGGATGTCCTGGTTGGGGGTACCCCAATCCTTCATGGTCAAGTCCATCACCAGGGGTGACAGCAGCTCCTTGCCCTGCTCCCACTCAGGTCCTGCTGGGATGGGAGCCATGGATTGGGGTGTTCCCTGCTCCCACTCAGGTCCTGCTGGGATGGGAGCCATGGACTGGGGTGTTCCCTGTTCCCATCAGGTCCTGCTGGGATGGGAGCCATGGATTGGGCCGTGCCATGCTCCCAGTTCCATGCTGGCAGCCCAGCTGTGATTGGGCAGGGATTTGCCACAGCACCATTGACACCCATGTGCTGCCCACCTCTTTCTCCCCATCCTGCAGGGTACAGCCAACACGGCCATGGCCACCATCCGCTCCCTGCCCACCCTGCCCAGCCCCTCCACCAGCCCACAAATCTCTCTTTCTCCATCCCCAAAGCACCTGGCAAGGTGTTGGCTGGCTAAAGCTCACCTTCTGCAGCACGGGTGGTGGCCAGCAGGGCCAGCACGAGGGCAGGGAAGAGCAGCCTCATCCTGGGTGTCCCTCCTGTGTCTGTGCGAGCTGGAGCACGGCAGAGCCCCAGCAGCGTCCCGTGTTTGCTCAGCCTGCCCCAGAGGGGAAAGCAAACAGGCCAAGGTCGGCACGGGGGGAAAGGGGCAGAGATGATCTCCCACCCAGCTTCCCCCGCAGCCCACGCTGAGCTGGGGCTGTCTGCAGGGGGACAGGGGGTGTAAGCAGCTCCTCCCCAGCCTGGTGCAGGGTGGGCACTGCTCAGAGAGTGGGCAGGGACAGCAGAGAGTCAGGAACCACTTTTGATGTCCTGCCACACTCATTTCACAACATACCTCACGGTCTAAGAGCAGCCAGCTGTTTCCCAGCCTGGTCTTGGCAAAGCCAAAACCCCAAATGAGATGGGATGGGGGAGCAATGCTCAGAAGACAAAGGGAAGAACCCCGGGCTTATACTTGCCCAAAATATCACCATTTTAACGGGATTTCAGCTTTCTCAATGTCAAGGATGGGAACAGACCTGGGGATCCCCAAAGCACGGGGGCTTAGGATGGGGCAGATGCCACCTCCATGCCTGGGGACCAGAGGCCAGAGGTGAGTGGCTGGGGCCGGGAGCCCTCAGCACTTTCACTGCAGAAGGCAAACAAAGGCCTGTGTATTTTGCTCCCGTCATCCCCTTTCCAACCAATCTCTCAGTTACTAATTAATGTCGACTCAGCTCTTTTGGCAGCTCCTGATAACTCTGGGGTGTTTGTTTAATCGGGGCAAGGAGCAAACGCACACGAGGCTGCAGCAATCCTGGCTCTTCTGCCTCTGCTGGGACAGGAGCTCCAAGGGATCTGTCCCAGCCCCTGGTGCAGCTTTTAGGGGGAAAGAAACCCGAGCAAGGTGCCCAATTCTCCAGGGTCTTTCCTCTACCAGCTCAGACACAGCAGTTCCTGGCATCATCTGCCCCTGGCATCTTGCTGGAAAGAGCTTTATTTGGTTTTGAGAGGCATTTCCACCTGGAAGCCCTGGGGAGCTGAGGGCAGCTACCAGACATTGGCTTTTGGGGCAGAACTTTTCCTGCAGCCCTCACCCACTCCTTGTCCCCTGGCCTCAGCTGTGGCAGGGCTGGCATTGTCCCCAAGGGGTTCATCCCATCCCTGTTGAACAGGACAGCAGCCCTGAGAGGGCTCAGGCTTGCAGGAGGCTCTGGGGGAGAAGGGCTGGGCATTGTCTGAGCTGCTTTGGCTGATCAGCTAAGACAAAGCTCCCTCCTGCTGCTCCGGGCTCCCAACCAGCAGCCACAGCCCCATGGAGGCTCAGGGAGCCCTTCCCTGCCAGGAGCAGATCCCAGGAGAGGGGCTGTGTGGATAAAGAGGCCCCGGGGAGCTCCTGGGGAGCAGAGCCGGTGAGGAGAACTCGGAAAATGGGGCTGAAACCCCAGGGCAAGGCTGGGAACCGCTGGGTCTGAAATCTCTCCCAAAAAATGCAAAGCAAAGCAAAACTAAAAGCAAAACAAAGCTCAGCTGTGTGGGCTAGCCAGGAGGGAATGGTTTGAATTCTGCTGCCCCCGGGCAGCAAATCCTCTGCTGCTCTACACTGCAACATCCCTTATGGTTACGCCGATTAATAATAATTCATTAGGAAATTCCTTACTGGTTCTGTGCCGAGCTGCTCCCGCAGTTTTGCCCTGCTCTGGGTGCCTTGTTCGCCGTCCTTCCTTGTGGGGTGATGTCCTTTTCCTCTGTCTGTCCCTTCCAAGTGGATTCAGAGAGGATTAGGAGCGACTCTGTCACATCCAAACATCAACTCGAATTTAAGTCTCAGGCTGACCTGGCAACAACCTGGTGTTGGAGTCAAGGATTTAAGCTGCTCCTCCCAGCACACCCGAGAAATGCCCAAAGCGTGTAAGCATTTCTGCCCTGAGCACGTCTGGCCTGGAAAAAAGAAAACAAAAGAGGCCCAGGCTGCCTCTGCTCTTTCTTTTATCATGCAAATCCCGAGCCCACCCAGAAGAGCTGCTCTGAATTTCCACCGAGCAATGGGGATTTGCTTCCTGCTGGTACCAAAGGGGTTCAGAGCGCCGTGCCAGGGTGGTCACAGCCTCACCGTGACCACCACGGTGCCTGGTGGCCTTTGCCTGCCCCCTGTGTCCCCTCGCTGCTCACAGAGGGTCCTGAAGGAGTGTCCTGAACAACCAGAGTGGGGGTCCCTGCCTGCCATGGGGGTGACACCGCAGCAGCAGCTCGGGCACAAAGGGGGATGTGGGCCATGGGGACAGCAGGATGAGCCCCAGGTCGGGCTGGGCAGGGAAGGCTGTGGAATAGAACAGTTTGTGTTGAAAATGGAAAATTGTCTAGTTCCAAATCCTGTCACGTTCCACTATCCCAGGTTGCTCCAAGCCCCATTAACCTGGCCTTGGACACTTTCAGGGTTGGGACTTCCACAGTTTCCCTGAACAAACACTTCACAAGTGAAAATTCTCTCCTAGTATCAATCTAAATCTCTCATCTTTTATTTTAAAACTGCTCCCCCTTGTCCTATCGGTATCTGTTCGTGTAAAAGTCACTTCCCCTTTTATTAATAAGCTTTATTTAAGCGCTGAGAGGCCACAATCACAGGAACATAAAATTTAGGATGGAAAAGCGACTCCAGCCGTTATCCCAGCACTGCCAAGCCCACCACCGAGCCACATCCCCAAGTGCCACATCTCTGATTCTGTTAAATCCTTCGGGGGCTGGTGGCCGGAGGGCTCTGGGTTGGGATGTCCACAGCTTCCCTGAACAAGTACTTCACAAATAAAAAATTTCTCCCAGAATCTAATGTAAATGTCTCATCTTTTATTTTAAAACCGCTCCCCCCTTGTCCTATCGGTATCTATTCATGTAAAAACTCAGTTCCCCTTTTATTAATGAACCCTAATTAAACACGGAAAGGCCGCAATCACAGAAACATAACATTTAGGATGGAAAAGCCCGACTCCAGCCGTTAGCCCGGGACTGCCAAGCCCACCACCGATCCACGCCCCCAAGTGCCACATCCCCGATTCTGTTAAATCCTTCTGGGGCTCTGGGGGGCTCTAGGGGTCTCAGCATCGGGAGGAGGGGGCTGCAGCCGCCAGCACCGAGCCCCTCCTCGGAGAGAGGCGGCGCCTGTTCCCGGTGACATCAGCCCCGGGGACCGGGATGCTGAGCCCGGCTCGGGGAAGGCGGATCCCGCCCCGCTCGCATCTCCGCATCCCGGCCGGGCAGCGGGGGCAGCGGGGGCAGCGGGGCAGCGCATCCCCGCTCCGGTGCCCCGCTCCGGTGTCCCGGCAGCAGCGGGGGCTGCCGGCGCCGGGCATGCCGCGGTAGCCGATGCTGGCCCTGCTGCTGTCGCTGCACACGCTGGGCCGGTCGCTGGCCATGGCGAGCGCGGAGCTGCTGGCGGTGCCCGGGGCTGCGGGCCGGGCCGGCGGCGGAGGCGGCGGGGTCTCGCCCGGGGTGGGCACGGAGGCGCGGGAGGCGCTGGAGCGGGTCCTGCCCGTGCTCCGCAGGGCCCTCGGCCACGCCGTGAGGGCGGACGCGGCCCCGGCGCTGCGGGCCGCGCTCTCCGAGGTGTTCCGGCTGGTGGAGGAGGCCTGGGGGATGCCCGCCGTGGGCAGGGACGTGGCCAAGGTGCTGTGCGATGTGATCCGCCTCGAGGGCGGCCTGGACCTGCTGCTCAGCCTGCTCTACACCGCCGAGCTGGAGACCAAGTGCCAGGCGGGGAAACTGCTGGAGCAGATCCTGGTGGCGGAGAACAGGTGAGTGTGCAAAGAGCCCCTCAGCCTCGCCCTGCTGGGCACAGCCCCCAGAACGGGCTGGGTTCAAAGGGACCCCCTCATCTCAACCCCCTGCCATGGGCAGGGACACCTTCCACAGACCAGGTTGCTTCAAATCAATCCAACCTGGCCTTGACTTACCATCCCCACAACCCCAGATTTCCCTGATATGGATGCTCTCAGTTGCACAAAACCCCTTGGATGCCCACAGTTTGAGGGAGGAGGAGCAGCCACAGCCCAGGGGTGCTGGTCAGGACTGGGGTGTCCTCCTGAGCCCCCTCAGCCTCAGGTTGAGCTGAGTCAGTTTGGCTGGCTCACAGCATCTGGCCCAAAGCACAAGGTGTGACTCTCCTTTAGCCATAACTGCAGCACAAGGAGGACAAAGCCACTCCCCAGAGCCTCCCTGCTGCTGACCACGGCTGGGATGAAGCCCTAAGGAGGGGCCAGCAGCCCTCAGCCCCACATTCAGGTGTGTGTGCTGCTGCCCAGGACAGCAGCAGCACAGGTGAGAGGTGCTGGGATGTCTCTGTCAGAGCATGGGCACGGTGTGTGTGTGTGTGTGTGTGTGTGTGTGTGTGTGTGTGTGTGTGTGTACAAAGGTGCATGTGTGCACCTGACACATCCCAATCACAGCACCCACACACAGCTCACCCTTCCAGCACCCCAAATGCACTCTGACAGCTCTGCTCTCCCTCAGAGCACCCCAACCCAGCCCAGCTAGGGCTCTGGAAAGGATGTGGAGGGAGCCTGGCCAAAGGTTGCTCTGGTTTCCTGGGGGATGTCTCTTGCTGGAAGGCTGTGGACTCACAGCTTGGGCCTCACTTCATGCTCTGGCAGGCAAAAATAAGCAGCAGCTAAATCAGGAAAGCCCATTAGGGTGGAATTTAATCCCAGGAAGCATCACTGGCATGGTCTGCATTCAGCACTCAGCTCCTTAGCAAGAGAAAGCATTTGCTGGAGTTGTTGTTTCTGCTCCAGGAGCAGTTCATGCTCTTGGAGCAGCCGTGACATTCCAGCCCCTCACTCCCCACAGCTCCTGAGCCATGGCAGGGAGGTGTGGGGCTCCCCTTTGGGCCCAACCTCCCTCTTGCAGAACTCTCCCAGCCCGTGCCCAGCAGCAGAGGTGTTGAGCTGGGAGCTAGACAGGTCCTGGCAGCATCTGCAGCTGCAGGGAGTCAGGGACCTGTGTTTGTCATCCAGCTCCATGGCTGAGTCCGGGCTCACAGCCAGACCCAGGCTGAGGGTTTATTTTATTTTATTTTTTTTTCCCAGGGCTGTCCACAACATTTCCTGTCAAACCCACCCCAAGGTCAGTGAGAGCCCTGTGGGTCACAGGCTTCCCAGAAATGCTCGTCCTGCCTGCCAGCACAGAGGCTGGAGTGCCATCACCCCACTGTGAGCATGGCACTGCCCTCCTGAGCAGCAGAGCTGGGGCACCAGGGCCAGTGCTGCCTCCCTAACAGAGCAGCTCCAGCACAGAGCCACCAAATGGCACTGCTGAGGCAGGAATGGAGCTGCCACTCACCCCAGGAAACTCATGGGAGCGCAGCCAAGAGCTCATCTCAGAGGGTGGGCAGGCCCTGGCACAGGGTGCCCAGAGAAGCTGTGGCTGCTCCATATCTGGAAGTGTCCAAGGCCAGGCTGGACAGGGCTTGGAGCAACCTGGTCTGGTGGAAGGTGTCCCTGCCCATGGCAGGGGGTGGAAATGGATGAATTTTCCAATCCTTTCCAACCCAAATAATCCTATGACCCTGATTTTCTCCTTCCTCACTGCATTTTCAAGGCACAGCCCCATTCAAGTGTCATTTTAAGCACAGACCTCCCAAGACCAGCCATGGCCAAGCAGCAGCTGGTGGCCCTTGGCCACCTACCCTAGGCTCTTGCTGTTCTCTTCCAGAAGAGTGCAGGGTGAGGAAATAAAGAGCTTTCCTCAGCTGCTATCCCAGGACAGACAGACCCCTGTGTCCCACCTGTGAACAGGGCTGCCTGGCTGCTCATCCACGTGTGGAAGCCCTGTCCTGTCAGCAGTGCTTAGGGGACAAACAAGTTCCACTCCCAAACACAAAACAGCTCCACACCACAGCAATGCTGGTCCAGCAGATCCATTTCCAGCCTGGCAGTAACCCACCCTGCCTGTTAATTGCTATGAAGATCCTACCTCGAGCATGAGAGCATCCAGTGAGGGTAGGTGGGATGTGCACCCCATCACAAATTCTTCCATCAGACCCACACAGGTTCCTCCAACACCAGCCTGCTGCACCTTGCTGCATTGCATATCTGGTAATGGGATAAATACCTGTCCTGGGATAAATGTCACCAAGGCATGGGCCTCACAAGCCACTACTGTCACCCCTTGCACATCCACCTGCCCCTCTCCCCATCTCCTCCCCACAGGGACCGCATCGCTCGCATCGGTCTGGGCGTGATCCTGAACTTAGCCAAGGAGAGGGACATCCCCCAGCTGGCCCAGAGCCTCTCTGGCATCCTGGAGCACATGTTCAAGCACACGGAGGAGACCTGCTTCCAGCTCATCTCCGACGGAGGCCTGGACACCATCCTGTACTGGTGCCGCTGGACGGACCCCGCCGTGCTGCGCCACTGCGCCATGGCCTTGGCCAACTGTGCCATGTACGGGGGCCAGGCCAACCAGCGCCTCATGATCGAGAAGAAGGCAGCAGAGTGGCTCTTCCCCCTGGCCTTCTCCAAAGACGATGAGCTGATCCGGCTGCACGCCTGCCTGGCCATCACGGTGCTGGCCACCAACAAGGAGATCGAGAAGGAGGTGGAGCGCTCGGGGACGCTGGCGCTGGTGGAGCCCTTCATCGCCTCGCTGGACCCCGAGCAGTTCGCCTGCCGGATGCTGGGCAGCAGTGACAACATCCAGGGGAGGACAGCGCAGGACCTGCAGCGCCTGGTGCCCCTGCTGGACAGCTCCAGGCTGGAGGCTCAGTGCATCGCCGCCTTCTACCTGTGCACCGAGGCTGCCATCAAAGCCAGGCAGAAGAAAACACAGGTAAAGGGTAGGTTGGCCTGGAGGAGGGTGATGACAAAGAGAAGGCGTGGCACAGCTGCATTTTGGTGTCTTTTGGTCCTTACCCATACCAGCACAGCTTGTTGGGAAGTGTGGCAGTCATATTTTCTGGAAAAATCCCTTTGCCCAGGATTCTTCTCCTGAGAAGCTGAGAAGCCTCAGAGAAAAAGGAAAACAATATTTATCTCATTTGCTTCTCCCGTGTTTTGCTGCTTTGGAATGTGGTTGGAGATTATTTATCCAACAGTTGATTGTTTCATTGGTTTCATGTGAATTGTTTTGACTTATTGGCCAATTACCGTCAGGCTGTGTCGGGGCTCTGGAAAGAGTCACGAGTCTTCATTAGTATCTTTTAGCCTTCTGTAAGTATCTTTCCTGTATTCTTTAGTATAGTTTTAGTTTAGTATTCTTTAATATAATATAGTATCATAAAATAATAAATTAACCTTCTGAGAATATGGAGTCAGATTTATCATTCCTTCCTTCGTCTGGAACAATAGGGAAGAGGATGAGGGAAGGCAAAGTGACATGTCGCAGACATCTTTTATGAAAAATCCTTTCTTTAGGATTTTTCCTCCTGAGAAGCCGAGAGGCCTCAGAAACAAAATGTAAACATTGATTATCTGCTGCTGTGGAATGCAACAAGTAGATCTTTGATTGGCCCATGTTGGTTGTTTCCAATTAATGGCCAATTACAGCGAGCTGGCTTGGACAGAGAGTCCAACCCACAAGCCTTTGTTATCATTCCTTCTTTTTCTATTCTTAGCTAGCCTTCTGATAAAATAATTTCTTCTATTCTTTTAGTATAGTTTTAATGTAATATATATCATAAAATAATAAATCAAGCCTTCTGAAACATGGAGTCAGATCCTCATCTCTTCCCTCAACCTGAGACCCCTGTGAACACGGTCACTGTGACATCTCCTCCCTTTGTGTCCCCAGATTTTCAGTGAGATTGGGGCCACGCAGAGCCTGAAGAGGATTGTGTGCTACTCCACCAGCAGCACCACCTCCTCCCTGGCCAAAAAGGTGCTGCGCCTGATAGGGGAGGAGGTTCCTCGGCGCATCCTGCCCACGGTTCCCAACTGGAAATCCTGCGAGGTGCAGACGTGGCTGCAGCAGATTGGATTCAACAAATACTGCCAGAGATTCCTGGTAGGGCTCTGTGCTGGGGGAGGGACACATGGGGAGGGACATCTCTGCCCCATCTCGCAGCAGAGGTGCAAGCGTCTCACCCAGCTTTTCCTGGGACCTCTCCAGCCCGGATTTCTCTTGGCAGGATCACCAGGTGGATGGGGACATTCTCCTGAGGCTGACAGAGCAGGAGCTGCAGCAGGATTTGGGGATGGACTCCAGCATCACTCGGAAAAGGTAGGGCCAGCACCAGGGCACACTGGACTGCCTCAGGGCCACCACCACATGGCAGAGCAGGGACAAGGTCTCTGCCTTTCCCTCCTTGCAAAAACAGGAACGGAGATCCTCCAATTGCAAAACCTGAACTGCCAGGGCTTTTCCACTGCACTTTTTGTAGTCACAGAGAAATTTCTGTAATGGGACCACTGCACAGCAGAGGTGTGGGTGGGGGAAAGACCACCTATGGCACAGGGCAGGTGGGATCCTGCAAGTTACCCAGAAAAATGGGAACTGACCCTTAGCTGAGCTGCTCACACCCCGTTGTCCTGAGGACCAGCACTCCCATGCAGCTGTTCCTCTGTTTCCTGTTCTTCATCCTTCACCCCAGTGTGGAGCTGCACTCCCTCCTGAGCAGGTAAAATGTTGGAATCCAAAATGCAGGGAACTCTCAGAACTTTGGGCCTGTAAGCCACAGCTTAGAATTAAACACAGGATTTGATTTGAGACCTTGGAAAAAGCTTCCAAACTTAAATGCTAGAACTAAGAATGTGGATTTATAGCTTAAAGTAGAGACACATTCAGAAGAGGAAAGTTTAGAGTTTCAGAGTTTAAGATACAGAAAAAATAAAAGTAGTTACAAAGGTAAACAAGAAGTTTAGAGTGCAGTACTATAGGTTTGTGTGTTGACATAGTTGGTTAAGAAAACTTACATTGTAGCATGAGTCCATAAGACAGAATAGATTAAGATAAGGATAAAGGATTAAGTTAAAAGCATAAATATCCTTATTAGTAGTGTTTTATTGGTCAATAAATCCTTAAAAATCTTGCAACTGCAAGTCTTGCGACCTTCTGAACCGTGCGGTGAGATGTGAGCCGAACTCACCCTTCCTGCCTATGCAGAAGATAAGAAAAACAAACCACATCCTCTAAAACAACTCAGAGGTCCTGTGTCTAACTCATTCTAAATTCCTTAAAAAATCCCATAGTGGTACCATGTGTCTCTAAGTGCTGCCCTGTGACAGTGTTTGCAGGGGTCTTAGGATGAGGGAAGAGATGAGAATGTTGACTCCATTATTCAGAAGGCTTGATTTATTATTTTATGATACATATTATATTAAAACTATACTAAAAGAATAGAAGAAAGGATTTCATCAGAAGGCTAGCTAAGAATAGAAAAAGAATGACAAGAAAGGCTTGTGACTGACTGAGACAGTCCGGACAGCTGGACTGTTGTCACAGACATGTTTTATGAAAAATCCTTTCCTTAGGATTTTAACTCCTGAGAAGCTGAGAGGTCTCAGGAACAAAATGTGAACAATGGTTATCTGCTGCTGTGGAATGCAACAGGTGCATCTGTGATTGGTCTCATGTGCTTGTTTGTAATTAATGGCCAATCACAGTCAGCTGGCTCGGATAGAGAGTCCGAGCCACAAGCTTTGTTATCATTCTTTCTATTCTATTCTTAGTTTATCTAGCCTTCTGATGAAACCTTCTATTCTTTTAGTATAGTTTTAATGTAATATATATCATAAAATAATAAATCAAGCCTTCTGAAACATGGAGTCAACATTCTCGTCTCTTCCCTCATCCAAAAACCCCCGTGAACACCATCACAGACTGTGATTGGCCATTAATTAGAAACAACCACATGAGACCAATCACAGATGCACCTGTTGCATTCCACAGCAGCAGACAATCATTGTTCACATTTTGTTCCTGAGGCCTCTCAGCTTCTCAGGAGAAAAAATCCTAAGGAAAGGATTTTTCAGACAATATCATGGCTACACTGCTCCTCTTGTCCCCCCAACCAGGTTTTTCCGGGAGCTGACGGAGCTCAAGACCTTCGCCAACTACTCCACCTGCGACCGCAGTAACCTGGCCGACTGGCTGGGGAGCATCGAGCCCAAGTTCCGGCAGTACACCTACAACCTGCTCACCTGCGGCATCGACCGCAACTTCCTGCACCGCGTGACGGAGCAGCAGCTGCAGGAGGACTGCCACATCCACACCGGCTTCCACCGCGTCCGCATCCTCACCGCGGCCAGGGGTGCGCCCGCCCACCAGGGAACGGGTGCAGGGGCTGTTTGGGATGGGCTGCTGTTGGAGTTGCGTTGTGATTTTAGGGTTTACTTCAGAAATTTGTTTCTTGTTATGATGATTCTCTGCTAGGTGTGTCAGTCACTTCTTTGTCTTGCTCCTTGGTGAGTATTGTCTGTCAAACTTGGCGTTCTAGAAGGGTGTTGGGTTACTGGGCAGATTTAAAAGATGCCTCTTGCCCCTGGGGGGACATTGGGCCATTCAGGTGTCTTTTGTCACTTGAGACCTCCTCCCATGTACCTGGTTGGTGGCTCCCTACCCCTTCCCTGCCCCTCTCCCTGGGGTTAAAAGGAACAGCAACCACACGGTTCAGGGAGTTCTGTTGGAGCTGGTGCTGGATTCAGAGGCCTGTGGGCCAGAATAAAGCTCTGGATCCAAGCCCTCCATCAGAACTGACTCCTTTCCTTCACCATCACCTTAAAGCTTCTCCACCAGAGGGAAACCTGAGGATAGAGGGAATCCTTTGAATCTGCCAATTGCTCGATGCCCTTCTGGAATTCCAGGATGACAGACAGTGCTGGGAGAGGTCAGGGAGGGGGAAGGAGAGGCGACTGACACACCTGGGAGGGAATCTTCAGAGGAGGGACCAGGTTTCTGAAGCAAACCCTGAAATCCCAACTCAACAAGCTGCTGGTTTGTGACTCCTGGTGGTTGTTTTGTGCTGTCCAGAGACGCTGCACTCGCCCATCACGCTGCAAACCGCGACCAACGGGACCGACGTGTTCATCAGCTACCGCAGGAGCACCGGCTCCCAGCTGGCCAGGTGAGCCCTGAGGGAAGGTGGGTGGTCACCTGTGGGAAAAGCGGGGAATGGGGAGGAGGGAGAGGCTGCCAAAAGCTGCAGAGGAAATGGGGACAGCACATGCACAGTGGACAGGCTAATTCCCAGTCCTGTCACCGCTGCTTCGTGGCCACAGCTCTCTTCACAGAGAGCAGCAGGCACAACCTCCCCAGGATTCCTCCTGGGGAAAGTCTGTGAGAAAGCTCAGACAAAGAAGAAAATTCTTATCTCTACTCGGTGCTCCTGTTGTTTAGCACATGTGGAATGTGTCATAGAGATTGTTTACCAAAAAGGATTTGTTAATTAGACTCTGGTGATGGTTGTTTTGATTGATTGACCAATTAGGCCAAAGCTGTGTCATGACTGTCTGTAAGGGGTCATGGGTTTTTCTTTAGTATTTTATAGTATTAGTATATATTATAGTATGTAGTATAATATAGTATAGCTTAATAAAGAAATTCTTCAGCCTTCTGAAACCACTGGAGTCAATGCACATTATTCCCTGGCCTTGCTGCAATACCACTTTGGCACTGAGTGACCTTTTCCTCATGCTCCTAGAGCTCTAAGGGATCACAGCAGGGTATCAATGCCAGCTCCTTGTGTTCTCTGCACGTGCCCAGACAGCTGGGCTGGAGCTGGCATCTCATTCCCTGCTCCTCTGTCTCACTGTGTCTCAGCCAACGTGCTGAGACAGCAAATGAAACCTCTCCTCATGGTGCTGTCCCCTCTTGCCACCAGCCTGCTGAAGGTCCACCTGCAGCTCCACGGCTTCAGCGTGTTCATTGATGTGGAGAAGCTGGAGGCAGGGAAGTTTGAAGACAAGCTGATCCAGAGTGTCCTGAGTGCCCGGAATTTTGTGCTGGTGCTCTCACCAAACGCGCTGGATAAATGCATGGAGGACCCCGAGTGCAAGGACTGGGTACACAAGGTAAGAGATGCCACCAGGTGGGACCTCTGGTGGGAGAGAGTTGGTGAGGGGCTGATAGAGGCCATGAGCACCTGCCTGTTCTGTTCCTGCAGGAGATTGTGACAGCCCTGAACTCTGGGAAGAACATTGTACCTGTTACAGACCATTTTGAGTGGCCAGACCCAGAAACGCTCCCCAAGGACATGAGGGCTGTCCTGAAATTCAACGGTATCATGTAAGTAAAAGCCACCTGTGCCATGGGGCTCCTTGACACCTGGGGAGAACAGCTTGCATAAGGAGCAGCAAAGAGCCCAAGGACATGGGGACAAACAGATGAGGGTGGCAGAACAGGTCCAAGGGATACTGAGTCACTCCAGGTGCTCCAGAGCTTGCAGGGAGCAAAGGTTCCCACCACATCCCTGCTGCTGCTGTGCTGGAGCTCCTTTGGGTGACACAGGGACACTGCTGGGAGGACACACATCCTCACTGATGCTGGCAGTTTTACAGACCACCTGGGTTACTTTTCCCCCCTGCTTCCCCTTTGTGCAACCTGGCAGCACCCATGGGGAGAAGGGAGCTCCTGGAGAGCTGGGGTGGAGGAAAGGGGTCTCTGGCGGGCCCAAATGAACTGAGCTACCTTGTGGCACCCCACACACAGCAGAAGAAGTAAACATCACATTTTTCCCCTCGATTCAGGTGGTCCCACGAGTACCAGGAGGCCACGATTGACAAAATCATCCGCTTCCTCCAGGGCCGCTCCTCGCGGGACTCCTCGGCTGGCTCGGAGAACGGGCTGGACTGCCTGCACTCCCTGGGGCAGAGCTAGAACCAGCACAGCAGCCTCACAGACTCACAGGCGACCCCTTTTTTTGTGTGGGGGTCCAAATTTATGCCTCCTGACTTTTTTCCTATCTTTGAGAGAAATCCTGTGGCTCTTACTCCCTCTCAATACAAGCCCACGGCCCCAGCGCTCGCTCCCCCAGCGCCTGGGGAGCCAAGCAAAGCTGGACTCTGGGATGGATTATGTGTCTTCCACGTCCTCCTGTGGGTGGTGAGGGTGACTGGCACCATCCAGACCCCCACAGGCAGCTGCAGCTTCCCCCAGAAACACATCCAAAGAGGGAGAATCTTTGGAGGACTGAAAATTGGAGAAGTGTTGAGAATCCGTCGTAAGAGGACACAAGGGAGAGAAGAGCAATTGAGAGGAAGGTGAGGCTCTGCCGTGTGCCCCAGGAGTATCCTTGTGGTCAGAAACTGAGAGCAGGAAAGGGCAAATAAAAATTAAGCCCTAACAAAATCTTTGTGTTTGGGAAAGATAACCCACAGGGGCCTCCTGAAGTGCTTTATCTTTCCCAGCAATGTCCCTTTATCACAAGAGCTCCTTCCCTACTCAAAGGACTTCCACCTCCCAGTGCTGCAAAACCACTTTGTGCTCTTACCTCTGGCAGTGGGAATTTGGGGTTAGACCACGTGAAGCTTCTGCAGGATCCCTGCAAAAAGTGCTTTTCAAATACCCTCCTTGCCTCCGTCTGAAGTTTCAGCTTCACCACTTTATCAGGTCTGTATTTCCAGGGCACTGGAGGCTGGATTGTGACCCTGGAAAACTCGAAATCCATGCAGGGAAGATGCTAATTGCTGTGCTTGTGGAGATATTCCACACTGTGGCTGTATTTTATCCTGCTCCTGTGGTCTGTGCCTTCAGCAGGAGCTGGTGAATCTCTCTGCTGAGCCCCACACCCCCACAGCCCTGCCTGAGCTCCCTGGGGCTGTCCCTGCTCGCTGCTGGATGCAATTCCAAGCAGCACTTGCTTCTTCCTATCAACCTCTTC
Organism: Ammospiza caudacuta; assembly: GCF_027887145.1. NCBI lineage: Eukaryota > Metazoa > Chordata > Aves > Passeriformes > Passerellidae > Ammospiza > Ammospiza caudacuta. Next base: position 8,235,648 of record NC_080612.1, read on the forward strand.
TCAACAGCCACCTGGGCTTTTTGCAGCTCCTCACCTTAAAATATCCAGGAAAAATGGAGCTTTTGCAAAGGGCTGGCAAAGGATGCTCCAGGACCATCAGTGTCTGGTGAGGAACCACTGGCATCCTGACACAAATCCCTGCATTCCACACTCCAGGCTGCTGAATCACCTTGAAAAACAAACAGGTTCCTCTTCCTATCCTTGCTCAAGAAGAACTCAACTTTTTCAGGAGGTAACAAGGAGTCTCAGCCAGCTTGTCCTCCTCCTTGCTCTCCCTACAGCTCTGCTTTAACTGTCAGGAACACAAACACTTTCTTCTTTTGGCTTGGATCCACAAACATATCAGGGGCAGAAAAAAAAAATAAAGAAGTTAATTCTGGTGCTTTATGGATAGCTCTTATCAGCTCCCAGTTAATGGCATCTTTGCTCTCCAGTGAAAGGTTAATAGCCATATTTGCCCAGCATTCATCAGAATTAGAATCCATCTAATCTCCAGAATAAATAACAAGAAGGCAGCAGATGAGCCCAAAGGTGAATCTGGCCAAGGATAAAAGCCTCTTGTGAGCTGCTTCAGGGAAAAGCCTTCAGAAACTGAAAGTCAGGGCCTCCATGGCCACTGAAGGAGCCCCACACAAAGAGTTCTAAGGATTTTCCTCCCTGCAATAATCTGGTGAGTGATTGTGTCTTGTTTCCCAGGAGCTCTGTAGCAATCAGCCCCCTCACCCAGCACTCAGTGGGGAGATTTACTCACTCTCCCCAGCTCAGGTGTCTCACCTGACACGAGATCCCATCTCCTGCTCCAGCTGCCTGGACTGTGACTCCTCCTGCTTCCCCATCATTATCTTCACCTTAATGAACTTGCCCTCCTTCTGGCAAAGCATCCCAAACCCAGCCCCTTCCAGCTGGAGCAGACCCAAGGAAATTAATTCCTCTGCCCTCACCCTCCCTCATCCCTTTGCTCTGCCACGTCAAAAGTGTCTGGAGTTATTCAATCAGACATTATTAATAAATCTGGTTTTTACTTTAAATCCCTTCCTCTTTGTCTGTATCACGTGCTTCTCTCCCGGCAGGCTTTTCACACTCGCCACCACTAAGCAGAACTGACATTCCCAAGCAGGATTCCTGCAGGAACCCCTCACTTCCCACTCACCTTTGCATGGACTGATGCCCTGCACCCCCAGGGACTCTGCCTGCTCTCACCAGCCATGGCTCCACTGTTGCAACTCTTGGAGGGTGGCCTAGAAAAACTCTGGTTTAATTTTTTTAATTAGGCATAATTGCTGCCATTGAATGTGTCCCCCTGCAGAGCCAGGTCTCACCTCCCTGCACAACTCTGAGCAGCTGAATTGGCACCCAGGGGGTGGAGAGGGCTTCACTTCACAATCAGCTCAGCCACAAACATCTACTGCAACGTTCACAGCATGCCCTGTTCCCCAGGGAGGCCAATTCCAGGCTGAGCCCAGCAGTCTGACCTGTAATTCCAACCTGCCCTGGCAGAACTGCTTGGGCCAAGTGGCAAAACACCAAGTTCTTCAAGCCTCCCTGCTTCTCTGCTCCCCAGTTCTGCTTCTACCACAAACTCCCAATGCACAGGCAAAAAGCTGGGTTAAAGCATTTCACATTTTCTGCACACTGAAGGACAGGTTTCAGACAAAGCTCTCCTGCAAGCTTTACTCTGGTGGTCAGGAAAAGCAAGTTTTGGCTGATGGCAAGTCCCAAACCTGCATTTTCCCTGACTTTCCACTTTCACACACTCATTCTCCACGAGACAGATAAATTCCTGCTGCTCCTTCTTTACTGCAGTCTTCAATAAAGGACTGAGAGGTAAAATAATGGAGACAAACCTCCAATGAGTCAAGGACAAACGATACCAACAGCTGCACAAGATATCCAGAGTTTTATGAACCATAAAAGAGCACGGAGGTTTTATTCAATCTGAAGTAACAGTAAAGTCATTACTGCACGTACCTGAACAGCATGTGCAGTGCAGTGTACACAGAACTGGTTTATGGCACTTTGAAGACAAAAAAAGGATTGCAGCAACACAGGTAATGCTTTGGAAAGAACAATTTAAGTACCATGAACATGGAGTTTGCTTGCTGGCATCAAGAGATCCCAGGACAAGCAGCACTGAGGTCATTAACACAAGATTATGCCACATACAACAAAAAAGATTAATCTTAAAGACACTAGTCCTGTCCCCATCTTGCTGAGGAAGGGCTCTGGATCAGCACAGCAGGGATTTCACATGACTGGGGCTCAGATCTGCAGTGTAAGGGGGGAACAATTCTGACAATTTTCTCCTTCATAGCTTTTGGCTATGTCAATTTTTATGTCAATTAAGGCACCTACAGGAGCTGCTCCAAGGATCCTCGTGGGTCCCTCCCAACCCAGGATTTATTCTACTGGCCCTGCAGTATTCTCAGATGATCTGTTACTTCTCAAAACCACCTCTGAGATCCCTCTGAGATCCTGGGCTGAGCTCCAGACAAGGCAGGACATACCACTGGCACTCCTACCAACACTTCATGGATTAGATCCTGTTCTTAGGACACCTCTGACTTGCACAACTAAAGCTGGCTCAGTCAGTAAGGACAGCAATAGCACTCCTGTGCTAAACCACCCCTCTCCATAAGGAGTTTTGTGGTCTGGCATGTCACATTTGTTGGGTTTTTACTGGCAATGTGATGATTTGGGGCACAGGACACTGTTGGGTGCTTCTGGTTCAGCCTGTGCCTCACCCACACCAACAGCTCATCCCTGCACACTGGAATACCCTGAGGGGAAAATGCTCAGCAATTACAGCAGAACTCAGTCCTCTCTCCCCACTAAAAGCAGGGCAGAGCCTTCTGGCCCCACCAACCCCAAACCACAAAGCAGCTTTGCAATAGGCCCTCAACAGCTTGATTTGCTCTGGGGTCTCTTGGGTTTTCTCTGGTTTTGGAGCCATTCACAGCTCCAAATCAATTTCCTCCTGTGATTTCCAATTATTTGGCATTTAAAAGTCAGTAAGGACAGCAGAGTGTCCCTCCCACACTGATCAGTCCTTTGAGGGAAGAATGAAGTGCAGTGTTCAGGTGGACACTGCCGTGCTGGCCAATTCCTTGGCATTAAATTCAGTCTTTTGTGGGGGTCAGGGAAGCCTCTTGGAAGTGGTTGTAGTCGTGTTTTGAATCCCAGATTTGTATCCACCTAGAAAAGAATGAATAGTTTCAGCTTCCAAAGTCAAATGAGGATGTTGCTGAATGGAGTGAATCTTAAAAGTTTCAGAGGAACAAAATAATATGACCCTGCCAGGAACTGCTGCACTTCTGCAAATCCAAATACATTCCCTCTCCCAGAACCTACCAGGGGATTTGTTTTCTATCACAACAAAACTTCTGCTTCAATTACTAACGAAATTACAGGAAGAGAGACTGCTGAGAGAGCTCCATCTCTTCCGTGAAGAACTTTCAAATTCAGTTCCAGATTTTGGATTCCATTGAGGCTGCAGTGAGGCTTTGAAGCACTTTGAATGTTGGTTTGAAAAACTTCAGGCTGCAGGTTTATCCCTAGGATTCAGATTCCAAAGGAAATGACCTGCACCTCTTTCTACTGGAGACACCCTCTCACAACCAGAACTGAAAATATGCCTTTAAAACTGCCAGCTTCTATCCTAAGAGTAAATAGAGTAAATAGTATTTTCCATATGACATTGCATGGCAAAGTTTGGACATCTGAAGTAAATTACCCAAGGATAGCTGCTGGAATAAGGAGGATTATAGCCCCAAAGAGAAATGGGAATCCCCTCATGAAGTGCAAGGTGGCAGGGTAGAGAGAGTTGAACACTCCTGTAGACACAAGTGAACACAGCCCTTCCACGCAGGCAACAGAAGCAAAGAGAGCACCTGGAAAAGAGAGATAAGAGGTTAATGATAAGATAGACAGGCGGTTATTGCCTGTAAACAGCTGTAACACATCACCATCAGTGCATTCTGCCAATCTTTCCAAGGGTTTGCACTTGCCATCAGAAAAGTGTGTGAATATCAAGCGTGGTAAGGTGGGACAGGACTGGCCTGGCATGTCCAGCCTGTGGCCATGACCACCTCACCAACCTGCAGGATTTGTATCAAGAGATGGCCAGGACATTTTATCAGCTGGATTGTAAATGCTCCAGGCCAGGGCACCTCTTATCACTTGTTAAACATTAAGTACAGCACAAGATTTAGCACCATAAATCTGCTGTACGTGCCATCGCTGTCCCAAAATAAGAAACCTGAGTATTGCAAAATCACCTCTCCATTGCTGCCACCCAGATTCCCTCCTCCCCATCGGCCCCAGAGACATTCCTGTGCTGTGTTTCACAGCAAGTGCAAACCCTCCAAACACAGAACTGGACAAAAGGCAAACATGCTCCTCCTGTGGGTTATCCGTGATCTTTCACCGTGGTCAATGATACAACCCTCCAACAGCACCTGGTTCTCCCCACTGTTACTGATCTACAGAGGAAAGTTATGGTCAGGAGAATGACTCTTTTCTCCTTGTTATATAATCCATTTTAACTCTTGCTCCCTGTAAAAGTTTTGGAAATGAATGTATGGATGAATGAACTACTCCTGCTTTTCTTCCCTTGTTCTCATGTCGGAAATGCAGCGAGTCTGAATCAAAGAACGACAATTATTTGGGGGGAAAAAAAATAAAATTACCCTGGGCCTGAGGATGAATGCAGGGGCACAGGAGTCTGGTTTCAATATTTCAAAAAAAAAGTGTTTCAGGATCTGGCTTAAGCACAGTGGTTAATTCCTTACCTTGTTCTGTCTCACTGACCAGCTTGGAGAGCTTGGATCTGATGACTGGAGTGGCTGCCATGGAAAGGAACAGAATTCCATAACCTGTGAGCAAGACACAGCACATTAGGGAAAGGTCACCTGAAAAATAAAGCCTCCCAAGCCAGCCCCAGAAATCTGCAGCTGCTGGCAGTGTCTCCCTGCTATATTTAAACACAGTTCCCCCTCCTGGATCTCATAAGGCACTTTGGTCTGTGTGTGCAGTATAATACAGTTCTAGGAAGCCTAATGTTCTAGGAACTACATGGATGCACTTCCAAATTCAGTGTCTGGACAACACTGCCCTTAGCAAGGCACAGTTTTGTTGGTGCACGAGGCAGAACTCCCTCACATGCCTGAACTCCCCGTGAAGCACACTACCAGAAACAGGGATTTCAACCCTCAGCATCACCTGTAAACATCAGTGGCGTTGTGGTAGCAAGAGACATCACCACCAGCCCAGCAATGTTGGAGAGCAAGCCTATCTCTGCCACCCAGGTGTCCTCAAGGCAGAGCTGCAGCAGCCTCAGCCCCGCCAGGCTGCTCAGGTACGCCAGGTAGCTGGCGGCCGAGCCGTACCCGATGAGATCAGAAGCCCAGCACAGAGGGAAGCCCAGCTCGTACAACACATAGATGTCCTTGGCTCCAAAATGCACCGTGACAATCAGAAAGAAAGCCAGGGAGTACAGAGCCAGCTTCCACCTGGAGCTCGGCTGCTCGGGGGCCGTGTACAGCCTGAACACAGCCTTGTAGTGGCTGAGCGTGAACAGCCTGGCCTCCTTCTTCTGCTTCACCGACTCCCGCAGGAAGAACGCGGCGTAGAGGGTGGCAGCAAGGCTGGCAGCAAAGGCCAGCCAGAAGGGGTTGATGTAGCCCTGGGCCTTGCGCCACTGGCCGCCGCCAATGCTGGCCACCATGCCCGCGGTGCCCAGGCAGGCCTCGAGGATGGCCACGCGGAACGTCCGCGCGCGCCGCTCGCTGGTGTCGGCCACGTAGGAGAAGCAGCCGGCCAGGATCAGGTTGTAGTCGCCCGTGAGGCCGCTCAGGATGCGTCCCAGGAGGAAGAAGGCGACGTGCAGCTCCAGGTACATGACCAGCAGGTAGATGGCTGTCTGCAGGGCCATGCCTGCTGTGGGCAGGATGAGCGCCGGGCGCCGGCCCACGCTGTCGCTCCACGTGCCGAGGAGGGTCACGGAGAAGAGGCTGACGAAGAAACCTCCCAGGTTGATGTAGAGGTTCCAGTGGGACACCAGAGCTTCCACCTCCTGCAGGAGAAACAGGCGGCTGAGGAGATCCAACAGCATCCACTGAGCTCCTCCAAACTCCTCCTGGCGCTCCGTGGTTCCATTACGCTCCCCTTCCCCTCAGGGCTCCCTGCTCCCTTTGGGGCTTCACGTTCCCTCCTGACTCTGCTTCCAGGGACTCCCAGCTCCTCTCAAGCTCTCTGTTCCCTTTGAGGCTCCCTGTTCCCCTTGGGGCTCCCTGTTCCCCGGGGCACTTCTCCTCCCCTGCTCCCCTGGGACCTCCCGTTCACCCTGAGCCCCCCGCTCCCTCCGGGGCTCCCCAACCCCACGGACCCGTCTTTCCCCCCGGCTCCCCATCCATCCCGTGCCTCCCCTCTCGGCTCTCCCCCTGAGCTCTTCATCCACACCAGGGCTCTCCGGTCCCGCCGTGTCTCCCGGTGTCCCCACCTGCCGCAGAGGGTCGGCGGTAGCGTTGCCGTCCCCGCAGCCGGAGGAGGAGTCGGTGCTGGTGCTGTTGCTGTAGCCGTGCTCGGCCCCCAGCCGGTCCCACAGGTACTGGGTGGCCAGCGGGCCCTGCAGCCCCAGCGACAGGGTGGCCAGGAACAGCAGCGGCTCCACGGCGGGCAGCGACAGGCGGCGCCGGCCCGGGGGCACCGGGGGCTCGGCGGGCGGCGGAGCGGCCATGGCGGCCATGGCGGGGCGGAGGCTCCGCCGGAACGGGACTGACACTGCTCCGCCCGGGATGGCACTGACACTGCTCCGCCCGGGATGGCACTGACACGGCTCCGCCGGAACGGGACTGACACGGCTCCGCCCGGGATGGCACTGACACGGCTCCGCCGGAACGGGACTGGCACGGCTCCGTCCTGAACGGGACTGGCTCGGCTCCGCACGGGACGGGACTGGAAAGGCTCCGCCCTGAACGGGACTGGTTTGCGCCTCTTGGGATGGGACTGGCACGGCTCCGCCCGGAACGGGACTGGCTCGGCTCCGCACGGGATGGCACTGACACGGCTCCGCTCAGAACGGGATTGGCACGGCTCTGCCCGGAACGGGACTGGTTCGGCTCCGCCCGGCATGGGACTAACACGGCTTCTCTCAGAGCGGTCCAGGCTCCGCTGTGCCTGGAACGGGACCGACTCCGCTCCGCTCAGAGCGGTCCAGGCTGAGCTCTGCCCGTAACGGGACCGGCTCCGTTCCCTCCGCCGCCGGGACCGCGGGGGTTCCCGAGACCCCTCGGCGCTGGCGCTGCAGCGAGCCCGGCGCTAAAGGTGCAGCTCTCAGGGGATGATGTTCCACAAATCATGTCATTTTCGAGGCGAGAAAATCCCTCTCACAGCATCGACTCCGCCGTTAACCCAGCACGGCCAAAGCCACCGCTAAACCGTGTCCCCATGTGCCACATCTTCGCACAGTTAATCCCGGCAGGGATGGGGCTCCGCCACTTACCTGGACAGCCTGTGCTAGTGTCCCTCTGGATGAAAAACCTTTTCCTAATATCCAGCCTCAACCCCCTGACATGCCTTCATGCTGCTCCCTCGGGTCCTGTCGCTGGTCACCAGAGAGCACAGAACAGCCCCTGCCCCTCCAACACCCTCAGGAGGAAGCTGCAGGATGCCATGAAAGCTCCCCTCAGTGTTCTGCAGGCTCAACAAACCAGGCAAAACATAAATCAACATTTTAACTGCACTAGGATCAGCAAAATACTGTATTTAGCAATATACGATCACTTCTATTAATTCACAGTGCACTAGAAAATGCTGCATTTTATAAAGAACAAAATATCTTAGAAACTCATTTAATAAAGAAGGGTTTGGCTGTGCTGTTTGCTTTTCTGTGAGGTTTGGCTGTCTCAAAGAGCAGATCAGGAAGCAAAGACCAAGTTGTCCTTGAAGTTCAAAGCACACAATTCAGAGTATTGATTTAACCTGTTTATATAAAATGGAGCAGTACCAAAATAATGTAAATTAGCCTCGCTCCTCTGACAGCACCAAGCTGCTTATGGGCCACAGGAAAAGTTTGGACAAGATGTAAACCACTCATTTTGGAGTAAAGCACTTCTAGAACTCATTTCTAGCGTCCTTGAAAGTGTTGTGACTCACATGACAGTGGCCACCATCTCTGTGGAGCTGATGCTTTTAAAGTACAGGCACAATTCTTCAGCTGAGACCCTTCCACATTGGTATTTACACTCCATAAATGAGGCTGCAGCTGGAGGCCAACATTTATGTTGCAGAGATACAAAAACGAGATGTTCTTTTAGATTTCCATCACAGCCTTAGGGCATAAGAGTAAAAAGCAGAAAAACGACCTTGCTGTTGGCTGCTGTCACTGCACCTTGTCAGGCAGTAATTAAACATTCAATGGATGCAAGATAAGGGGGAACAGAATTAATTTGAAAGCTCTTTCTCATTCTTTTTTTACCATGGGTGAGATGCTGAAGCTCAGGGTGGGCACCAAGAAACGTGATGCTGTTTGTTGTGAGCAATGTGCCCAAGTCCATCTTGCAAATCTAGCAGCTGATTTTCCATCATTAGCACATTCTAATGATGGAAAATCTCCCTACATTCTTGGGAGAAAACAAGCCCTGGCAGAAAAAGGGGAAGAGGCAGAAACAACAGAAGCTTTTTGTGCAGCTGACATCAGATGACCTGGTGGCTTCCCTTTGTCTCTCTCCAGTAAGCTATAAACACTACCGAGCTGATTTATAGCAATTAAATGGAAATGTTATCATCATTAGCTATGAAATGGACCTGGATGATCTAATAAAGCCATCAACATGGCATTAATAAGAAATTACCCTTTGGACTTAATTTATTTTATTTTATTATTATTGTATTATTACTTTTATTAATTTAACCCTTTGGATTTAAAATGTTTAGTACTATTCCTGTTAATGTCTAGAATCTGTTGATTCACAGCTTGTATTTTGGAAGTTGCCTACAACTGGGACAAGAATTACCGCTAATTTCCCTGTAGCACCTTTTTCTTCTTAATTTTCCCCATCCCCAATACAGCCTGCAAGTTCCCAAAGCTGTGCCTATAAACCTGCAAGATCAAAAATGTGGGAAAAAACTTAAAACAAACCAGTGTTTGCAAAGAGATCCCCTGTAGCCGAGTGTTTCCCAGTCCACTAAGACCTAAGGTAGGGACTGTCAGTCCCTTTTTGTTTGGGGACTTGATGGTGACACCACCTCTGCCCAGTGGGTTTTGCTACCCAAAGTGAATTTCTCAGTGAACAAACATAAACATCATAAACAATCGTGTTTATATAACATTTTACACTGGTGTTTCTAATCCATGTATTTGAGCATTACAGGTGCTATCTTCAGTGTTCCCCCATATTCTTTGAAAACTGAAGTTATTTTTCCACCTGTTTGGGAGGGAGCAGTTTCTTTTTTTTAACAGGAGGAATAACAGCACCTATTCAAAGAGGGCATTATGAAAGAGCAAGTCATTAATATTATGCTTTTAAAAATGCAGGTCATGCTTTCAAAAACCCGCTTGCTCCGCAAGGAATTAATTCTCCGCCAGATTTATCACCTTTCTGCAAGATTCCCTTCAGAAAGTTCCTGCCCTGACACTCTTCTACTGTCTCCTCCCTTCTTTGTTCGCTTCCTTCTTTCTCCGATTACAGTTCCAAAAACAACACCCAATCTCCCGAGGTCAATGGTTAATATTCCCGGGTGTTTATATAGGCTCCAAGAGCAGATTCCAGGCCCTTCAGCACTGGGCCAGCTCCAGCACCATGGCTTTCTCCTGGCAGGCAGTGCTGGCCTGCAGGAAATACCTCATCGTCATCCTGGTACCCCTGGTGTTTCTCCCTCTGCCCCTGGTTCTGCCCACCAAGGTAAGGAGTTTTTAAAATCCACTTTCAAAGCCTCCAAAGTCTTAGAGCTGCTCTTTTCGAGGGGGAAGAGGTTCTTTCTGCATCTGCTGCTTGGAGATCTCTTTTCTCTTTTTTTGGTTTTTTTCCTGAGTATATTGGGGCTATAAAACAGCAGTGGGGCATAGATGGATGAGGAGCTGCATCTGTGGTTGCATCTTCTAGAGGAACATTCAGCCTGAGAGAGATTTTGTGACTCTTGCTTTGCATCTGGCTGATTTAGAAAAGGACTTTCTATGAGGACTTTCTATGCTGCACTAGGATCTAAGATATACTAAGATATTCCTGTGGACCTAAAGCTCAATTTTAATCCCCCTTTGCATTTTCTAACAGTGTTCAGTCCACATCTTCTTTTATTTTTTTCCTTGCTGTCACTGCTGCTTAGAAAAGCCATTTTTAGACAGACAAGACATTCTGATACATAAGGGAAAATAACATGCATTTCAGTTTTGCTTTAACTTATTTCTGTAAGAATCCAAACAAGGATTTTAAATTTAAAACACCAAGTTCTGGAAGACACCTGGCTTAGGGTTCCTTCAGGGAAAGTTGACTCAGGAGCTGCAGTACCTGGGTTGGTATTTCCGGGGTATTGATCATTTGAAGAGAGCTGTGAGCTGACAGACTCCCACTCTTCTGCTGCTTCTTCACTGTTTTTGCACTCCCAGCCTCTTCATGCAGAAAGATCTGATCTCTTGTCTTTTATTACAACCCCAGCACCACAGAATAGCTCATCCCAGACTGCCCCTCTTGTCACTTCTCTTTGGACAGCAAATCCTCACTCTTCCCTGTGGTCTCTGCCTCCCAATCCCTGCTGATTCCCAGTTTAGATTCCTTCTCCAAATTCCATTCTCCTCTTCCCTAACCCTTCCCTCCCTACCTACCTCAGCTCTGAGTGTGGCAGCTGGTCAGCTCTCATTCCCTCACTAGGTAAATAAAATAGTTTAAATTACTACTTAAAAGCTCACCAGGAAGTCAGGAAAAAAAAAAAAAAAAAAACCCAAGAAAAATAAGAAGTCCCTTTTTTTGCTAGTTAACGTTCAGTGGGCAAAGGAGTCACTGAAGTGAAAAGAGATCAGAATCAGGAAAGTTCTAAGTTCTAAGGAGACAGAGAGTGATTTTATTTTCTTTTTTTTTTTGTCCTGAGGCCATGAGTTCAAACTCACATTGTTACATACAGTGAGTCCTTGGAGCTACCAGTGGAGTGATTTGGCAGTCTTGGTTCAGTTGCTCTTTGAAAACGACTCTCTCTGGTTTCTATGCAGTCAGCAACAAGACAAAAATAGAAAATGTCCAGGATCTTTCCCTTTGCCACTTAAGGAAATCTTTGAAAAGGGTTTTTTGGGGTTAAATTGTGCACTGTGCCACTGCTGAGCAGGAAAAGCTGGTGGTGTGAGCCAGCAGCTACAGGGTGGAATTTCACATTTTTTCTATTCTGTTCATCTATTAACCTGCCCTAAGATGACATAGCACTGGACACTGAGCTATTATAATTGAGGGCAAACAATGCTAAAAATCTTGCTTAAAGGCAGAAGAGTGTCTTTACGGGGTGGATGATTTTGGGGAAACCCTTTTTCCAGCTTTGCCTGAGGGTCTGTTCACAGCAGGATGGGGGACAATGGCACTGTGCCCATGAGATACATCCCAAAGTTCTACCAGGGTCTCTCAAAAGGCACCCATCTGTGTCTTTTGATAACAAACATGGAGAAAAAGGATTGTCAAAAGGGCAAATTGCTCTCAGTGACCACTGGCATGAATAATTAAGGTTCTTAATGCTCTTGTTCAAAAATAAGGTTCAAAAAGGAATATTTTAGTATCTTTGGGAATCTCTCAGACTTACTTCTTCAGCCTGGCTGCTTTGATAATTCACACCTGGATTGCTGTCTTCTTCTTTCCTCCAAACTGCTCAGCTCCCTGCTCAACCTTTCCCTTCACAGCTCTGTAACCTCCACACCACGTTCAGAATTCCTGAACGTGTTCCCAAGAGTCTCAGATTCAATCCTGCCACCCATTATCCCAGCTCCTTGCTTTAATCCTCTGTAACCCAACCTCCAAAAGCATCACTACAGTTTCATTCATACTGAGCAGTATATTTTAGTGGACATCCTTTATCCAAGACCACACATCCATGGTTTTCTTCCTTTGGCTTTGGTGTCTCCCACAATTGTGCAAGTTCCAAGACACAGAAGACACCAAACCCTCCTCTTACTTTCTTTCCCAACCCAACAAAATGCCACTGTTGGACAAGTAATTTTGAATCTTTTCAGTGTGCAGGGACTGGCTTAAACATTTTTACTTGAAGTTTGGAATGGTTGTCCAAAGCAGTAGTAAATTAAGGTTTCCTCAGAAAAAGAGTGACATGAAACAGGGAATCTCACTTTCCTCAAACAAACAAGACAAAGTCAGTGGAAGCTGAAATGATCTGTGACCAGTCTGCCAGTCAGCCTTTCAAAGTCTCTACTAAGCTAAAAATCCAGTGAAAAGTTATAAAAGCATTTACAGTACAAGGAGTCCAAGCTGCTGAAATTAGCTGTGGTTCACCTGGGCCATGACCTGCAGCCCGTGTGAAAACAGGCGGAGAAACCCTGACTGGATCAGCAACTGATTCTACAACTCAAGGACATAAATACAGAATATAACACCATCAGCACAATCAAGAAGCCTATTCAGTGATTGCCAATCCCTTATCATGAAAGTCCAAAGTCACCCATGCTTCTTTTCCCCAGTGCTATTTTTGCCCCTGCTGAAGGTCTCATCTGGTCCTCAGAGTTTTGATGAGATTGCTGCACAGTTTGACATTTGATTAGGATCTGCAGAGGCCAGAGGCTAGATGGGAAAGGAAATAACCTTTTATCTAATCCCTTTATCAGGCAATGGATGTAATTAAGAGGCCTTGGCTTTGGAGAAGCCCTAGGTTCGATGTTCAGCATGTTCTGATTGCTGTCCCCTTCCCTGGCAGGAGGCACTTTGTGGCTATGTGATCATAGTGATGGCAATTTTCTGGTGCACAGAAGCTCTGCCTTTGGCTGTCACAGCTCTCCTGCCCGTCCTGCTGTTCCCACTAATGAATATCATGGATTCAACCACAGTAAGAGATCTTGCTCCGTGTATTAATCAGTTAGCTGCTTTTATTCTGGGATTGCTCCCCAGGATTATATGATGACCATCATTATATTTATGTTATTGATAGTATTATTGTTTTATTTTAACTTTATTATTATTATTCTCTGTCTTCTCCATGGAGTAGACCTTGCATGAGCCCGGAGTGAGCTCTGGGTGGAGCTGCTAATCTGAAATCAAAGCAAATTCCCCATCCGGATGCAACCCAGAGTTACTCCCTGCTAATGCCTTTGGAATGAACTCCCTCAGAAAATGTCCCCCTCTCTTGTGACTCTTCCCTCTCCCCTCTCCCACCTCACAGGTGTGTCAGGAGTACCTGAAGGACACCAACATGCTCTTTTTGGGGGGCCTGGTGATGGCCATTGCCATCGAGACCTGGAACCTGCACAAGCGAGTGGCTCTGAGGGTCCTGCTGATCACGGGTGTCAGGCCAGCCCTGTGAGTGACAGGGGTGGAAACGCTGTGGGATGAAGGATTTTATGGCATTAGACCCCATCTCTGATGGGAATCTGCAAATCTTTCCCTGCAAATGCTTTCCTGCAGCCCAAGTGAGTTAGGGCCTGAGCAAGCCTTGCAAATGTTGAGGCACGTCTTTATTTTATTTTATTTTATTTTATTTTATTTTATTTTATTTTATTTTATTTTATTTTATTTTATTTTATTTTATTTTATTTTATTTTATTTTATTTTATTTTATTTTTTAACTCCGAAAGGCTTTTTGATGGAGAAATAGCAGCAAGAGAGTCAATACTGGAAAGGGAAGGGTGCTGCTAGGCTGGGCCAGGGGCACAGCTTTGGACAGTCAGGAAAAAGCACAGCTGGAACACAAAGAACATGGACTCTCTGCCTGCTGCTGATTGCACAGAGAAGAGAAAATATGAGGATGCTTGTTTGAAAAACAACAAATGTTTTCCAGACTAGAACTCTGAGCTATGCACAGGCTACACCACCCTGTTTAATCAGTTTCAGCTCATAAGAAGGGGGAATACTGAAGGAAATTACAAAGCAATAGAATAAAAATGCATACAAGATAAACCCTTTTTCATCTGATATATAATCTACATCTCATCTAAAGAATAATTTTGAGACAAATAACAGAGTAATACCGAAACCAGGATTAGAATTTTAGATGAGTCAGAAGAGAATCTTAAATAATAGAGGTGGGATAAAATAACAAGAGGAAAAAAAAAAGAGATCATCTTCCTTATGGCTTAAACTGATTGCCATTTGGGATCAAATTCAGCTTGCAATCCCCCTTTAAAATCTATTGTAATGCATTGAAATGTGCTGTTGAGAAATGTCTTCCTGAGAATGATGTGGGATAAGCAGGATCTGACTGGATAAACTGTTCCAGCCTACCAGCTTCCACATCCTTAGCCATAGGAATGTCAAAAAAAATTGGTTGGAAAATAGAAATTGATGTTAAATCTTAACTGGGTCGCTCACAAAGCAAACCAGGGCAGGAGGAAATGCTGGGTGGGGATTGCTGAGCATTCTCCAAACCCAGCATTTGCAGCTGACTCTTTGCAATAAAAATAAAGAGCACTGCAGGGCTGGGTTCTGATCCAGCTTTCCCAAACCTTCTCGTTGCAGGCTCCTGATGGGTTTCATGGTGGTGACAGCTTTCCTGTCCATGTGGATCAGCAACACAGCCACCACTGCCATGATGGTCCCCATCGCCCAGGCCGTGATGGAGCAGCTGCACAAATCAGAAGCAGAGTCTGGCACCACTGGCCAGGTGTCTGAACACACCAACAAAGCCTTTGAGCTGCAGGAAAAGTCACCTGACAGCTCCAAAGAGCCTGAGGAAAAAGGTGAATGGGTTGAGGGTGATTTTTTCTTCAGGGTGATGGAGGATGGCCTTTCTTCTGTCATAGCAGTTCCTAGTAAACCCTAAAAGAAAACTGTCCCCAAAGCATCCTGACTGCACCACACAGCCCTGATGAGACTCTTCCATGAACCAGACAAAACCACAATTTGTTGTTGTTATTAGTATTATTATTATTACTACTACTACTACTACTACTACTACTACTACTACTACTACTACTTGGCTGAAGTTAAATCAAAAATACAAAAAGCTCATAACTATTCAACAAACTGACCAAAAAAGTACAAACTCTCCACTAGGGGAAGGCTTTATATCAGGCTTGCTATTTCCCTGCATATTTATGTTAGTTCAATTATTATCTACTGTGTAACTTATCATATCATAGGGGATTCCCAAGGCAAAATTTCTGGCCTGTTTCCAGCTGGAAGGTTAGGGATTAAAAAGATCTTTCTAATCCAAAGGTACACAATCAAGCAAGAATATCTCTTTACCAGCTGTCTTGCCCTCTCCCCATTTTTGAGGTGATTCCAGAGTTTCTGAACATAAATCTCAGTGCCAGCAGACAGGTGCTGGTGCAGGAAAAATCTCCTTTTAGCCCAGCTCCTCCAACTCTGTTATAATTCCCTGAATTTCTGCCTCATTCCCTTCCATGTGCAGTTCAGACATTGCCCTCATTCACAAGGAAGTGTAAAACTTTACACACATTTCAAATTCCCCTCTGAAAAACTGCTCTGTGTCAAGACAACCAGTGAAAATGGGCAGAAGGTCAAAAAATTAACAATGCCAGCCTTAAAAGGAGAAACTTTATTTCCTTCAGCTTTGAATCCAATGTGTCCTAGCCTTGAAATATTAAATTCTGCAGGCCCGAGGCCTTCTCCTGTCCAACATAGTCCTGCAGCTCTTCTGTTCCTTGGGATCTAGGTAATTCTCATGTCGTGGTAATTGAGGAAGAGAAAAAGAGAAAAGAAGAGCTTGAGAAGAAGCACTTGAAGCTGTCCAAGGGAATGTCCCTGTGCATTTGTTACTCATCCAGCATTGGAGGGATTGCCACTCTGACCGGGACAACCCCAAACCTGGTGCTGCAAGGACAAGTTAATGAGTAAGTCTGGGATTAAACACCCTCCAAACTGCAGCGTTCTGCTCCCGCTGGCTCCCAGAGAAGGAAAATGTCACTTTGGTGCCTTTCC
The DNA here is from genome assembly GCF_027887145.1 of Ammospiza caudacuta. Classification (NCBI taxonomy): domain Eukaryota; kingdom Metazoa; phylum Chordata; class Aves; order Passeriformes; family Passerellidae; genus Ammospiza; species Ammospiza caudacuta. Next base: position 8,251,718 of record NC_080612.1, read on the forward strand.
TGGGAGCTTCTCTTCCCCAATGGGCCCCACAGAACCTCCCCTTTTCTGGCTCATTAATGAAGGACAGAAGGGAGTGTGGAAATTTGGATGCTAACAGCCACCTGCATTTTCCAGCATCTTCCCAAACAATGGTGGCATCATCAACTTTGCCTCCTGGTTTTCCTTCGCCTTCCCCACCATGCTGGTGCTGCTGATTTTGGCCTGGATTTGGCTGCAGATCCTGTACCTGGGCTTCAAGTGAGTACCCTGAGCCCCTGCCATGCACCTGGGGGCTCTGATCAGGACTTGCTCAACACCAGGGATCCTTTATTGATGAGAAAAATCACTCAGAAGGTGGCAGAGTCCAGACACACAACAGAGACCAGAACAGAACTCGGTGCCTGTTAAAATTCTGCATTTTCCTTTGAGGAATCTGATTAAATCCCAGCTAAATGTGCCCTGTAGATGAAAACAGGGAGCTGTGAGTGCACATGACCTGTTCTGCAGCATTGCTGTCGTGTCCTAGGAGATTGCTGTGCTCCAAAGCAGGAAATTGATTTCTACAGAGAGCTGTAAATGCCTTTGTGACCAGGGTTGCCTCAGACCTACAGGATTAGTTCTGGGCTGGTTCTGGAGCACCTCACCCCACACAACCAGCCTGCATTGCCTGCCTGTTTAACACTCAGCTTTTCATGTTTGTGTTATCCCAACTTCCCTCATGTTACATGGAAAAAGTGCTGTAACACCTGAAATGCTTTTTCACCTTCAAATTCCTCCTTTAAAATTCTCATTCTCTGTCATTTTAAAAAGCTTGGCAACTATTTACTTCCTAGTAAAGTGATCAAACAGCCTTGTCAATCACATTAACATTGTCCTGGTCTAGTGGAAGGTGTCTCTGCCCATTCATTGGAATGAAATGGGATTTAGAGTCTCTTCTAACACAAACCATTCTGTGATTCTGTATTTTTTTTCCCTCACATGTCCATATATCTCACTTATTTAAATTAAAGTAATGAGCTTTTAGGGACAAGATCATCTTGTCTTTCTGATCATCCTGTCAAGACATGCAGCTCCTACTCACCATGGTTGCAAATTATAATATATTTAATTTCAATATTCATATATAAATGCATATAAAGACATTATGATTGAGAATAAATTTGGGTTCTTAACTCTCTGGATACCTGGCAAATTTCTCTGACACTTCTCATCCATTTTCTTCCAGTTTTAAGAAGAATTTTGGTTGTGGTGTCAGTCCTGCTGCCAAGGCTAAGGAGAAACAGGCCTATGAAATCATCAAGGAAGAGAGCAAGAAACTGGGCAAAATGAGCTTTGCAGAAATAGAAGTTTTAATCCTCTTCGTTCTCCTGGTGGTGTTGTGGTTTACAAGAGAACCTGGGTTCATCCCAGGCTGGGCAACAGTTCTCTTCAACAAAGATAACACAAGGTATTATCCATCCCCTTCTCGTCCTCACTTGGAATAAAAGTGGAACAGGCTGGATTTTATCCAGCTGGAATCACAGCTAATATACTAATATATTAGTATTATATAATACTAACTACCTAAACTCCTGCCTGCTCTCCTGCAGCTATGTCACTGATGCTACAGTCGCCCTCTTCATCTCAATATTGCTCTTCATCCTCCCTTCTGGCTTTTCCAACCAGGACAGAGAGCAAGAGCAAACAGGTGAGTCACTGAAGCACCAAAAATCAGCTGACTGAATAGGTGTGTGGGAAATGTTCCCATTTGGGGTTTACATAGGAATTTTCAAATATCAAATAACCCTTCAAAGTGCTCTTCCAGCTGTGTGCTTTAGGTTTGGCAAAGCACATATTGCATAAAATCCTCTGTTTCTCGTAATTTCATTAGGAAGCTAATCAACTATTCAGGAATTCATCAACTAATCAGTTTCTCATCAACTAATTAGGAAACTCTTATCCCAGCGGTATTCCTGCCCCCTGTTATTCCCATTTGTGAAAGATTCCAAGCTGGAATCTTCAGGAGGGAACACACAACAGAAACACACGGAGCTGCTGCCACACCTTTAACTCACCCTCCCCTGCCTCCTACTGAGCTTCTTGGAGCAGCAAAGATCGTTCCTTAGAGCTTTTGCAAGTCAAGTTTTTAAAACCATTGTTGCCGGTGCTCCCAGCGTTTGCTTCGGGAGATAATTCCAGAGTTTGCTGACAGAAGGGATTCCTGATGTTCAAACCAAGCTCCCAAGTAGTTCTCCTTTCTTTGGGGATTTTTTGTGGCTTCACAGAATCTCTTTTTTGTGTTCCAGGGGGCAGGGCAAAGTTCCGGGCCCCTCCACCCCTGCTGGACTGGAAGGTGGTGCAGGAGAAGATGCCCTGGAACATCGTGTTCCTGCTGGGAGGGGGCTTTGCCCTGGCCAAGGGCAGCGAGGTAACATCGCTCGGCTCGCCTGGGATCTATCTCTGCTTTCCTGGCTGGCTCCTTCTCCACCTTGCTCCTCGTGCTCTCCCAGGACACAAGAGGGCACACCCGGAGCATCAAATGCTCCTTTTCCCCAGCTCCTGGCTCTGGGACCATCCTTGGAGCGCTGGCATCACATCCTGCTTACTCCCCGCGCCAATCAGGGCAGCACCATTGGCTGCGTTTCTAGAAAATTGGCTGATTAAGAAACTGCCCCAAACAAATTTATTTAAAATTTCTTTTAAATAAAATGTAATTGGTGCAGGCAGCATGATGTGATGATTCACCCAGGAGGGGTCTCCAAAGTATTTCAAAACAAGGATTTATGAAAATGGGATTTAAATTCAGCTATTAGAAGAGAAATGTAGAGCTTGCTAGAGAAACATCACGTCCAGTGCCACACATTATTTTTCAGTAATGATTTAAGTGATGGAACAGATAATCCATTTTTTTTAATCTATAGACAATAAAGAAATTCTAAAAGGCTTCAAGTGCCCAGAAATACTAGTTTGGAATTCAAAGATCAACATTAAAATGGAAAAGTACATGTTTAGAAAAGGAAATGTTTAAGGAATCAATTTAATTTTTTCCTAGAATAATTAACCAAATACATTAAAGCTGCTGCAGAAAGGCCAGAATGACAGGGAGGATGCTGCTCCTTCCCAGTGACTGACAAGGATGAAGGGTGTGAAAGGATTCAGACAGTTATCAAGATCTCAGACAATGTGATGAAATGACATTAAATCACTACAGCATCTGATAAGATTTATATTAAAATATTTTAGGAAGTTAATTCAAATATCTTTGCTTATATATAAAAAAGCACCTCAAATATTGATCATGTACAAGTAGTGATCTGAACAGAGAAATAATTATTTGCTGTCAATAATGCAATATAAATGCGGGATCTCCTACTTTCCAATTCCTTGGATGGGAAATAATGTTGGGGTTTTTTTCTTTACCTGACTGGACAATCCTGTCTGTGAGCCCTGGCTGTGTTTTCCTGCAGTTTGCATGAGAACTGCTCTGAGGAGGGAGGGCTGAGCTGGCATGAGAACTGCCCCAGAACACTGATGCGGCTCTTCCCCCTCCAACCTGGCCTCCCTCTCTGCTCTGCTGCAGGAATCTGGTCTGTCTGCATGGCTGGGCACCAAGCTGACCCCTCTGCAGAGCATCCCTCACCCAGCCATTGTCTTCCTCCTGTGCCTCCTCATCGCCACCTTCACCGAGTGCACCAGCAACGTGGCCACCACCACACTCTTCCTCCCCATTCTGGCTTCTATGGTGAGTCCCAGCATGTCAAAATACTCTTGTAAGAACAGCTTTCAGCTCCTCAGTAGCCAAAATTAAAGTGATCCATTTTGCTGGCAAAGCCAAACACTGGCTCCTGTATCCCATCAGGGGTACCAGGCCTGAAACAAAAATCTGTGTGTGCACACAGGAACACACACCATGCTTAATTCAACCTTTCTGGAACCATTGCTGGGGAAAAGCAAAGGGATTAAATTCACTGGCATATGAAGATTTTGCCTTCTGGCCTAAACATGAGGTCACTGCCAGCTGTACTTGTTTTTTCCAATTTGTTCTGCACGGAGAAAGCAGCATTTCCTTGCCTGCAACATTCCATGACTGTATTTCACCCCCACCAAGGCCTTGCAGAAACGTCTGAAGGTGGTAGCATGACCTAATTCAGACTTCTGCATTTCCACAGGAGATTCCTGCTGCTGGTGCAGACAGAGTTCTGCAAACTGAAAAGCTGGTTCCAGACAGAAACTGGAACGAGCTTCTCCAAAATCTTTTAACATAGGCCACAGACTCCAGCCAGCCCCTAAACCAAAGCTCTCACCTCCACAGCTTCACCTGCCTCCCCTGGTGCTTTAATTTTGTTCTTTACCAACTCAAAGCCAGGGTTTGGAGCTGAATATAAGCATTATTTATCCATTTATACAAAGCCCTGACCACAAAATCAATTCTTGCATTTGCTGCGTAAAGATGCTGGAAGTGTCTGAAGCAGCAGCAAAACATGAGTGGCTGCAGTGTTTGGGGGAGAATGAGCCTTCTGACATGGACAAATACAACCAGATTTCTGTGCATTTCTGTGTGTCAAACCCATCATCTCTGCTCTCTTTTTGTGCACAGGCTGAAGCAATTTGCCTCAACCCTCTCTATGTCATGCTGCCCTGCACACTCTCTGCATCTCTGGCCTTCATGCTCCCCGTGGCAACTCCTCCCAATGCCATTGTCTTCTCCTATGGACAGCTCAGGGTTATTGATATGGTGAGAAAAAAAAAAAAAAAAACAACACTTTTTTTCCAGAATTTTCACCCCTAGGTTTGATCTTTTCCTGATTCTGGTTCTTCTTGGAGAGTTAGAAGAGTCAGTGCGCCTGTCTTATGTCAAGTGAAAAGATGTGTGTGCATTAATAAAGGGTCACACTGTCTCTAATATAATCTGAAAATCTTAGAAAGGTGCTAATGAGCCTTTAAAGAACAGCCAGGGCCTCTTGAAGATTTTATAATAAGAGCTGTCAATGTCTCACTGCTTGGAAAATCCCAAATGTAGAGCATGAGGGTGTCCAAGGGCCTTGTCACCTGGGCTGTCCTTCTGCAGGGACAGGGAACAGCCTGGCACATCTCACTGGGTGCCCTCTTGAGTCTTTAGAGACTGAAGAAGTCACTAAAGATGCAAGGACAGCAGTGCCATGTCTCTTGATAACTTCCATAACTTATAACATGGGGCCAATTCATTGATGCTGTTCCAAGAAGAAATCTAAAGTAACATTAGAGAGAAATGCCAGGTCAGAAGAGAAGTGGAATAAAAGAAATTTGGGACTTCTAGTTTTAAGAGTTTTATCCAATGGAAACCTTTCCCTTTATACAAATTATATTTCTGAAGAAAACCAACTTAAATATAATTTGGTGGAAAAAACACACCAAAGAGAAAATCAAACCATGCAAACCATCCTAACCATCAAGGAAGGAAAAAAAAAAGCACTCAGGGCTGCTAACAACCCTTCTCTTTTCCAATTCTAGGCCAAAGCTGGGTTTGTGCTCAACATTCTGGGAGTTCTGACCATCACCCTGGCCATCAACACCTGGGCCTCATCCCTGTTCCAGCTGCAGACCTTCCCCTCGTGGGCCAACAGGACAGGGACCTGCCTGTGACCTGGGCAGGGCACAGAGCCAGGACTGCTCCTGTCAGAGCTGCAGGGAGAGCAGGGCTCTCACCCACACAGCTTTAGAGAAAAGCTTCTTCTGTGCAAAAGGGCAAGCAAAATCCTCCCAATGGTAACAGCAGTGAAATTGCCCGGCTGCTGTTGGGTTCTGAAGGGGGATTGAGGTGATTTTTGGCTTTGCAGCCCTCCCACCTTTAGGTTTTCTGCCTCTGCAGGGGTGTTTGCCCCCAGTGCTTTTACAGTAAGTCTGAAATTTGCAGCAAGAAAATAAGAGAGAGGTGTGAATAGGGAAAAGGAGGGAGAGAGACTCTGAGCTCCTGATTTTGGGCTGTCACAGGTCTCCACCTGTATATGTGTAAATGTTCAAGGTGTACATGATTGTTATATACTCTGTGGGCACTGACAGCAAGCTGTGTATTGTGTGATCACAGAAAAAGCACTGTCAGCCCCTCCTAGTTTGAAATGTATTTATTTGCAGTCCCCTTGTTAGGAATGTAAAAGATGAATTTTCTCCCAGAATATCCACCCCGGTGTTATTTATGTCAGATTACAGCCTGCAAGTTCATGGTAAGGCATTTCCTTGAAAGGGAGAGAATCCCTGTGTCCTAAAATATGTATGACTGAATTAAAGTGTTTTTTAATGTACCCCTGTCTTCTAGAGTTTATTTTTTTAATTATAAATCACTGCTTCTGTCTTCGAGGTATCAACTGCTTGTCCATGTTCTCACTTACAATATCTTTAAATAATCAGAGAAATCAGCATAGCTGATTTTCTCTTATCTTTAAAGTAGCAATTATGTTGTTATTATTACTGAGTCAAATTTTCTTGGACTGTGCAGCCCAAGATTTTCCTTTGTGAAAGCCTATTATGTAATCCTGTTCCATATCTCACCCCTGTTCTTCTGGAGCTCACTTTCAGTAGCAGATAAATTCCTAATGACCCACACTGAAAAATGTCCAAAAGCACTTTGCCAAAACAATCTCCTGGTGCCATAACTGAGGTTGGGCTCAGGCAGAGCAGTTGCTCAATGTGTGCCCCTGAAGTTTGCTCTGAAACCTTTGTTCTGTTGTTTCCTGCTTCAATGGTGCACAAAGTGCATTTCTGAAACCTCACTCTGGTGGGATCTCCACACTGGTCCCATGAGAGTGAAAATGAGGGAATTTCACTCTAAAACAGTATGTTCTCCTCAAAATCTTTAATTTTTCTTTCTCTAATTATTAGAGAGAAAGAATTATAATTATTAACCCTAATTATTAGGAGATGAGGGGGCAGCGTGCAGCGTAATTTGATTCAGAAAATGTCCAGATTCACTGACTTGCTGCAGTTTTTTTCCAGTTCCAAAGATCCAGCTAATTCTGGTGTCTGCTGGTCATTAATTCCTCAGTGGCTGTGGAAATCTCTGTCTTGGAAAGAACAGCCTGGTGGTGTTAATCCTCCTGCGGCTTTGACAGAGTTTTAATTTGATGTGAGATAGAGATTCAGCAGAATATCCACAGCTCCAGAAGGAAAGGCATTTGTTCTCTGCTGCTAATGAGCTCCTGGGCAACAGATTCCAATCACATAATGACTTGCTCAGGTCACTGCTACACCACTCTCCTTTCCCTCTGCTTTTACCTCTACCAAATAACACCCAAATCTCTCTAAATATTTTCATTATTACTCTGCTCACCCTCTGTCTGAGGACTTAAAAAATGCCAAACTGGAGCAGATGATTTGCTGAGAGCCTCTCCCTTCTCCCTCCCTTTGTCTCCAGCATCAGGGCAGTGTGCTCTGCTTTTGTTTGCTCTTTGTTTTCTTTGAAATTCTCCTGTAGACTTTACATGTCCTCCTAAATTACTGCTTAGCTAAGCAGGAAAGGTGGAATTCTTATAACATTTCCCATTGGCCTCTCCTTCCAGCCCTTTTAAAACTCTGTTATGGTTCTTTGAAGTCTTTTCTATTAGTCTACATTATTCAGAGGCTGTGGTGTGCATAAAGAACCTGAAGGAGCACAGGTGCAATCTTTATGCCAATCTCAAGAAGAAAGGAGGGAGACATCAAGTAGCACAGAGTGTCATGGGGCCAATGCATTAATGCTGGGTGTTCCACCTTCATTAATGTGGCTGAGCACAGATTTACCATATTTATCTGCAGTGGGAGTTACTCAGAGGGCGTAAAAATGCCCAAATTCCAGAAAAAAATAGGGGTGAAAATCTGGAGGAGAGATGGGAGAAGAGAAGAGAAGAGAAGAGAAGAGAAGAGAAGAGAAGAGAAGAGAAGAGAAGAGAAGAGAAGAGAAGAGAAGAGAAGAGAAGAGAAGAGAAGAGAAGAGAGCAAACAGGACACAAGGAGAATTCCATGACCAGTTTCCACCTTGCAGTGGTGGTGGCACTGGGCAGTTTGGTGCCTTGGGTGTGTCTGAGCTCAGGACCAGCTGAGGTACAGCTAAATATAGTGTGCTTGTGCAAAATCCAGTAACACTATTAAAAATTTTCATAATTTTCTAAGCAAAGCAGGTAGAAAGTGCTTCTAAGCCCCATTATTACCTGGATCACCTTTGAAGGGTGGCTCCCCATTATGTTTCCAGATATTGCCCTCAAGGAGTGGCTCCATTTCCCATTGTGAGATCAAATTTCACAATCTGCTGTGAAACTGCCAGCTCAGCACCTGCTGCGCTCAGCTGGGATTCCCACTGCAGCTCCTCGGCTCACACCAAGTTTGCTTTTCCACCAGCGATAAATTTGGAGACGAGGAGGGGACCTGTGTTTTTTTTTTTTTTTTTTTTTTGCCTGACTTGGCCTAAAAAAACTACTCTTCAAAACCACAAAACACAGGTTTCCAGCAGTGAGTAAGTGGGTGACTCGGAGCCACCTCCTGATTCTCCCTGCAGTTATGGAGCTGTCCTGCCTTGCCTTGCACACACACACAGCCTCTGCAGGCACACACATGCACTCTGAGGGAGCAGGGAGGCCTTGCCCTGCTAAAAAACACACCATTTCTGTGACCACACCATAAAAGATGATGGTTTCTGGGCAGGCTCCTGAAAAAAAAAAAATTGCTTACATTTGGGAAAGGAACCTGGCCATAAACACCTCGGCAGCAATTTGTAAAAGTGGCATGGGAGTGATGCAAGGGTCACTGAAATCATAAACAGACTTAACAGGACACATGGCAATTTGAAAGCTAAACCAGGGTGAAGCCAGCACATCTTTCTAATCCTCAAATTGCTTTGGAGAAACCAAAAATTTGCTCCCAGTCACTTAAGAGGCATTAAAATGAGCCTTGTTGCAATAGCACTGACATCTTGAAATGTGTCAGGACATACAACTCAATTCCTAAACTTTCATTAAAAATAAAAGTAAATAAACAAAAGCTGCTTGGAAGGGCACCTTATCATTAAATGGACATGAAATAATTCTCAAAAAGGTGAGAATTATTTTCAGCAAACAAACAGAAACATGAGGTTCTGTGTTTTATTCAATAATTAGCAGCATGTGGGTAACTATGGACCTTTCTCCAGGAGCTGTAAAGGCTGCTCCTCTGGTGTCCTTGAGGAAATTCCTCCCTTGGATAACTATGGCAAGCTGGGTGCATCTCCAGCCCTCTCTCCATTTGGTTTATTTTATTTCAGGAATACAACTCTCAACTAGCCCACTGGATTTAGTGCTTGCCAAAGCAGAAACAGAATTTAAATCCTCTGCAATGATGAATAACTAAAGAACAGAAAGCAGAAACACAAGGACTTAAGAAATACCTAACTTGAAATCATCCAGGAATTTCACAACCCTCATTTTTTTCTTTTTTTTTTTTTTTTTTTCCAACATGGGACCAATAAAACTATTTACAACTTGATTCACTGAACTTTATGGCTTGGGTTAGTAATGAGCAAGGTGCCAAAGTCTGGAAATGAAGTGGTTTGGATGTACTAATCACCTGGTGTCCAAACTAACAACTGTTTAATGGAACTTAATCACCACTGTCAATGCTGGGTATTTTCTCCTATTAAGGAAACATTTAGTATTATTTATCCTTTAATCATATTAAGACACCGAAACCATGCAGGAGGTGCAGGTTCCCTCCCCAGTGTCACCTCCTGCTGCAGACACTGCACCAGGCCAAGCCCAGGGTGCCCAAATCCAGGCCAAGCACCTGGGCTGGTGTTGATTTTCCTTGGAGAATTCCCTTTAAAATGAATGGAACAAGGGAACACTTCTCATAACCAGTGCAGGGCAGCAGAGTCATACATTTAATAAAATGCATGAAAATTGTCCAAAAAACAGCAAAACCAAATGAACTTGAAAATAGAGAAGGAGCAGGATGATTAATTCAAGGGTTCAACACATTTATTTTTATGAATCAGACCAGATTCAACTGCTTCCAGGCTCAGATGCTGGATGCCTGTGTGAGGTATTTGTGATCTAACAATGAATCACAACCACCTTCAGGTGTCACTGCACCTGAAATATTAACTAGCATTAGTTAGACCATCAGAAACTTACTCTGCTCCCAGTTTATACCATTCAGATGATTTCAGGACCTGAAATCATCTAGATTTCAGGAATGAAATCCAGAAATTTCATTTTCTGGAAATTAAATGGAAAATTTCAGGTATTTCCTCACTTCCCTTGATCCCTTTTGGGAATGAAATCCAGAAATTTCATTCTCCAGGAATTAAATGGAAAAATTTCAGGAATTTCCTCACTTCCCTTGACCCCTGTCCAGTCCACGAGGAGCAGAGCAATTCCAAGTTTTCCCCATCTAGGACTTCCCATTCTTTGGCAGGGAATTTCAGTCATTTCCCAGTTCTGAAGCCCAATTTCAGTAATTCTGCTGATCCTTGCTCCTTTCCATCATGTACAAGGAGAAGTGGTCAGGGTTGCCCATGAAAATAAAGCACATTTTCATGGAATTGCACAATGTGAGACCAGCAGGGTGTGTGCAGAGTGTTCCAGTCAGCTGCACCAGCATTCCCAGTTTTCTCTTGGGAGGATTTTAGTGGGTGCTGGTTATTCTGGGGCATTCAGTGACTGCAAAAGGAAAGCCACATTTCCCTTTTTTTTGCTCCAGGACTCTCCTGATGAGACTTGCCAGAAAGCTGAAAAAGGATCCTCTTTCTCTGCTCTGTCACCCCAAGGGAGCCTGAGTTCCCCTCCTTGCTCTTTCCTCTGGCAATGTCATTGCTGCTACATGAAAGCTGCACTCATCAATCACCTGTGTGCATCCCAAATAGCACAGCTGGACAGGGGCAGCCTCCTCACACCTGGGATTCTGCTTTTCTCTCTCCTCACACCTCAGCAAATGCTCCTGTGGCACTGAGAGCTGCAGCTGGCACAGGAGAAAGAGCGGTCCCGCAAGATTCCGTGGAAATAACCCAAAATAACCTTTGTGATTCCTTCAGTGTTATGTTTTTATCACTCTGTGGCAGAGAGCAACATCAGCAGGGTTAGTTCTGAGGACTTTTAGGGTGTAGATAGGGCAGTTTCCCCCCTCCAATTATTGGCAAAAATCAATGATCACAGCCAGAGCTACCTGGACAGTCACAACAGATTGGTGGATGGGGCAGTAAAAACAAGCAGCGATTTCATGTTCATGCATTATCTAATGCATGATAATTATTATCATGTTAATTCGAGCTAAGACAAAAATAAATTTGTGAAATAAATTCAGGCAAGGCTGAGGCAGAGCTGCCAGAGGGGCAGGCTCTGACTGAATCCTGGCTCAGAAACCAAAGTGAGCACAGGGGGTGTGGAAGTGCAGGAGTTCACACCGTCAGCTTTTGTAATTTGGCACAGATACTCTCAGAGAGGAAAAAAAAAAAAAAAAAAAACAACAAACCCCAAACCAAAACATGCAGCTTATTAGCCTAGAAGAAAAATCTTTGCTGTGTTTACACAGTAACCACACACCTGTATCTCAGAAATATGAGACAAGTGATGGGGAAAGGGGAGGGCACCGACAGCTTTATTTTCCTCTACGCCAGGTGCAGCCAGCTCTGTGATATCTCTGCAGCCTCTGTCTTGACTCAGTGCCACTGCTGGCCTCCTGTACCTGCTGAACAGCCCCTGCAGGGAGTGACTCCCGAACATGCCCATGCTCCCTGCTCCAGCAGGATCTGCTCTTTGCTGGAGCCCCGGCAGGTGCGGGCAAACCCTGAACCCAGCACAGCACAGCTCGATTTTCCTACTCAATTTTTCTTACGGGACATTCCTAATTTTCTGGTGCTGCCATTTATATGAGGTAAAAATTAAGGAAACTTTTCCTGTCACAGTAAAACGTCAGGGTAGGGGACAGAGCTGAAGAATGTCCCACCTCTTTAACTCCTCAAACCAAAGCACAATTCAGTAAAATGCATCTGCATTAATTACGGCAAATTTGTGTGTCTGGTTTTACTGAATAGGATTGTTTGATATTCCTGGGCAAATGGAGAAAAAAAAGAGGGGTATATATATGAAAAGAATAAATTAATTTTTTCACCAGAATAAATTAATTTTTGTCATGAGAACGACAGAGAGAGCTGCTTTGTGCTTGTTGAGACAGCAGCCATGTGAGTAACAACAAGGCAGCTCCTGCGGCAGTGCTGGTATGTCACAGACATCTTTTATGAAAAATCCTTTTCTTAGGGTTTTTCCTCCTGAGCAGCTGAGAGGCCTCAGGAACAAAATGTAAACATTGATTATCTGCTGTTGTGGAATGCAACAGGAGCATCTGTGATTGGTCTCATATGGTTGTTTCTAATTAATGGCCAATCACAGTGAGCTGGCTCGGACAGAGAGTCCAAGCCACAAACCTTTGTTATCATTCTTTCCTATTCTATTCTTAGCCAGCCTTCTGATGAAATCCTTTCTTCTATTCTTTTAGCATAGTTTTAATATAATATATATAATAAAATAATATATATATTATATATATTTTATATATAAAATATATATTTATTATATATATTCTCTCTATATATAATATAATATAATGTAATATAATATAATATAATATAATATAATATAATATAATATAATATAATATAATGTTATATTATATTATATTATGTAACAATATAATATATAATAAAATATAATAATAAATAATAATAGATATAATATATATTATATATATTATATATATCATAAAATAATAAATCAGCCTTCTGAAACATGGAGACAGATCCTCGTCTCTCCCCTCATCCTCAGCCCCCTGTGAACACCGTCACACTGATGGAACCCAAACATGGAATGATGGAATTATTTAGGTTGGCAAAGACCTTTGGGATCACCCAGTCCATCCGTTACCCAGCTCTGCCAAAGCCACCACAGCCCTGTCCCCGAGGGCCACATCCACACCCTGGGATGGTGGCTCCACCACTGATGGTGGCCCTTTCAGTGATGTTCCTCCTGAGATCCAATCTTGCTGAGGCTCCTGAGGCAGACCACGGACGGAGCTGTGAGCCAGGACTGAGCCAGGTGAGCAGGGAATGGCTGTGGCCCCATCCCCACCATTGCCTGGGCTCCAGCCAGTGCTCCACCAGCAGTGCACCCACCCAAGCCATGAGTTTCCCCAGGAGAATCCTGTGGGAAGTGGTGCCAGAGCCTCTCCTGACACCCTGACCCCGTCAGGGCAGATCAGGTTGGTCAGGCAGGACCTGCCCCTGGTGGATCTGTGCCAGCTCTGCTCCATCACCTCCTGTCCCATGGAACGTGATGCCATCCCTGAGGGGCTGCCCACAGCCTGCCCTGGCACCAAGGCAGCTCTGCAATGCCCTGGATTCCCATTCAGATGTGGATTTTTGGAGGTGGGTGTCACTTTTGCTGACCTCCAGCGAGCTCCAGTCGGCCTGGGCTGCTGGGGAGGGATGGGAAGGGGCTCAGGGAGCATTTCCAGCTGGATCCTCAGGGTCCTTGGATGGATCCAGCTTCCTCCTCATCTGCTGTCACTGGGCTTCCCTCTATGAACAGCAAAGGAGGGAGAATCTCCTTTGCTCTTCCTCTGTTGCTGATATATTTATAGGAACATTTTTATTGCCTTTTACAGCAGTGGTCAGATTAAGTTCTAGCTGGACTTTGGCCCTTCTAATTATTGTCAGCTTGGCTGTTGAAACCATCAGTGAATAAATCAGTTTTATTTCTCTATTGTTTTTGATTTCACTTCTTCTCTTTAGTGGCAGTGTAACATGAAATCGTCCAGGATTTACAGGATAAACAGTGTGAAATTGCTTTAAGAAAGTGTATTTTGTCACACAAAATACCAGGAGAGTGCAAAGGCACGAATAACACAAAATAACACTATTTATCATGGAACAATGGAGTGTTTGAGGCTAAAACCATTAAAAACCATCTCATCCCAGCACCCTGCCATGGGCAGGGACACCTTTCACTGGATCAGGTTGCTCAGAGTTTTGTAAACTGCTCTGCACAGGCAGCAGTGGGTGGAACTGGACTGGGCTGCTCCAGAGGGATATTAAGGTATTGCACCAGCGCAGAGTATTTATATCATTTTTATGTCTTTAATCTGACTGCATGCAACCCCACAGAGCAGAGAAAGTCAAATCTCTGTGCTCAGGAACCCAGATCTTCATTGGGAAAGGGGTATGGAATATTCTTAGGCAGTGATTAACGTGAACTCTGAGTTTATAAATATGATGAGTCCTTAATTTGCACAACAAGTAGAGTAATAAAGATTAGAGGAAAGAACTTGAGAGGGGGGGAGGGAGAGAAATCTCCATATCTAACCTAGGCTGCTAACACACTTTAATTACAATTGGTCTCACAACAAAATCTTTCAGGAGTCAGGATGTTTCAACTTAAGGTTTGAAAATAACCAGTACACCACATGAGTGCAGAGAATTATCCAGCACATCCAACAGCAGAGCACCTGGTTTTCCTTTCAATCTCACCCAGGTTATTTTTTCATCATGAAAGAAGTACCTGCATCTTTGGCAGTTGTAAAAATATCATGCATGGCACCACCTGCCAGACTAATAACAATAATTAGAAATGTAATAAACTGTTCATTGGCAAGGGAACAAATTGTCTTATCCTTTGAAAGTCACACTGGCCCGGGGCAATTCCTCACAGACATTTGCCACTGATGTCACAAGAGCCAGAGTGAAAAGCACACAGTGCAGAAAAACAACTGAGGAGGGCAAGGAGAAAGGGGAAAAAAACCACTGACAAAGGCATTTCAGCAGCGTGGAGTAGCTGCAGAGAATTCCCATTTCACTGAATAAACCATTAAAACCTCAGGAGTTACAGAGGGCTGACAATGAGGGAGAGCTGATCATGTTCTTCCTAAGGAGCTGCGTGGAGAATCACATGAACTCAAAACTCTTGTTTTAAGCTGAAACATTTTTAACTGAATTTAGAATGGAAACCTCAGGGTTGCAATTACTTCCTTTTCATCCTATTTTCATCTTTTGTACAATGATTTTTCATAAAATAATTAGGATCTTTCACAGCATGCTTTGCACTGAATACCTTCTAGAGTGGATTACTCTGACTCTTGTATCTCACACACTTAATTTTAAGTCTGGAAATCTGAGATCAATATTTCATTCTAACTGAAGCTCCTCTAAGTGCTGAAGCAATCTTGGTTTGGCTGCCAGGGAGGAATTAATGACCTGCTGAGGATTTTTACCTCCCATTATAACAGACAAGATTTCACATTGTCTGTTTTCTAAGAGTGTGTTTAAAAATCATCCTCAGCAATAAAAATGTGGTTTCATATTTACATGACCTCATAATGTCTATGCCCCTTTTCAGCTCTAAAAAAACCAATTGTCAGCCTCTAAAATGTAAAAGACATCCAAAATTCAATGAGTATTAAATATTTGCGTTCCTCACCCATTTTGTGGACTAAACAGTGAGCAGGTCCACGCTCACAGAGGACTGAAGAGAAGAAAATCAAGTTATAAATGCTGCCTAAGCACTTCTTTCTGAGGCTTCTGATGATTTCACAGTCCCAGTAAGTCATCTAGGAGGGGCCCATGCCAGGCAGCAGCCTGCTTTTGTTCTTTGCTTTGTACTCAGAAGGGAGGGACATTGCTGAGGTACAGCTCTCTGGGTATTTACGTGATTCACTCCTTCTTTCATTGAATCATTTTCTCATTTTTAAGATAATACCTCTGGGATGATTTCAGTGGCTGTTGGAGGAAGCACAGAGTTTTTGTGTTTTCCATTATTAAGGATGGTCCAAGAAAGATGGGAAAATGGTTTGGACAGGATGGGGAGAACCTGGGAATTCTGGTTATTGACCTGATGGCTCCAAAGTCCTGACCAGAGGAGCTGGAAGGTCAGCCCAAAGCCTGACCACACACAGCTGTAACTCCACAACCTTCCTGCTGAACGTGCTGCTTATTTCCCCAAATCCAGGCTCTGCTCTAGTCTGGCTCAAATAATTCATCCCAGGCTGTGTTTGCCTTATAATTGGTCAGGAAAACCCAAGTGTGTCCCTGCTTTCTATTGTCCCAGCTCAGCTCTACCCAGTTCTCCTTTCTGTTTCAAATTCAATACAATCATGGCTGGTAGGATTTGAGGCAACAGCTTGTTTGAATTGTGATATCACCTTGTGATATCACACCCCTGTCAGTCCTGCAGATATCACTGTGTTCTCTTCAGGAGCTTCCAAGAAATTCACATTTCAGCCTGGTTAATGTTTGGGTAAGGCTTGGAATGGGATGATTCTTAAGGTCCCTTCCAACCCAAACCATCTTGGGGCTCTGTGATTGGAGAGCTAAATCTGAGTTGTGCTCCTAAACCAGTTTTTCTGCAACACAACCCAGTCCTGCTGATGCATTTGCATTTTTCCCATTGATTATTTGGAAATCTTTGGGGAAAACAGTCCCCCAGATTCTATGGAAGTGGGGAAACACAAAAAGGGTGTGCATGTGTTGGCACTGGCTGCTCATGGAGCAGTCAGGAACATCCAAGCACACACTCCAAGAAGCAAAGAAGACAGACCAGTTGTTCTGGTTACTAGACATGGTTAAGGGGCTAAAAAAAAAAAAAAAAAAAAAAAGAAAAGAAAAGGAACACCAAACCAACACACACACACGTTTCTGCCAAGCCAGTTATGAGAAGATAATCATGTGCTAGCCTAAGCCTCTGGCAGGAGTAAAACACTGTTAGCTGTCTTCTAGCTGGCTAAATATTAATCATCCTGTTTAGAACCAATCATGTCACTAACTGGAGAGAAACTTGGTTAAAGGTTGTGGTGCCAAGAGGGTTTAGGGTTTTATTTCTAGCTGAAGGATTCCCTGACTTCTACAGAAAATATGTTGAGCAAGGCAAAATCCAGAGCAATATTCCTGAATTGATAATTTTTTTGGAAGGGATTTAGGAGGCTCTGCAAGCTGAGGATGTGGAGAGACACTCCAGCAATTCAAACAAATTCTTCTGCTGCTGTAGAGGAGCAGTGTCAGAGCACAGTGTTTCACCTTGGGTTGTGAAGTGCAGTGAATTGCAAACATTTCCGTCTGAACCACCAAGCAACATCTTATTCACAAACTAATTCTGCTTCTGAGCCCTGCCACAGCTCCAGAAATGATGCTGTGTGTTCACCACAGAGCATCAGCAAGGAGGAACAGGAAAATAAACCCCAAGAACAAAAAGTTGGGCATTACTGAGGGAAGATGTGGGTTGTTCAACACCTCTGAAATCACCACTCAGCCTAAAATAAATGGAAAATAAAAAGAGCAGGCAGCAAGCCTTAGAAACAACAGAATGAAGTCATGGATGAGTGTTCACTGCCCTGCTCATGCCTGGACACTAAGTGGCCAAACCTGCATGACATATTCGGAGTCAGGAGTGTGACAGGAGTGGGTTGGGAAGAGTCATGTGGTTCAAAGGTCTCCCTTGGAGATCCACACACGTTCTTGAAACTCCCACAAGTCCCTCAGGGCCTTCAAACCAGGATTCTGCTCTGAATCTCTGTGCTCTCACCTTCACAAGGTCCTGCTGGGGGTCAGCACCTCCTGCTGGGATTCCATCATTGCCTTGTGACATTGGCCACATTCTCCTACACCCCTGGCTTTGACATCCATCCAATTCTCGTCTCTGGGAGCTGGTGGAAGGCAGGATCTCCCCTTTCCTTGCTGTGTCACCAGAACTGCCCCGACAGCCTCGCTCTGTGATGTTGGGAACAGCCAAAAATGCAGGAGCCATCAGAGCAAACAAACACAGACAGCCTGCCAAGCTACCACTCATCCAGCAGCTGCAGGCTAGGAAAGCCTGCTCCCTTTCTGTTAACCTCAAAAAAAAAAAAAAAAAAAAAAAAAAAAAAAAAAAAAAAAAAAAAAAAAGGGGGAAAAAAATCACAAAAGGCTTTTTCTGAAGCGCAGTGTCAACAAAAAAAGGGGAAAGTTGACAGAATGCTGCCAGCTCCTCACTAGCTGTGTTCTGTGAGGAGAGAAGGAGGTTTATCATCTGTTATCTGAGATCTGAAATTCTGTATTTCTACAGTGATCAGCTGCAAGGAGGAGCAGGAATTCCTCCCTGAGGACAGGAGAAGGATCCAGCTCCAGCTACCCTGGAACAATGCAGGGTTCTGCTCTGAATATGGAAGGACCAAATAACTCATCACAGGACAAAATAAACCTGTGAGGCCAATCAGAGATTATTACTCCCAATTATTAGCCCAATCTCTGTGTCTCTTTAATTAATTATCCCACTTCGGCACTGAAAGCTGCTCACCAAGAGCAGTCTTGTCAAAAATGCAAAGCAAAGCCCAGTGCTGGTGACACAATGCCTGGAACACGTGTCAGGATCACCTTCCTGAATTTCACCTAGAGCAGAAAGGCACAGAGTCAAGGCTAACAGCACCTTGAGCTCAGCCTCATTTCCAAAATAACCAAATAACACCTTGCAGTGGCTGCCACACTGCTCCCATGCTGTGCTCTGTGGGCAGCACTAAATCACCGGTCAGGAAATGATATTTCTGTGTGTAATGATGGTCCTTTGTATTTTAATTTGAGATTGAACAATTAGCAAGCTGAAAGTTCTGCAAATGGCAACAAAAGAGCATCTTCTGGGCGTGCCAGATTTGGAGGCAGTGATTCAGATCTCCCTGGTGAATTTTATCCTTCACTGCTCCAGCTCACAGCTCCTCTATAACAGTAACAGGAAAAAGATAAATTTTGCCAAAAGAAGAGGGAATGAGAACTAAACTTTATTAAATCCTTGGAATTGTTCAAGTACAGGTTGGAACAAGTTAGTGGAAGGTGTCCCTGCTCACGGCAAGGGGTGGAACAAATCGTCTTCAAGGTCCCTTCCAGCCCAAAGCATTCTCTGATTTGGAGAAATATTTGGGATGCTGACACTGCCAAGCTCAGTTTAACCAATGTGTTTTTCTCCACACATCAAACTGCCAGATAAATGCACTTGTGATCACTTCTGAGGGGCAGAAATGGACTGGGGTGTATGTAGGTTAAACCAAGGTGTGTATTCCCTAGGGATATCTCAGAAGATAAAAAGCAAGTCCTAACTACTATTTAAAGGCAGCCCAGCAGACGAGTAAAGTTACACCCAGGTGTGTCTTCCCTCAGGTGATCCCAAGGGAGAGATGCTTTTCCTATTTAATGGTGGCAGAATAGCTGGTTAGATTACGTCCTAAATCATTTTCTAAGCTTATCATCCAAATGTTAGGACACAAAAATTGTGAGCCTACAAAGCTATTTATGATAACAAATACTGCTGCCATCACTGCATAATAAAATATAAACAATGTATTAAAAATAAGCAATTATCCCTCTGCTAAATTAAGCAGGAATATTGAATCAAAGGTATTAATTTATGCTTTGGCTGGACAAAAAGTGAAGTTCATAGGGAGAACTACTGGCTGACAAATTTCCAGATCAACAAGACTGTTCTTGTCAATTATAAATAGCAGGAGGGGTTTATAATGAGGTCAGCAGAGCTTTTCCATGTCAAGGAATTGAAGTTAAAATTGATCAAACGCTCTGAATTGCACACAGGGTGTCGTGCACAGCTTTGAGCTCAGCTCTTCCTCTTCCTTTGGAAAGCAGAAAGCAGAAAGAAGGGAAAACTTCTGGAAAACAAGCATCAAACTGTGGAAAACAAGGAGCTCTGCTGGAGGTGGATAGGAACCATTTCCACCTGACATTGTTACTTCAGGCTGCAGACACAGTGAATGGGTTCCACTGACTTGCTTTTTGAATATTTACTTTACAACTTTAATAGCTGTAATTTTAATTTCCCCCCCCCTAAAATTAAATATCAGATTAGGGAACAGAATTTAACAGCTTAGCATAGCTGCCAGTACAGCAAATCAACAGCTCAGTCTTTCCATAAGAGCCCAGACCAAGGAGAGACATAAAGTTATCACATTGCAGGAGTCTAGTCTGGATCTGACAAAACCAAGGTTGCTCTGATTTAAACATCTTGATCTCTCCTGTTGTTCAGCTTCATCTCCCGAGGAAAAAACTGCTTTAAACAAAACCCTGTAAGGGAAAAAATAGTGATTTTAAATGCCACAAAACTGGAAAGGAGAGACCCCATGAAGCAGTGCTGGGCTGAGCTCCTCACATCCACAAAAGTGGGTGCTGACCCAAGGCTGTGAGAGAGACAGGTAAAGTAAGAGACAGGAAAATGTGCAGCAAATTCTGACACCCTGCTTTCCTCTAGGTATTTCCTCCTGATGCTCATCCCAGAAATGAAGAGATAATGCTCTGCAGTCATTTCACTTTCATTCAGGCTCTTATCTCTGCACTGCAACCAACCTGTGACTCCAGATGGAGCGAGGGTGAGCACCACCAGACTGATGCTAAAACAGCAAATTTAGGGACCAGCAGCTGCACCTGACCTGTGATTCCACCTGGAGGGAGCACACACACCAGGGTGATGTAAAACCAGCAAATTTAGGGACCAGCAGCTGCACCCAGGCCAGGCTTTGTTTCTGGGCTGTCCCCACACAAAAACCATCTCAGGTTTGTCTGTCCCAGCCATCACAGCGAGAGCTGGAGATTAAAGGTGGTGCAGAATTTGGGGATAATGAAGAGGAGATGTGGGGTGCCATCCCAGCACCTTCCCTGGCAGATTCAGACACACAGCTCTGAGGAACATCAAACGTGGAAGTCCTTGGAAAAGGCAAGTCATTACCCAGCACTATCTTTGGCATCTTCCAGACAGGAAAGAGCACATCCACCAACACTCTGCATTGCTAGAAGATCCAGCAGATAAATTGACAAAGTCTTCATTTCTAGTCTCAGAAGTCTCTGATAGATCTCATAAAATCAAGCTGGGAAACTCAGGATTGGAAATAATTCAGCACAGATGAAAACATGGATTTTCCTCCACCTGTTTTTGTGGCACGTGGGTGCCCTGGCAGAGATTTTCTATCACAGATCAGTGGAAAATATTCTCCAACAGGCATCACAAAAAAAAAACACTTCACAAACAACATGAGCTTAACATGAATTTAAATACATCCTCAAGAACAGAGAGGGAATTTTTATCAAAGTTTCAATACCTGGTTCAGTATCTGACCATAATCGTGGCAGATAAACATGGGTGTACCTATACAATGACCTGGGGGCCATGGAGATGTTTCTACTGTTTTGTGGAATGATGATAATTATATTTAGCACTCATTCAGGGCTTTTCATCTTCAAAGCACTTTACAAACATTAATTAATCCCCACAACACCCTATGAGGTAGGTGAGTGTTATTACAGTAGGTGTGAGCAGGGGATTGGAGAGGGTGCACAAAGCCAGGCAAGGGCAGCAACACACATTCCTGCAAATGCACATCTCAGCTCCTGAGATCTGCACAAAAAAAGACCTCTTCTCATAAATATATGTACAAAATCAGGCCCACACTAAGCTGTTCCTCTGGTTTTGGGAAGGAATAAAATCTTGGGTGCCCTGGTTCTGTAGTGTTCCCCTGATGCTTTAAACAGCGCAAGATGTTTTGACATTCCAACGTGTTCCTTCCATGCTGAGAGTTCAGGCTGAACAAACACAAGAAAGGCACCTAATTCTGGGAGCTGGAGGCTTTGGGATCCTCTGGCAAGCTCCATGCCAGGAAAGAGTGTTTTTAATAACCACAGGTGGATAATGGGTTTGCAAAACAGGGTAACAGATGGGTGTTTTAAATCAAAAGGAAAACAGAGAGGTGGAGAGGGAGCTCTCTCTTTCCAGACAGTTAGAGCTGCGTACCTGCCCAACTTCTCTGAGGAATCACCAAGAGAACAAGGCAAAAAAAAAAAAAAAAAATGCAGCTTAGTCATATTTGTATTCTTATTAAATGCAGGACTGCCTGAGGCCAACAAGAGCTGATATCATAATTATTGGCTTGCCCAGCCAGCTGCCTTCTCTCACCTGATGTAAGATCAGATCTTTCCAGCCTTTGGAGCCTCTGAGCTCCACTCTCTCTCTCTGTCTCTCTGGGCTCTTTGAATGACCTAATCCTGTCCTGGAGCAGCACCACGCCGTTGTGCTTCAGTAGAAAGGTAAGAGGAAACCTCTGAGCAGCTTTTCAGAACTCAGCCGTGAAAGCCAAACAGAAGGGGGAGCAGAGCTCTCCTGCCCGGCTCCTCTATTTAATGTGGAGTCCCTGGGGCTGACTTTGAAGAACTGCAGGGAAGGGAAGGTCAGCACCTCCATCCTGTTCCTCGGCAGCTCCTGTTGGTGTTTACCAGCCAGCAGCACACAAGGAGCCAAGGAAATCCAGAAACACCCAGGTAAGTCCGTGGATCCATTGGTGCTGGGAGAAAGGAAGGTTGGAAAAAGGAAGATTTTTGTCCTTCCCAAAGGAAAAAAAAAACAACAACAACAACAAAAAAAAAAAAAAAAAAAAAAAAAAAAAAAAAAAAAAAAGTTTATTTTCTCGTCTCGGGTGCAGCTCAATCCAATGCTTCTGCTCCATAATTATAAAGAAAGCTGGAAGTGTTTTCATTACTTGAAAGGAAAAAAACAAATGGGGGGAGTTAAACAACAAACCAAGAAAAGTATTGATGAAAAACCCCCATGTCTCACCAATTCTTGAAAGATTTGTGTCCAACTTTTCCAGTGGTGAATCAAAACCTTGGGAAGTTCTGAGTTTTGGAACTAAGCTTGTTTTTTAATGCTGTTTTAAATCTGGTAGTTCTGCCTCGTGTGGTTTGTAGCAGAGGATGAAAACTTTGTTTGGATTTATTCCCACATGGAGAGGTGGCTGAAGTCACCTCCAGAGAGCAGCCAGGATGTGTTTAGGGCAGGAATGGCTGGATTTGAGCACTGCCAGTAGAAACTGAATTCTTATTTCTTTACATCGCTTTCTTTTCACTTTTTATTTTCAGACTGTTCAAGAAAGGGACTGTTTGTGTTACAAAGACAATAATTACCTAAACCTATAAATAACAACCATCTGTCATTCAACTCTTGACCCTCCTGCCTTCCTGGACAGCAGATTAAATCTTGGGGAATTAGATTTTATAAATGTTTCAGTTTGGTTTATCAGGATCATATGTTTCTAATTTGAATACTCTATGAGATATGTTGAACTGGGTGAGGCGTTGGCTGAAAATGTATTTATTTTGTTAATAATTAATTATGGGCATAAAGGGAAAAAATGTTGGATAGATAAAGTATATTTCTGAAGAAGCAAAGGATTGTGAGGTTTTCTGTCAGCCAGATATGATATATGTAGACAAGAAAGAAAACACACCATTAAAGCAGATTGTTTATCCTGGTGATGGGAGATGGGCGCTGGCAGAAGAAGGGTTAATGTAAACTAAATAATCTGAGCTCCAAATGTAAAAGCAGAGTGTGAGAAGGTCCTGGCTGGTACAGGAGCCCAGAGCCTGGTGTGACATTGCTGAGCTCCTGGGGGTCACTGCAGCACGTGCCACACACAGGAGTCAGTGCAGCACTCTGGGGAGCAAATGGAATATCTGTAAAATGCCACTGTGGTAGGTGCAGCACAGGAGCCTGCCAGGAACACAGAAAACATTTGATTTTATTGACCTGAAAGAGGAAAGTGGAGAGAGAGGGAAGATTCACCTGCATGGAGCAAAATCCTTCAGATCCATCCCTGGTCACAACAGGCTTTTCTTTTTAGGAGCTCAGGATAATGAGAAAAATACATTTGAAAAAATCAGAAAATGTCCTTTCAGTTCTCTGTCCTTTCAGAGCATCTGTGTTGTACAACAGAAATTAAAAGAAAACTTAATTTTTTAGGATTTCTGGAAACTGAACATTAAGCACAGAATAGCAATATTCTGATATTTTTGGCCACTAAGTTCCAGATATTTCACACAAGAAGTGGTGTCAGAGCTACTTTCACTCATTAAATCACTCCCATAACCTGATTTCAAAATCAGGCCTCCAAAAAAATCTGAAACAGGAATTTCCAAGCCCCTGCAGAAAATATTGAGAATTGATTCATGTTAGAACCAAACAGATCCTTTGGTTACAGCCTAAAGTGACCACGATAGGTTGGGAGGCAGAACTCCTGCATTAGTCCATTCAAGACATTGTAAAAAGCATAAAATTTCAAATAAACCCAAACAAAATGAAAAAAAAAAATAAATAAAACCACTACATGTATTTACCATTTAAAAAGCAGGGACTCAAAGCACTCAAGTGTCTCATGGAGGATTTTTACAGCTACTGCATACAAACCAAACAATTACACATGCAAAGCACTCCAGCCTGGCTCCTGCTGCCTGTGCTCCGTGGAAAGTCAGGAAAATTTGGGTGGGATGTGAGGAAAATGTGGTGAAGCAGCAGCTGGGGCTCAGTAAATGGGCAGGAATGTGGATTTTTCAGCCACAGGAAATGTGTATTTTTCCCACCAGAGAGGATTTGCTGGTGGTGGCCCTGCCCTTTCTGGTTCCCCATCTCAGAGATTTCCCTGCTCTCCTGCATCTCAAAAAATCATTAGCTCCAAAGACAAAGAGATTAATTATGGAGATAATGCAGATTAGGAGGGAGCTACAAATCGCATCCTCCTCTGCTGCCTCTGTGAGCACAGTGTGTGTCCTCCCAAGGGATTCTCCATGGTGGCACCCATGGGAGCAGGGTGGGAGCTGCCAGAGCAAAGGGATTTACCCTGAGCAAATCACCACAGCCTGCCCTGGTGGAGGGTTTGAGCTTTAGGGTCCTTCTCCACCCCAAAATTTCCATGGATTTGTGTGTCAGGATCAGAGCTGTGGGGTGATGCTCTCCCTCCTGAGCCACTCTGGCATCTCGTGTGCTGATTGGAATATTGAGAACTAAAAGCAAAGTCTTGGCCAGTCCTAATGATACTTTGCCATTTCTGATTGGATTGGGGCAATAATTTACTCTTCTGCCACATTTAGACATAAATCTGAGTCATACCCTCATTAGCACATCCTCTGCTATTCCCCCAGCTGTCTCCTCACCCCTCATACAAACATCCCGGGTTTCTGTTGTTTTCTTTACAATCAATTAAGTCCTGTACATAACATTGCCCATTTTGGGGGGTTCTCCACCCATTTTGTGCACCCAATCTCCTGGTCACACGTGAGATACCAGCAGTGCTTGTTTCCATCATGCCAAAAGAGCTGAGACCCAGAGCTCTGCGCTTGCTGGTTTTTTGCAAGAAAATAAACCCTTTTTGGGGGAAAAAAGTCTCCCTTCCCAGGGGAATATGTGCCACTATAATTCCTTAAAAGAGCCCACACAGAACCATAAAATCACAGGATGGTTTGGATTGGAAGCCACCTTAAAGCTCCTCTTAAAGCAGGGACACCTTCCACTAGACCAGGCTGCTCCAAACAGCTGTGCTAGAATATATTATTCTTTATTTTATTCAGGATGCAAGGGCTTAGAGCTATCTGGCACAGTTCCTCCTTTTGCATTCTATGAACAAAATAACAACACATCAGGTCATTATATGTCTTTTACCTAAACCCCCTCCATTTTCAAACCAAACCTGCATTCTCTGGGCCCTGCTGACTGGAGGGAGCTGCTAAACATGTGGTTAGCAAAGTGATTCCTGCTGCAGCCTTTACAAATCTCAGCAGTGCCTTTTGAGGCTCAGTTAAATACATGCAAAATCATTTAAAGATGTTTGGATGAGACAGGGCCACTGCAATGCAGAGCATTATTATCTTTCTGTTGGTGAAGTGCTCAGAAATGAATGAAGCATCGAGGGTGAGGTTCCATCAGAGTCATGTAATGAAGTTAAACATGCTGTCATTTTAACCCAATTTGTTTCCCTCTGTACTGCTGCCTCACCAGTTTGTTAGAGCCTCTCAAAGGAGCTCATCCAGTGTCAGCTTACAACTTCCACACCTATCCAGTACTTTACTCCTGGAATGGGCAGGTATCCCTGCCCTGCAAACTCCTAACTGCTGGTTCAACAGACCTGCCAGGACAGGTCCCTGCAACATTCCCCTCTGTGGGCAAATGGTAGGATGCCAGAAATATTAGACAGGAACCTGTTCTCCCAGGAATGCAAGTAATTCATAGAAGGAAATAATTTACTATTTTCCCAGCTGGAATAATTAAACAGCCAGGCACTGTCCTCCTGAGCTGCTGCAGAGAAGAGCAAGTAAGAGACGGGGGGAAAAAAAGAGCTGGAATGTTCTGGAGTATAAATTCTCCTTCAGACCAGCCAACCTTAATTCTGGAAGCTTTTCCTCACAAGCCACAATTCCCAGGGCTCTGACCATTCTCCCTCCTCTCCTGTGCACTTCAAACTGAAGGGTAACCTTTTGAAATGCTCTGACCCAAAAAATCCCAAACCTTCAGCTGACTCTTGACCAAGAGAATTTCCCCTCCCAGGTCTCACAGAGCACTGTCTGCCTGCTCCATTATGCCACAGTCTGGCTGGTTTAGGCTCAGCTCACAGCCCTTTAAGCCCCCAAGATGTTCCCATGCAGAATTGCTGCTTTCTCCTCCCTCTCTGTCTGCAGGGTTCCTTATTCCTGCCTGGATGCTGAGCTCAGTTATCCCTGAACTGTGTTTTGCTGTCTGCAGACTCTTTTTCCTGGTTCCTTTTGAATATTAATCCTGCCCTCCACCTAGAGAGGCAAAGCCTCCCATCCCCAGCTGTCTCCAAATCTGATTAGAGCTCCTCTCCAGCCTATCACTCAAGTCATTAGTGAAAATACCAAGTAGTGGCAGGCTCTTGAAGAAATCCACTCCAAATACCCTTTCATTCTGACAGCAGCCAGTCTCTAACTCCTCCTGATGCTCTGCTCCACCCAGCTTCACCTCCTCTCTTAGAGTTTTATCTCAAATACATTTTCTTAGCTTGCTTATGAAAACATCACAGAAAAAAGCAGAGCAGACTCACTAATACCCGGCTGTGTAATCTCTGTTATTCTGTTCCTGCAAGGCCAAAATCCAGGGAAACTACACTGCCAGGACAATTATTCCTTAGCAAATTCACAATAACTTCTACTTTTCCCCCCCCCCCCTTAGTTTGGCAAGTTTAAAATTTTGTCCTTTTCTACTTTTGCCCTTTTTTTCCTCCCTTAGTTTGGTAGGTTTAAAATTTTGTCCTTTTCTGCTTTTGCCTTTTATCCCCACTTAGTTCGGTGGGTTTAAAATTTTGTCTTTTTCTGGGAGTTAAAGTTAAATCTGCCACCTGTAACTCCCTCACCCTTTCTACTTTGATGACAGGGAGTGATTTACCTCCTTTCGTTCCTGTAAATCCACCCGTACCCAGCCCATTCCCAGACCTGCAGCTCTGCAGGAATTTCAGCTGATCCTCTAAAATTCACCAGAACTAAATTAATTGGGGCCACTGAACCTGGAGACCTCACAAAGCCCCAGCCCTGTCCTCTGGGAGGTGAGAACACAGGTATTCTTCCAGGGGTGAGATCACAGGCAAACATCATTCATATTCCACAATTTCTCATCCTCTGACTTGGCAATGCCCCGTTAGTTTTCCACTGTGCTTTAAGGTCAGTAATTAATGTTTGCCCTACTTTTCCAACCAGGAATAGATTTGGGATGGGTTCTTTTTTTTTTTTTTTTTTTTTTTTTTGCTTTTCTTTTCTTTTCTTTGAAATGCAGAGTGTCTAGAGAGCACCTGTTCTACCCTATGGGTTTGGGGTCAGCTTTGTGACACCTGGATTCTGTTTTGGGAACATGCAGCAAGGATTATTGTCCAACATCTTTTGTAAGAGCCTTTCAAAGGGCTGAAAAATTATAAACCAGGATCAAGTTACCCAAGATTAGCTACTCATGCAAAGTAATTTTTTGTTTTTGGATAGTCTGCACACAGTCTTGTGAGGTGTTGAGCAATAATAGCACTTATTTAAATCTATGGAAATTTACTGTATATGGGTATATACCACTTCGGCACACAGCATAAAATACTTGTGTGGAAAAGCTCTTGGCTCAAAAAAAAAAAAATCATTTAATGGTTAAAACACTCTAGAATTTGTCCTAAAAAAAGAGAAAATTTCCTAGATTTCTGCCCATCCTCACAGTGGTGACAGTGCCCTGCAGCTCAGTGTTCAGCAAGCTAAAACCCAACATAATTCTGTCACATGCTACTTTTCCTCTCTGACTCTACAAAAATCCAGCAGAAAAGAATTTTCAACAGGCAAAATAAGTCAGATTTATCCATGCAGAAATGTTCAACAGAACTGCAAAGGAGGCTGCAAAATTTGCCTTAAACTGATGATGTTCCTCACTGTTGAAGCCTCCTCAGAAAAAGCCATTCTTAAAAATCTGTTCAACAAAATTAGTAAAAGATCAGGTATACAGGAACAGAATATTTTCCTACATATAAAGACATTGTTAAGGGAAAAAAATAAAGAGAAAGAAAGGCAAAGTGGAATTTAAGAGAGAATGAAAATGTGGAATCTGTGGATATTGAAAGGGAAGTGTCAGGAGATTCATGAACTCCATGAAATAATGGATAATCAAATTGAGCATCTTCAAATTCTGAAAAATAAGCATGTGATGTATCTATAATATTTGCCTGTGGTTTTACAAGAAACCCGTGAGAGTCAAGCTTTTACCTTTATTTCTTAACTGCCAATGCAAACATCCGCATTTCCGATGAGGTAAAAATTGCAATTCTTGCACACTCCCTATTCCAGCAGCACTGAGTTTCCCAAAAATAACTTTAAAAAAAAAGAGATACCAGGGATCACAATAAGAAAAGTGACGAGTGGCACTGTTTAATTTGGAGAGAGAGAAGAAAAGGAGGACTGTAAGAAAAGCAAACGAGAGAACCCATAAGAATTCCTTTGCCCTGGCTGAGCAGGTTTGGTGCTGGGCTCATTAGGGATGCAAATGCCCAAACCTCAGGCGCAGCTTTGGAGCAGACACAGGGCCTGCATTGCCCTGACAGGAGGCACCAGGCACGTGCTTTTTATTTTTGAACTCTTTTCCTGCTCTTGTCTCCACTTTAACTGAGCTGAGCTGGGATCGAACAGGGAGAGATGGAGCAGATCAGCTCCAAGAATCCCTTCCAGCCCAGTTTGCCTGAATTTCTCCAATTCTGCTCTGTAAATCTTGGCAAGAATTTGAAATCAAGGCTTTGAAAACCACGCACTTTTTAGCTCTGCTCTAAAAACTC
This sequence comes from Ammospiza caudacuta, assembly GCF_027887145.1. NCBI lineage: Eukaryota > Metazoa > Chordata > Aves > Passeriformes > Passerellidae > Ammospiza > Ammospiza caudacuta. The sequence goes on from NC_080612.1 coordinate 8,280,782, forward strand.
CTCCGTGGAGGAAAATGGTCCTTGAATGTGGAGTGAGATCTTCTGTCACAAAAAAAAAAATGTGATAAAGGAAGCAAAGTATGAGGTTGCTTCCGCATAGAAATTTGTGCCTCTTCACCAGCAAAGAGCAGCCAAATCTGACAAAAATTCACACAGAAATTCCTTTACAACAAACTCAGATAAAACTCACCCCAAGCAAGAATCTCCTTGGCTATAAAACACATTTCCCACTTAACAACTGACAAGCTGCCACAATATAAAATTCTGGGTTTAACAGGAAAAGATATTAAATCTTCTTAAATGTGTGTATTTACACATATTTAAGAGTATAAATATGTGAAAGCAAAAACTCTTAAATAAAGACACATTTTTTAATTTCAAGTTTATTCATTAATTTATGAATAAGCATCTACAAAGTCACTTTGTTCAGGTTTCTACTTTCCCATGTTGACATCTCTTTTCTCCTACTAAATCCATGACTGACTCCTTGTTCTGGTTTTGCATCACTCTCTATAATGCCCAAAATACCATAATATCATAAATTTACTCCTATAATTGTTTAGAAAATCCAAGAAAACAAAAACACTGGAAAAAGTGAAAATTCGATTACCCACAGAGATCTGTAATAGAAGGCAAAATGTTCAGCTGTTGCCATTATCAAACTTGATACAGATTTGTGAGTGTTTATATAATTAATAATATATTAAAATATATTAAAATATCAATTATTTTTTTCTCCTGAAATTGCCTGTCACAAGACCTCGTCAGCAATAAAACAAAACTGTATTTCTAGTCCCTTAATGAATATTCTTTATCAGCTGTGCTTTATGTGTTGAAAACAAACACTGATAAAAAGTTTAATTTGCATGGTTTTTTATGTATAAGAAAACAGAAGAGCTTTTGGAATAGGTTTAGTTTTATGTCTTGGCCTTTAATGTGGTAATCCCCTCAGATCATTAATTATGTTTTATGTATCACTGAAATTTAATATTTTAAGGGAGAAATTAGTATAATTTCAACCTCTTTAGAGCTAGCTGCTCCCCAAAATTTAAGATTCTGTTATAATAAATGAATTAATTTTCACACTAAGGAGAGAATGGACAAAATCCCTGTTCAGAGGCTCCCGGAAAGAATCTCTTGGGCTTCATAACTGCACAAGGATACAGGAAAATTAAGGACTTGGATGATTCTTAATTTCAACCATTTTCTTGCTTCTAATTTTCATCCCTATGAAGAATTTTGTAACAGCTTCAAGGTCTTGTACACAATTCAATATTCTTGCTTAAATGATGTTTTCTCAATGAAACAAGCACTGTTTATTCAGAGTGTTTGTTGCAAAATTGTTTTTGAACACAAAGTTTGGGGATGTTTGCTGTTTCTGTGAAATTCCTGTCCCTTATTTCAAGGGTGTTTTTACCTCAGGTTTTGGGGTGAAAGAAATCCCTGGGGGTTTTTTTGTTTTTCTGTAAGTGAGAAGTGTTCATAAAATCACAGAACCGAATTCCTCCTTTGCATTTCCTAGTTTATTTAATGTTTTATTTTTTTATTCTTCTTTATTCATACTCTGCATTAAGATATCTTCATTTACCATAATTTGGGATAGAAAAAAGTAAAAGCACATTTGTTGTCTCAATTATCAGCACTGTGGACGTGCTCAGGCTGAAGGGATTCACTCAGTACAGGGACACACGAAAAAGATTGAATTTAGAATTTGCTCAGAAACAGTGGAAAGCAGAGATGCTATTTTGAACACCAACAGAGCTCTTGAAGGAGGTTATTGCTTCAGATATTCATTTTAAAAATTGAGATATTTAAGCATGGAAAAGACTTTTATCATGGTCTCCATTTCTTAGCTACTCTTGATAAAATACTTTCAAGACTGAATCCCTGAAGAGCTTCGTTTATCCCTCAAAAAAATTCTGCACATCACAAACTTTGACATTTTCCCTCTGTGGTTCCCACCATTTCTGTGGTTTTGCTGAGGAAAAATTAAATTAAAATGAATATAAAGATAAATATAATAAATATATATATTATATTGTATAAATTATATAATATATAATAGATAAAATATTTTTATATTATACAATATATTATAGTATATAGCATATACTATATACTATATACTATATACTATATACTATATACTATATACTATATACTATATACTATATACTATATACTATATGTATATATATAATGAATATGCAAATAAAATTAAAATTAATATAAAAGCTTATCACATTTCACAAGGCTGAACAAATCCATCCCAGATAAACAAATTCTGCAAAAGTTCTGCTTGAAACATTTAAATCACACTGGCTGGAACAATCTGTTTCCAAGCACTCAGGAATTAAGAGAACTGGGGAAAGAAACTTTGTTTTGCTTTTCTTTTAGAAGAAACAGTTTTCACAAAGAATTTTCCCAAAAGAGTTAAAGTAGCTGAAGAATAAAATTAAATTATTGGTTTATATTATATTAATTATTATTATTTATATTAATAATTGTTATATTATAAAGCAAGCAGCTGTTCTTGGTGTCGTTGCTGTTCCTGGTGAGGACACAGGGTTTGTGGGACAGAAATAGGCCAGAGGAATAAATGAGGCATTGGGAAAAGAGGTGGGAGTAGCAGAGGTGGGAGTGCTTGGAAGTGGGCAGGGAAAAGGAGAAAAACCAGCCTTGGACATTTGGCAGAGAAGGGAAATTGGGGAAGGAATGATGTGGCCACAATTTACAGGTTTTGGATCCTCTGGTGCACCTCAGGACTGTAAAAGCAGGTTTAGCTGTGCCTATTTCATATTTTCCCTCATTTCCAGATCTTCTCCTAGGAATTTCCTTTGTACTTATATTTACAGCAAATATTAAGTTTTCCAACACTTACAAAACCCTTTAATGCCTTTATGTACAACCTCTACTTTTAACAAAACATTTGCTTTTCCTTCCCCCTCCCCTTCTGTTAGTCTTCCAATTTCAGCTTCTATCTCATCTTCTCCCCAGCAGTTATTCCTCCCTAAAGGATTAACATATTTCTATGTTACTCATTTTGCACAACAATGTCAGGCTGTATTTTCCCAGAAGGTTATTTAATCTCCAAACTGTCCCTCATTTATCCCTCAGCCTCTCTGTCTCGTGTTTTTCCTGGAATCCCAAAGACAATGCTCTAAACTAAAAAATAAGTTCTTAATTTGATGCTGGGGTGGCAATGACTTTGTAATTTTCTGGGAGAAGGGAGAAGAGTGTTGGGATAATGAGGAATTTGCCTCTTTTTTTTAAATTATTTTTTCACCCACAGTTTTGTCCTATCTCCCCCTTTTCCCTGAGCAGAGTTTGCTCCAGCTGTAGCTGTAATTTCTGGAATTGTGGCACTTCTTACACTGCAGAGAATTCATGGCACTGAAATGTGAAATATTCTGTGGGTTTATGTGTTTGAAAGAGTCCTCTCACATCAGAGCTGGTGCAGAACTGCAACCCTGTTTTGCTTAACAATATTTTTTCACTCCTCTTTAACTTGTCAGGTTCATGCCCCATCACTGAACCTTGTAATTTTTATATTTTCTTTTTCTGTTCCTCCTACCTCATCTTCATCGTAACTGTTCAGAACAACACCATCACCTGCAAATTCTCTCATGGAGCTTTCCCCTCTTTTATTCCACGTTGTTTGGGAATATTTTAAGCCCCACAAAATCTCCGCAGACCCCCAAAAGGTCACCCCACAGCACATTTACCTTCTATTTTCTCTTTCAACCAAATATTCACCCGTGCAAAGAGCTTTTCTGTCTATATTCAGGATTTAATTGGAAATTTGGTTCCTTTAAACCCTGGTGAGGAAGAATCTTGTCCAAATCTCTTCCTGCTCACCCAAGCAAACCATCAGCCCAGTTTCCCCAGTAAACCTTAACACGAGAACCAGTATGGACAAGGGAAAACACAGCACTGTGGCTCTGTGCACAGAGGGGTTCTTGCTAGGAAAAAATGTCACTGTCCATGACCTGTTCCTCCATTTTTCCTGCTTTGTAGGCACCATTTCTCATGCATGCCTAGGGATAGGTGTCAGCAGAACACATCACTGCACATCAGCTGTGCTCCTGTCAGAGGCTGGATTAGCTGCTGCTTGTTACATGGATGCTGAAAGGCCTTTGATCTTCTGAAGGATCAAAGTCTTGGGGTTTGGGTGGATTTTTTTTTTTTCCTCCTTTTCAAAGTTTTGCCCCAAAAATAAATGCTGCATTATTGGCTGTATAAATTGGGGTTTTTTTTCCCTGAGAAGCTCAGAGGCTTGTGTAAACTACACTGTGCAGCCCAGAGTAAACATGTAAAACATGCACAGGCTTGAGCTGATTCCATTTAATTCCATGTAAAACCAACAGGATCTGTTCCAATCAAAACTCTAACTCAGGGCAGCTCTGCCTGCTGGCATTAGGAATTCAAAACAGGTGAAATTTTTGTGTTTACACCTATTGTAGTCTGACACTTCCAAAGAAAAACTAGAGCAAACTGAAGTTAAACAGCACCTAAACTTGGGTTTTGGTGTGTCTGATGTTTCTGCATTTAACACATCCCTGCCATCCAAAAGGTGGGGGTTTTTTTGTTGGGTTTTTTTTCCTGTTTTGTTTTTTTTTTTTCTTTTTTTATTTTTTCAACATCCTCAGCTTACGAGTGTGCTGAGTAATGACAAGATTCCCAAATCCATTTCTCAGATCAAATAAAGGTAATTACAGAGCTCACTGTGGGCGATTCCCAGTGGGAGGGTGGGAGTGGCCGCGGGTGGGGCTGTGCATGCACAACAGAGAAAATGGGAATGCACCACGCCCGTCATAAAACATGCTGCCACAGCCAGCAACAGAAACCATTAGGGTGGATCATCCTCCACACCTTCTCATAAAGGCACAAAGGTGGCATGAGATCCCAAGATGAACTCTCCAGTCCCAGGGAGATGAGTGTGACTCACGCGGGGAGAAAAAGGAGCCTAAAACAAATTAGGAGTCTCCCAAAAGTCCTTCCCCTGTGTGTGTCCCCCCTCTACGTGTTCCCCAGAGAGGATTTACGGGGTGCAATGTGGCACTCAGAGCCCTTGAGCTATCAATAGGTTAATTCATGGGAACTGCTGCTCATTAATCATCTTTTATTATGCACACAAGGAGCAGGGCCACGGCTTGTTGTGTTTTGGGTCTGACAATCCCTGACCCACATTATTTATTAAATCATTCAGTGCTCCTCACGTCTTTGGAAATGTTAACCAGTGTCCACTCTTAGCACCTGGTTTTAAAAGCAACTGGTGTTTGCATTTTCATTCAAATGTAGTGGTGGACTCTAAAAAAAATAACCTTATACAAAATATTGTGGATATAGAAAACATTGTGGATAGCCCAAAAGGTGCTTTGGAAACTAGGAACCCAAATAGCCACAGAAAGGAAAGGGATACATTGGAATATATTAAAAGGCTTTATAATGTGGTAGAAGAAAGTGAAGTGACCCAGACTGTCACTGCAGGGAGAGGGAAGGAAAGGAAGGGTGCAGGAATACGTGGGAGACAGCACAGATAATTACAGGAGAAAGGGACACCAAGGCTCACCAGTGATGGTGTGAAACAGGGCTGTAAAAAAGGTAAGAGTGAAGCACAGGTGCAGGGCTGAGAGGGATGCCTGGAGAAGCACAGAGTGCTCGTTCCCTGCTGCTCTGTCCCAGCTTTCAGCAGTCTGCAGGTGATGGATTCCTGAGCCAAAGGAGGCACCTCCTTATCTCCCGTCCCATTTATTGGCTGCAGCTGCTTTTAGCCTCGCTTCTTCCTAGGAACTGTTTTTATAAATCACATGGCTGTGTTGATAGCTCTGCTGTGTTTGTGGTGTCTCCTCACTGGCACTCCCCAGAGCCAGAGTAAAACCCTGAATTCAGCCCAGAGCACCCAGTCACAGATTTGCTGCCATCGGCCAGAGAAACGCCGTTATCTCCTGCGCTGGCTTTTCCTGCCAGCCCAGCTGGTTATTCATGACAGAATCACACAGTTTCTGGATCATATTAACTGCTCCCAGCCCTTGGAACAGTGTCTGACTTCATGCTTAGATGTCTGCAAAGAAAGCAATGAAATTTCACACCCCTCCTTCAGGAAGCAGCAGAACCATTCATCCAGAAAACAGGAGAGGCTATGCAAAGGATTGGGTTTGAAAATACTGCCAGAGTTGCAGGGCTGGTAGGGAGAGCTGACATCTATTATACAGGTTAAATGGTGGAGTTAGAAAGGTGTTTTAGTGTTTAGGATGAGGAGGGAAAAGGTGAGGGGAAAACCAAGTTCACCTGACAAACTCATTCGCCTTCTCAGCTACATTTTTCCATGCTTGGTTTCTGTTCAGTGCTGAGTTCCCTCTTTGCTGGGTTAATTATGCAAGTTCAGCACCTGTCAGGGACTTTTTCTCTATTTATAACTTAACAGATGATGAGTCTGCCCAGTCTGCAAGAAACAGGGAAGTCCTTGCAGTGTTATTTCAGCCATAATGTGAATTTTTTTCAGGATTTCCACTTCTGCATAAATTAATACTTTAGAACTAGGGGTAAAATCCATTCCCAGAACAAACAGGACCTGCAATGAAGCTGAGAAAAAGCCCTATAATCTGCTTTTCTCTATTTTGAGGGAATTTCTGTGTACCTGGAGAGCAACCACCACGGTGTGCCTACATCTTAAACACCACAGCTGGTTTTGCATTTCCATCCCAAAAAGGTGTCAGCAGAACTAGAAATCCTTCAGGAAAGGATTGTAGTATAATCTAAGGTGTGGAATGGCTTCAGAAAGAGAAATTACTACATTTCATCTGGGAAAACAGAAGAAAAATTTAATAATTCACAAAGTTCTCTGCAGGGACAGACTGTCCTCACTGTTGGTGTCAGAAGTAAAAGATGCAGGATAAAATATAAGTAAAGAATAAGAACTAAAATGCTGATGTAAGGATGGGAACCTGGACCAAACACCACAGTCAAACATCACCTGGATTTTTTCTGCAATCCAACAAATAATTCCTTGTTCTGCCCCTAAAAACATTTTTTTCCCCCCATAAAATAGATTTGGGATAAATGCCTTTTGATTTTTTTTTTTTTTTTTCACAGAGACCTGTAGTTTTTTATAAATGTGTTCCTAGAGCAGATCAAAAACCTGATGCAAACACTCTCCCCACCTCAGCCAGGAGGCACCTGGATGTTCCAGAGCTCCCAACCCCTCCTGCTGGACAGCACACCTGGACATGGTGGCAATTAGTCCACACTGCTCACCTGGTATTCAGCCTTGCCTACGGGTAGCCCTTAATGAGCAAACCCTGATAGTTCAGGAATGATTTAATTAAGAATGGCATCCTTCTCTTACAGGAATTCAGTAGTTTGCTACTTAGCTGGCAGCAAACACATCCCATGTCACTGGATGCAGAAAGGGTTTTATAATTGTAAATTTTCTTCACTCATCCTTGAGATTGTCAAATGAACGTTATTTTTCCCTAAATGTGCAAAAGGTAAATAAATATCTAAATATCCAGAGGTAGCCAATTATGGGCACCAATCACAGCTAACTGTGAGAGAATTGAGCTCAGAACACTTGAATAAGAAAGCAAAACCAGCACAGTTAAATTAAACAAATTCACAGGCAGATTTAAATCCAGGAGAAAAGAAATTACAGTCCTTAGAAGCTCTGTAAAGTTAATCAGGTGTCCTGTAATCAAGGTGCTACACATCCTGTAAAGAGCAGCAAGGAAGCAATGAGGAATTCATGTGGCCAAACCAGAGTTTAGTGCTGGGCTGTGCAGGTTCCAATCCTGTTCCTGAAAATGTCTCCTAAAAACAGGGCAAGGCTCAGTGACAGGAATGTCAGGGATCAACAGAGCAGTGACAGCTCTGATGAGCCAGCACAGCCTCCAGTGTCAACCTGGCAGGAGCAACCTCAGAAAAATCTTAAATTCATCAAGAGCCTTTTAAAAAAAATGCTGATTCTTATTAACAAATCCCTTTTCTGACTGTTTTCCATAATTAATTATGTGTAGAGATTTCCTGTCTCCGTGACAAGTGTTAGTCACAACATTCTGGGCACTTCTGGGATATTTGGCACGCAGCATCATTGACTGGCATGTGATGGATTTTTAAGTGCAAGAGGAAAAATGGAATTCTGAAACCTTTTTTTCATAAAGTCTTGAGGGGGGAAAAAAAAGATCCCACAGAGTTATTTGGGAAACATCAGATGTGGAGAGGAAAATGATGATTTAGGGTTGAGATGTGAGCAGCTCACACAAGTCGGTGTCAAGCCCAGCTCAGGGAGCGCAGAGGATGGATTGGGGGCTGAGGAACACCCAAACACCCCTTGTGAGAGCAATGCCAGCCCCAGGGGCTGCACAGGGCACTGCCAGCAGCACCCACAGAGTTATTTGGGAACCATCAGATGTGGAGAGGAAAATGGTGGTTTTTAGTTCTGGGCAGAGATGTGAGCAGCTCGCACAAGCTGGTGTCAAGCCCAGCTCAGTGAGCAGGCACAGAGGATGGATTGGGAGCTGAGGAACACCCAAACCCCTCTTGTGAGAGCAATGCCAGCCCCAGGGGCTGCACAGGGCACTGCCAGCAGCACCCACAGAGCTCAGGAGGCTGCAGGAGACACAAACCCTGGGGTTGTTCCAGCCAGGGATTGCTGCCACGGGGCTCAGTCATGCAGAGCTGATAGATCAGCTGCTGCTGCCCTGCTATCCCCAACACCCAGCTGAGGTTACACTTTCTCACTCTTTTCTGACTTTCCAGGTAGTTATCTTATCACAGGAGCCTGCGTGGTCACGCCACATTTGCAGCAGCCAAAGTGACATGAAATGGTTCCAGCTGCAGCTGGGATAATCAGATACCTCTCTCCAAATCAAAGCATCATTGTTTGCTTTAGCACATCCTACATCCAGGCAACCCACAACTTCCTTAAGCTCTGTCTCCCAGGAACTGCTTGTTGCAAATGATTTATTGTAATCCTGATTATTGGCAACCTCCCCTGGCTGTAATTTCTGCTCCTTAAGAAGATTTGTCAGTGAGTGTTGTGATTTCTCTTTGCTAAAATCCATGTTAACAATGCAAAGTGGTTTTGAGTTGGTTTTTGTTTTGGTTTGAGGTTTTTTTGTTGTTGTTTTTTTGTGGGTTTTGGTTTGTTGGTTGGTTTTTTTGTTATATGTTCTTTTAACAAAATAAAATGTCTCTAAGGGACATTAAAAAAGATTTAATGAACAGTGACAGCAGAAAGATTTTTCAGTGTGTTGATTTGGCAGTTTAAATTGATCTGCATTTGCAACCTGCTGTGAGACACATAAATGAGGCTGAACTTGCAAATGGCTTTTGAAGAGAAGTTTGGAGACTCCAAGAATAAAATGAAAATCAGAATACACGGCCAGGGGTTTTTCTCTCACAAAAAGACATTTCCACAATATTCTAGGATGAGCAGAACGTGGAGCTGCAGCTCTTACTGATCTGCTGGTGCCAGTGTGAAAACTGAGAGCAGCACTGGGATTGCAGCCTTGGGATTTATCCCCACTTGGGAGATCTTCCAGGATGGATTCTTAACAAAGGCATTCAGTAATCACCACTGAACACAGATTATCAGCCCAACACTGTTTAAGTATAAATGCTTCTCATTTAACAGTAAAAAAAGAAAAATACTTTCCCTGTGGCTGCTTCTCATTTAATAAAAATAAAATAATTTTTCTACACAGGGGGAAATTTTTATAGTCTAAAATGTGACTAAGACTCCTCCTTTCCCACCAAAATGCAATTTATCAACAGAACTTGGCAAAGGTCTCAATTATTTGGTTTTCCTGGGCCTTTTGTATTAATTTTCCATACAACCCTGACAAATTCACTTTGCTTTCAAAAAGGATTCGTGAAAATTCTCACAATGCAGAAGCCGCCAGGCAAGAACTGTACCTGTGCAGAAGCTTTTTATTAAAACTCTAATGCTCCAGACCACAAATGAGGCAGCTGGGCTGAAAAATTCAGTATAAAAGAGAGGTCAGAGACAGCTTTGTATAACCTGAAGATAAGTGGGGAAGCAGCACTGGGAGGGCAGCCAGTGTGGAGCACTCACAAATTACAAATAGGCGCTCACAAATTACAAATAGATTCTCATATCTTTTCTAGCTGACATTTTTCCCACCTGCCCCTTTCAAGATGAGGAATCTCTCTCCTCATCAGCCTCCAGTTAAGCCACTGGGAGAAGAGCTGAGACATTTCTGAACTCTCTCTCACATCATTTTTTCCCCCTGATGTACTGCTACAGGTCTCCTGCTTGATTTCCAAGCCCCATTGTGCTCCATCCCCCCGGGCAATGCAGTTTTACTCATCATAAATACATATTTCTCTTTGAACTAGAAAGGCAAAAAAAAGGTTTCCACGTTTTTAGGTGATATGTCTTTGTTAAGCAAACCTAACAAACCCCTTAGATATTTACCTAACAGCTATTTCAACACGTGGCAAAGACCTGGCAGATTAACTCTTGAATTAAAGTGGCTTTTTTTCTCCTGATTTGTCCACCTGAAATCAAAATTATGAGCATGAACACCTTCATCTAGCTACAAACTTGACATAAAAGGATGCATGTTCTACTTTTGTTTTACTCTAAGGTTACAGTCAACAAGGAAAACAAAAGACCAGAAGATAAAATTTATTCCTTTTAATCCAAACACCATCAGATATGGCTCCTATATCTAAAGATCAAAGATTGGGAACTTGAGAGGAGATCCAGCTGACAAAAACAGGGATGGAATGATGAAGTCATTTGCGTATCTCAGATACATTTCAGTCATGCAAAACAGAACAGAAAGGCTGAAGGGATTGGGACTAACAAAAAACAAAAGTGAACATATAAGTGTGTTGTAGTCATCAGTCTGAATAATGATAGAAAAAATATCCTTTTTTTTAATATAATCCCTCTGAAAACAGCTGGGGTGCATTTATATCCCAATCTCTCAATAAAGTGACATTGCTAAATTTGCAAAACCCCAAAACAATACATTTTCCTTAATTTATGATCCTGTAGAAAACAAAGAAAGTGCTTATTTTTATAAAAATTATGTGGTGAATCCACAGAAACCCCATACCACATCTTCATTGGAATTTCATCTACAGAACACTTCTTTAAGAGCTAAAAAATAATTCCAGTGTCAGGAATTCCTCAGGATGGCTCCAGCTGCACATCCAAGCCTGTTCCATCACCTGCACCAAACAAGGGCTTTGTTTCACAGCTCAAGTTTGAAAAAGTGCTAATTGTAATTTGATTTTTGCCCTGACAGGATTTCTGTGTGCCGTGGGTTTGGTGATGGTTTCGCTACTCCAGGACCAGTCCAATATTAAATTTTCTGCCTCGGACACTCTGGAAAGGGACCAGCAGGACCTGATGAAGGCACAGGGGGATTCAATATCCCCAGTTCAGCAGAGTGTGAGTAAAACTGGCCCAGGCCTGTTCTCTTCCTTTAAAGATCAAAATAAACATTCAGCTCTTGCTGGATCTCACCAAACCTACCGGTGACAGAGCAAACCCTGGAGGTTTTATTCCTGAAGGGTGGAAACCTGAGTTATCCTGCTCAGCTAATCTTAAACTCCAGCTGAATGTCCTGTTCCATTCCTTAAAATGAGTGGGAAAGCTGGGTTTTGTTCCCCAGCAGAAAGAACTGGGTTTATCCTGATTTTCCTTGTGGGATTTCTTGGATTTGCAGAGCACTCAATAATCTGGTGTTTGCCTTTTTGAGGAGCACAGGACATTCCCCCATCCCTGAGCACAGCACCCTGCTCCAGCCTGATGTGCGTCCTCTCAAAGGCTTCCTACTAATTACTCATCCCTGATACCAGGGAAATGTGCTTATTTTCATTATATCCATATTTTAATCTTAATCTCCAGCTGAATGTTCTGTTCCGTTCCTTAAAATGAGTGGGGAAGTTGTGCTGTGTTCCCCCTGCAGAAAGAACTGGGTTTATCCTGATTTTCCTTGCGGGATTTCTTGGATTTGGAGAGAGGAGGGAAGGGAGCACTCAATAACCTGGTGTGCCTTTTTGAGGAGCACAGGACATTCTCCCATCCCTGAGCTCTGCACCCTGCTCCAGCCTGATGTGTGTCCTCTCAAAGGCTTCCCAGTAATTACTCATCCCTGACACCAGGGAAATATTTTCATTACATGCATCTTTTAATCTTAAACTCCAGCTGAATGTTCTGTTCCATTCCTTAAAATGAGTGGGGAAGTTGTGCTGTGTCCCACTGCAGAAAGAACTGGGTTTATCCTGATTTTCCTTGTGGGATTTCTCGGATTTGGAGAGGAAAGGAGCACAGCACCCTGCTCCAGCCTGATGTGCGTTCTCTCAAAGGCTCCCCACTAATTACCCATCCCTGATGCCAGGGAAATATTTTCATTATATGCATGTTTTCAGTGGCAGGACCCAGACTGCAGCCTTGCTTCAGATTAAAGAGCTCCCGAGTGGTTTCTCTTTGCTGGAGAGCACAAGGGAGGGAGGAGATGACACGGGAGGGTTGGGGTGTCTGCCCAGAGCCTGTCCTGTGTCTCCAGATGAGTGTGGCCACCCTAATGAAGGGAAGTGATGCAAGCACCAACATTTCTGGAGCCTGGAAGCCCAGCAGGGATGAGATCAAGCTGATTTGACTAAACTTGCAGGCGACAGGGCTTGCACTTATCACATTCCTGTCATTTAATCTGTCATCACCTGACCTTCCTCAGCTTTTCCCTGAAATGGGCAGAGCAGAGTCGAGGTGTCCTTGTTTTTCAAGTACAGCTCTGTTTTCTGAGTGCTTTGGGTCGGAAGGGACTTAAAGATCATCCTGCACCAGGTTCCTCCAAGACCAATCCAACTTGGCCTTGATTTTATTGATTAATTAATTGCTGAATAGTTTTGGATACCAAGCAACCAGCAAACCCTCGAGATTTTTTTAGGGCTTCCCTGCATGAAGGTGGGCAGAACTGGTCATGTCATACTTGCCATTTAAAATGTATTTTTAATATAATTAAAATATAAATTTTACATTTGAAATTTACTATAAATAAATAACTTAGACAATGAAAATAATAAAATATCTGCTCAAACTTAAATACTAACCTTAAATAAATAAATGCCAATTAAAAAATTTCTCTAAATAAATGGCTTAGATAAGGAAAATAATAAAATATTTGCTCAAACTTAAATATTAACCTTAAAAAAATAAATGTCAATATTATATCACATGTTACATTTATGTTTTAATTGCATTAAAATATAAATTTTATCTTTTAAAAATGTCTATAAATAAATAACTTAGATAATGAAATTAATGAAATATTTGCTCAAACTTCAATCCTAACCTTGTATAAATGTCAATATTCCATTGCAGCTTTTAATGTGATTAAAATATTAATTTTGTCTTTTAGAATTTCTATAAATAAATAACTTAGATAATGAAAATAATGAAATATTTGCTCAGACTTCAATCCTGACCTTAAATAATTAAATATCAATATTCCATTGCGTATTACATTTATATTTTAATGTAATTAAAATATAAATGCTATATTTTAAAATTTCTATAAATAAATAACTAAGACAATGAAAATAATAAAATAACTTACACAATGAAAATAACTTAGACAATAAGAGAGAGCAACACTGGGATTGTAGCCTTGGGATTTATCCCCATAGGGATAAATCAATAATATCAATTTATCCCCCATAGGGATAAATCAATAATAAAATAACTTAGACAACGAAAATAACTTAGACAATAATAAAATAACTCAGACAATGAGAATAATAAAATATTTGCTGAAACTTCAATCCTGACCTTAAATAAATCAACATCCATATCCCATCACAGGACAACCCCAGCTACAGCTGCCCGCCCTATGAGCCAGACGCCCGGACAGAGAGGACAAGCTCAGAATCCTCTCCCAGCCCCAGCCCTGCGTCCCCATGCCAGGACCCCATCCAGGGAGGGTTCCCTGGCAGCCAAGGGATCCCCTGTGGCACCAACAAGTTCAGGGCATCCTTCGGCACCGAGAGATTCCGGCGCTGCAGCTATGAGGAGAACGCCGCCGGCAGCTACGAGCGCTTCCTCAAGAGCACCAGGAACCCCTTCCACCCCTACAAGAGGCAGATCAGCGAGGATGTTTTCCAGGAATCTCACCAGGCCCTGCCACCAGAAGCATCTCCCTTCAAAAATCACAGGAGCATCGACGGCTTCGAGGGTCTGCCAGGATCTGCTGAGGAGCCGGAGGCGTTTCCCACCCACATCCCAAATATTTCTGCAGAGCAGCCGTGGTGTAGCAGCATCCAGTACAGCTCCACAGGGCAGGAGCACGGCGCCCAGGTCATGGTCAGTGGGGTTTGGTGTTGTTTGCATTGTTTTCAGTGGTAAAAACGTGCTTTTGGAAGGATTTTCTTATTGGGAGGATTTTCTTGTTGTAGCGACTGTGTTGGTGTTTATCGCTCTGTCAAGCTGGAGGTCAGGGAAAGCAGATTTAGAAATGTCCATGTTTATTTGTCCAAGTTCTCTATTTTCTGGTCTTTTCCTCAAACAATCCTCAGAGAGATGCACAAGGACAAATGATTTTCCATCAGAGGGGGTACACGAATCCTAGATGTTTATTGCTCTGTCAAGCTAGAGCTCAGGGAAAGAGATTTGGATATATCCATGTTTATTTGTCCACATTTTCTATTTTCTGGTCTTTTCCTCAAAGAATCCTCAGAACGAGGCACAAGAACAAGTGATTTTCCATAAGAAGGGGTACCTGAATCCTAGATGTTTATCACTCTGTCAGGATACAGGTTAGAGCTCAGGGAAAGCAAATTTAGACATATCCGTGTTTATTTCTCCAAATTTTCTCTTTTCTGGTCTTTTCCTCAAACAATCCTCAGAAAGATGCACAAGGACAAATTATTTTCCATCAGACAGGGTACACGAATCCTAAATGTTTATCGCTCTGTCAAGATATAGGCCAGAGCTCAGGGAAAGCAGATTTAGATATATCTGTGTTTATTTCTCCAAATTTTCTCTTTTCTAGTCTTTTCCTCAAACAATTCTCAGAAAGAAGCACAAGGACAAATTATTTTGTGTCAGACAGGATACATGAATCATAAATATCCAAATTTGTCATCAGTTGGGGTTTTCTAGAGACAAAAGTTCACAAAACAATATTTTCAAGCATGAGGATGTGGAACAGATTTGGTCCAACAGCTCGCCTGCACTTTTCTCAGTGCAAATAGAAGAGAAAACTCCAAGACATCAAAAAATAAATATAAGCACTGTTTATATGTGCAGTGCAAAATTTCCTGGGCTGATTTCAATACCAGATGGAGGCAGCTGCCTATTTAGGGCAGCAGAGATCCCTGAAAAGCAAATTAAATTCCCCTCCAGTGTCTCCACAAGATCTCTGCTGTGATCCAAGGTGCAAAGTGCATCTTGATCATCTCCTGCAGCCAAAAAGAACAATTCCACCTGCCAGAAAGGAGCTCTGAGCTGGTTCTGAATGGCTGGGACAGGAGGAATTCAGAGCTACAAATGGAAGAGGAGTTTAAAAAAAGAAAAAAAGTATTAATTGGATTAAGACCAGGAGAATGGAGAGATGTTGTCAGGGAACATACCTGGGGATTGAAGCCATCCAGGTTAAGGAGGAAATCGATCTAAATCTCTTATTTCCTGGATAAACACTCATCTAGGTCAGGGGAGTTCAGTGCTGCAAAACCTATGAGCAGCTGATGAAAAAGAAATTCCCATTTTCTTCCCAAATCCCTGCAGGATGCAAAGGCAGCAGTGCAGGAGCCCTTTACAAGCAGGTGTAGCTACTCCCTGTTGGGTCTTGCCAGCACCCCACTTCCCACTTTTAAATCACTTCCATGCTGCTGGAAAGTTGGGACTTCCCAAAATCTTCATCTTCATATCACCAAAATAACACTGATGCTTATTGATAATGGATGTCAAATCAAGTCTAATTTGTGCTTCTAATAATATAGCATTAAAATACTGAATATTTTTATATTTATTAGATATACTAGATATACTAGATATATATTTTTATATATTAGATACACATGCATGATATATAAAATATATATAAGAAACAATGTGTATATATGTTTATTTATTAATATTTTTAGATTAAAATGCCATAAAAGCTGGCCATTTTTTAAAGCAGAAGGATAAGTGCTATTGGATTCTTGGAAAAAGTTTCTCACTGAATTCCTCCATTTTTTACATATTTCCTGCACCTTGGTTGAACCCAGCAGCCAGCCCAGTGTGGTTTTTCCCTGCCACCTCTTTCCTGAACATTACAGACCTGCCAAAATTCCAGAGGCGCTGCCAGCCTAAAGATAAAATCAGGGAGAATGAAAGACGAGGGAGGCACTTGTGCACACTCAGGAGTGAAAGCTGGAGTGTGTGGGTTGTGTGTGCAGGGGGGGAAAAAAATAAGAATACACACAGAGCTTGATGTTTTCTGAATTGCTCTGCGCACGGAATGTGGGCTGGGATTTCCTTTTTTCAGGCTGTAGTCGTGGAAATGCAGGAACTGGTTCGTTTCTTCATGGAATCACGGGGTGGTGTGGGTTGGAAGGGACCTTGAGGGTGCTCCAGTGTCACCTCCTGCCATGGCAGTGTCACCTCCCTCTGTCCCAGCCTGGCCCTGGCCACTCCCAGGGGTGGCCAGCCCCAGGTTTGCACCATTAAAACACAAACCAGCTCTGTTGGCCCTTACCAAAGCACAACTAAACCCCAAACACTCAACGCAACGAAGGCAAATCCAGACAGTGATTAATTATCCTGTTTTAAATTCAGCTGCTTTCTCTAATTGCTCATTTTTTGGCTGTTCTGCAGCAGGATTCAGACCTGAAGCTCAGGACATCCCCGCTGGAAGGGCAGCCTGGCCTGTATTGCTACCAGCCCCAGGTGCAGCAGATGTATTGCTCCTCACACCCCTTCCACCAGGTCAGTACAGCACCAAAACCCTGGGTTTTAGCACTCAAATGGCACAAAAGTTGTGGTAATCATCATTTTTTTTTAAATACTTAAAATATCTTTACATTTGTGTGTTTGCAGGGCTGTGTTTCTATGCCTACATTCACTTTATAAGATCTAAAAACAACCACAGCTAAATGCAATTTAAGATGCTCACTAAGAAAAAGAAGAAAAAAATGCCAAACCAAAACTTGTGGAAATGGAATCTTAGTACCGGATATTTATATTCTCACCATTACACTCGAGAAAATTTGCTTTGGAGCCAGATAAATTTTTAATATAACTCTTGATATTTCAGGATCTTAATTAACTGTGTGTCCTAGAATGACACACTAACTTCCTTTAACTTGAGTTCCTTTAATTTCAGGGAAAAAAAAAACCTAAACAGATTGCTAAAATTCAGACAAAACATAGAAAAATATTTTAAAGTGAAATTGGAACAGCAAAATGATGTCAGCTTTCCTTGTGCTTGATGGCACACACATCTTTTGAAACCTTTTGCCTCTTGCATCATCCCCAGAGAAAGGTTAGTCAGCTGAAGCATAACTGACAATAATAAAAATCAAAATAAAATATCTACAATTAAATATAAATATAAATATAAATATAAATATAAATATAAATATAAATATAAATATAAATATAAATATAAATATAAATATAAATATAAATATAAATATAAATATAAGGAAAGTGATATTGTACTACCATCCTAACTTACAAATCCATTATCGTTATTTTAGAAGAAAATGGTCCCAAAATGGTGCCAAAACAAAGCTCTGCTGCAAATACAAACTATTGTGGATGTGTCACAGTTCCATATATATCATTCACTATAAAAATGCCATTTCTGTGTGCAGAAACCCCACTTAACTTGTGAATTCACAGAATACTCCTAATTTCCCTATCCATTCTGCAGCAGGCACCTTTCCCCTGTCCCTGCTGGTTTGACAGCAGTGCTGTTCCTGTGCTGATCACATTCCAAAAACCTCCAGATTTAAAGCTGCCAGGCAAGATCCAACAGGCACCAAGAGGAAAATCCTCCATCCACCTGCAGGCTGGCACTGGGACAAATCTCTGAAGTGCAGCAGGTTTCTGTCAGACTTTTCTTCAATACCTGGTGCTTAATGTTAATATAGAAAAGAGTCTGGCAAGGTGTTGTGCTGCTCAGGAATAAAATAAAAATAAATTTTTTTAAAAATTTAAAAATTAAAAAATAAAATTTCAAAATTATCCAATAGGTGAAAGAGGTAGAATTGCTATCCCTGTGCCATAATCACATGCCATAATCACATAATTGTATTCTTCAATACCTATCCCTGTGCCATAATCACATAATCATATTCTTCAATATCTGTGCTTAATGTTATTATAGAAAAAAGTCTGGCAAGGTGTTCTGCTGCTCAGGAATAAAATAAAAATAAAATTTAAAAAAATAAAAATAAAATTGAAAAAAGGTCTAATAGGTGAAAGATGTAGAATTGCTATCCCTGTGCCATAATCACATGCCATAATCACATCATCATATTCTTCAATATCTGTGCTTAATGTTAATGTAAAAAAAGTCTGGCAAGGTGTTCTGCTGCTCAGGAATAAAATAAAAATAAAATTTTTAAAAAAATTAAATAAAATTTTAAAAGGTCTAATAGGTGAAAGAGGTAGAATTGCTATCCCTGTGACATAATCATATTCTTCAGTGTCTGTGCTTAATGTTAATGTAGAATAAGTCTGGCAAGTTGTTCTGCTGCTGAGGAATAAAATAAAAATAAAATTTAAAAAAATAAAAATAAAATTGAAAAAAGGTCTAATAGGTGAAAGATGTAGAATTGCTATCCCTGTGACATAATCACATGCCATAATCACATCATCATATTCTTCAATATCTGTGCTTAATGTTAATGTAAAAAAAGTCTGGCAAGGTGTTCTGCTGCTCAGGAATAAAATGAAAATAAAATTCAAAAAATAAAATTAAAAACAAAATTAAATAAAAAATTTAAAAGGTCTAATTGGTAAAAATAGAATTGCTATCCCTGTGCCACGATCACATGCTGGAAAATGAAAAGAGCTGAGAAAAGTGGAATGAGCTGTCCTGCATGGAGCAGCCCCATGATTAACTCTTTCCATTCCAAGCTGGAATGGGGCAGCGCAAGCTCAGTCTCTCCAAGGAAGTTCCTCTCTGCAGAACGGGCCCTGGAGTGAGGGATGTTCCAGCCCAGTTTTCATTAGAGGGATGACAGGATCCAGCCCCTTCATTAATTCTGTGCAGATGATAAAACAGCCTCACCTTCCCCCCGGCTGGACACAGCAGGAGCGGTGACTCAGAAGAAAAATGAGTTATTATTGACCCAAATGAGGAGCAGACACTGGCTGGAGCCACTCACCCACCATAAAACACCTTTCATGCCATGGCAGACTGTAAAACCAGCTCCAGCCTGTCATTCCAGCCCATTCCCCAGCCTCCCTTCCCTCCAAAAGGATTCATGAAACCAATAAAACAGAAATAATCCCTGAAACACCCAGGTCTGCCCTTTCATGGTGACATCAAAACCAGCCCTATCTTTCAAAGAGCCACCAAAACCAATAAAAATCAGAATTATTGTAGGAATTTCTTGGGTTGCTGCTCTTGGGGGAAAATCTGCAGCCAGTGCACAAGGCAGGGAGCACCACAGTGCACACAAAAATTAGTTCACAGCTGCTCTGGAGGCTCTAATTGTGCCCAATATTTGGTTTAACAAGGCAGGACATGATTAATTATGTACATTTCATTCCTTTCACCATGCAAACAACTGAGTCTATTCAGTCTGGCTTTCCACATTCCATTTCAGGCAGTTCAGCGTGAGGAAGATAAAAGCAAACAGGCAAGGAAAACTCCAGCAGCCAGCATAAAATTACTGGGGAAATGACATCAATTATTCAGAGTACAGAATAAATAAATAAGCTGGGAATATTTTGCTGTTTTAAGGGAACAAAGACCAAGAGCAATCAAAACTATTGATCCAAAAAAATAAAGGAATTAGAATCAGAAACTAAGGAGATGTCCAAGGGCTTTTTCCCAATGAGTCTTGAGGGCTCCATGATGATTTTCCAGAGGAACCACATAAACCTCATGGCACAGGATGGGCAGGATGAGCAGTGAAACACCAGGACAGGGCTCGGCAGTGCCAGGGAAGGCATCCAGGTAGATTTTTTTTAATATCATGTGACAGAAATTCTAATTCTGGCCATGTCCTCACCCCTGGCATCCGCCAAGATAAATCTGGAAGAGGCAGAAATTCCTCTCTCCCAGAGCTGATGTTATCTTACCTAAACTACATCATGTTCCTTTGCTCCTGAAAAACTCTTTGCAGCAGGTTTGAACTGTAATTTAAGGGAGAAAAACGTGGAATATTCGGAAAAGAAAAAGACCAAGGGCTGTGCTAAAAAACTGAGGACAAATCTATGGAAGCTCTGGTGCAATCCAGGCTGTCTGTGGGGATCATCCCATCTTTCACCTGGCTTTTTATCCTGGTGATCCCTTCACTTTAAGCGTGTCTTGGAACAGGTTTGGTGATCTCCTGCAGAGTTTGGTCAGCATTTCTCAGGAAGCTCCTGTGGCTGGTACCAAGGCATAAATATTATCTGTTTTTAGGGGTCCTGGCTGTTATTTTCAGCTTTCTGATAGAGAAAATTGAATGGAAAAATCACTTGAGGTGGTGGCACATGAGCTCCTGGCCCTGTGGAGAAGGATTTTCCTTGGATTTTACGAAGGGAACAGACAGGGAGCAGCCCAACAGCTTCAGCACGAGACAGGCAGAGTGAAACCACCCCAAAAATGTCTCATGTGCTGCTTTCCTGACCCCTGGAATGACATCACTGACTTATTCCATAATAATACATTCATCTTAAATATATTCTGGTGCATCCATTTAAGTTCTTCTTGTTATTTGTTGAGTTTTTCCCTGCCTTGCACAGTAACAGTGATTTTAACAGAGATTTCAGGATACTATTCCCTTAGCAGCAAATATGATATGCTTTCAATTTTTGCCTTTCTGTACCCTCTCCACCTAAAAAAAAAAAAAAAAAAAAGGCAAAAAAATATAGCACACAAACCCAAATAAGGCTCAGGCAAAACTTCTCTGTTTTTTCCTATATTTTAGCAGCTTTACTTCCTCAGCTGGCTTTTATAAGGTGAACACTGAAGATTTTTACTCTGGTGGTCTGGGGTTTTAATGTCGATAAAATGACATCATTCATTATTTGTGTGCTTGTTCAGGGGAGGCTGAGCAGGCTGAGATACTTCAAAAGAGATGGCTGGAGGGAGATAAGCTTTAGGTCTATAAAATTAGGAATTATCTGGGGATGATTAATAGGACACGGCTCCTCATAGCAAGAAATAAAGAAGAAAATACTTTTTCCCATACAGTATCAGAAATAATGCTGTTATTAGGGAATATTTTTGGGAGTTTTTTGCTAAAATAAATGACATTTTTGCTGTCCCCCCAGTACCCCTCAGGCGGCAGCTACCCCGTGACTTACATCGCCTCCTCGCACTACCCCTACCAAAGGATTGCTCCTCAAAGCAGCCAAGAATCTCAGCAGCCTCTGTTCCCCAAACCCATCTACTCCTACAGGTAATCCAATCTTTTTCCAAGCCCTCACCTTACAGGAAATACCCCGTTCACCCCTGGCCCTGTTCCAGCATCGTTTGCAGCAACACGTTCGCTCCATTTGTCTCCTTGCCGGGCCGTTCTGTCCTGTCCCCGTGGATCACAGAACGTTCCAGGCTCTGGGGCCAGCCAAGGCACACAGAAATTAAGTGTTGTAAAGCAGGGGAGCAGTCTTGATCACTCCCCAAAACAAAAAAAAAAAAAAAAAATTTCTCTAAGGAAAAATTTTAAGTGTTGTGAATTTCATCAGCACAAGACTGGTGCCACTGAGTTGTCTATTCTGTATTAAAAATTTTTCTTTCCCCAGTTACTTGAGCAAGGAAATGCCTTGAAAACCTACCTACTATGGCAGTCATCACATGGGTTTAGCCACCAAAGTAGATCTGATAATTAAATTTTAATTATGACTCTGTCACTGTCAGTTTGATTCTCTCTGTGGCCTCCACCAGTCAAACAAAATCTTCAATAACTCCACACCAGCAGGATTCGAAGGTCTTGTATCTGCTTTCTATGTTCCTTTATTTTAAACCCAGATTGGACCTTCTAGATGAACCTGGAGAATTACCTGTAGGAGTTAAGGAGATTGTTGTAATTGACTGAGTGAAACATAAAATCATCCCTGTATTTGTGCTATGACAGTGAAAGTCAGAATAATTACAAACAGTGCAAAAATTGATCTACTTTTGGTTGTGAGGAGTCAGGCAGAAGAGGCTAAAATGCTTTTTTTTTGGTTTTTTTTTTCTTTCCCTAAAGCATCCTGATCTTCATGGCTCTCAAAAACAGCAAGACAGGGAGTTTGCCAGTCAGTGAGATTTACAATTTCATGACAGAACACTTCCCTTACTTTAAGGTGAGTTCCACGGGAATGGGGAAGGGAATCTCCATCTAAGTTTATCTATCAGCAGAGGGAATAAGGGATGGGATTCCAGCTATGAAAAGGGATTATTTCTTAGGAGATTAATACCAAATCAATTACACACTACATACTCCCCTGATCACAAGCTCCTCGGCCTTCTGCACCTAGGCAGAAATGTGAAACGTGGTAATATTTAACTCAAGAAGATGTTAAGAACTGTTCCAGCTGTGAGCTTGGGTGTACAACAGTGACCATTCCTCACCATAAAAAGGGTAAATAATTTAAAAATCACATTCCCTGCTTCCTCTCAGATCTCAAACACAGGCAGAACTGGTCTTGTGGCTTCCTGTGCCACCAGCAGCACCTCCAGACTGGTGTGGAAGCAGAGAATTCCAGGTTATCCCACTCCATCCTGGAGCTGGGAAATTCATCTTGGGCAACAGCATCCCCTGCATGCCCTGCACAAAGAGAAGTGTCAGCTGTGCTGATGGCACTAAGCTGATAATGACATGGTGAGCTGGGCTGGGGGGTTTGCAGCAGCACCTCTGAAATTCGGATCCCTGCTGGTTGGGAATGGCTCCTCACAGCTGGAATGGCACTGGGAACTGCTCACTCAGCACAGGCATCCTGGAGCAGCAGGATTAGTTCAGGTTTTTGAAAGTAATGGAATCAGCGAGTGCCGCTCCACTCAGGGATTTTTGTTTTTCTGCTGATTCTTCAAAAGGACCTCACTGAAATCCACAGTGGGTGAGCTCAGCTGTGAGCAAGGCCCAAAAATGAAAATAAAGCCAGTGAGTCTGTCCTGTTTCCTATTGCAAATAGCCCTGCAGCGATCAGGGCAAATTTCAAACAGCCACAGCAAGGCAGTTCAAACATTTGTAATAAAGGAACACTGAGAATAATGAAAAATAAATGTTCCAATACAATTTTGGACACTGAGGATAAATAGAGAACACACACATTAAAAAAAGAGAATAGCCAGAGAAAAATACACATTATCACAGAGGAAGAACTGTCAGGATCCATCACACTCCCAGATTTCCTCCCAAAGGAGTTACTAAGTACTCCATCATTTGTTACAAGCAAGAAAAGGAGAAAAAAATAAAGAAATCTACCATTAGAAATCCCAGGGGAATCCGCAGGAAAATAGCCAGAGTTTCAAGCAGAGAGGTGGGAATATTATTAATAATTTTTACAGGCATGTGGATGTTTATTCTTCAGATCAAACTGAAATTAATTCTCTGTTGTCTTATAACACAATTGATCATAAAATTAATCAGCAGCTTTAAACCAAATGCTGCCAGCATGGGCAGAATCCCTCAGACTCAGGACTGTGGCTCCTCCAGGTGTCACCATCCTGTTGCCTCCTGGTTTTTCAGAACCTCGTGTCTTTTTTAAAATTCATTTAAAAACTGATGAGAATGAGGTCACTGCTATAGGAACAGAATAGAGCAGGGGTATTACCCATAAATTCCCTATTTTGCACTTTACTTACAAATTCAGCCAAATGTATTTGACTGTAGCATCCTTAAAATAACCAGGGGAGAATGAGCAATCAGATATTACATTTACAGTCATCAATCCCTGTCTGCCTCTGCTCTTTACTGCAGAGAATTACCAATACATGGCAAAATTTAAAATCCTCCACCCTCCCTGCTTTTGGAGACTCTTCAGCAAAATAAAACCACATAAAAATCAGCAAAGAACATTTTGCTGCTGTTACCAGTGCTCACTAAAAAGCAGAATACAACAGGGGAAACAATTTAGGTTGGAGAAAAAGAGAGCAAGTGCACACAGAGCCTTGCTGGGATGATACAAGCAGAGTCAAATTAACTGGGATTCGCTGCCACAGCAAATTTAGTTTCTATGATGCAACAATCTCATTTCTAGTTGAAACAGAGCAATCCAACTCCTACGTCCTAAAAAAAAAAAAAAAAAAAAATCCACACAGCTAAAGTTGAATTAGTCTTTGATGTACCTCTCCCTTCTCTTGAGACCTAGATTTAAAGAGAAAGGGTTTTGCAAGATCACTGAACTCTTTAAACTTCAAGAGCTGGTCAGGATCAGTGGGGCTGGACAATAATTTTCTCTCTTTTTTGTGGTGATTAGTGAGTCTAACAGAAAGCTTTAATCTTTTTAATTGGAGTTGTTGGGCTGAGAGGGCAGAAAGGTCTGAGGTGTGAAGGGAGGGCTCAGGTGGTGTGGAGGTGGCACCTGGGGACATGGATTGGTGGTGGCCTTGGCAGTGCCAGGGGCTGGACTTGGTGCCCTCAGAGGGCTTTCCCCACCTCAGTTATCCTGGGATTCCCCAGCTGATTTTGTGATCCTGGGATTCCCCAGCTGATTTTGTGATTCTGCACTCGCATCCCCTCCGTGCTGAATGCAGTGATTACCAAAACCGGCCACAGCAAGGAGATTCCAGCTGCTCAAGAGCAGCCCCAGCAGCCAAAGTTTGCTCATTTACAATCACACCTGCTTTAAAAACTGGTGTTTTTTCTCTTAATAATCTCAGTGTGTTAATCCCTACCTGGGCAAATAAATTCTCACAGCTCAGCAATCCCGAATTTAATGCAAGAACCTGCTCAGCTCCTGGCAGCAGCCTCCAAAATCAATCCGTGTGCTTTTTGCTTGTACAGTTTGTAAAACCATCTCCTAATTTACACTCCCACACATTCTGCAAGCCTCTGAGGAGCCCATGCCACTCCCAGCTGAGCAGAAACACCAATTATCCTGTCTAGGTATACAGGGGTGTGGGGAGCCTCTGTGCAGGGCAAGAAACAGGAATATTCTTCCAGGTCAGCTTGTTCAGTAGTTAAACGCACAATTTAGCTGGGAGGAACAGCTTTATTCACTTTTGGAACTACCAGAAAGTTGCTTGAATACTATCTGCAAGGGAGAAAAAACTGATTTGTTGTGTTTAGTGTGATCTTATGGCAGAAAAGGCTTTAAAGGTTTGGGGTTTTCTCTTCTCTTCTCTTCTCTTCTCTTCTCTTCTCTTCTCTTCTCTTCTCTTCTCTTCTCTTCTCTTCTCTTCTCTTCTCTTCTCTTCTCTTCTCTTCTCTTCTCTTCTCTTCTCTTCTCTCTTCTCTCTTCTCTCTTCTCTCTTCTCTCTTCTCTCTTCTCCCCTTGTATTACAGTTTGTGTTGTCTCACCCATGAGGCAGAACAGTGAAATGCTGACATCAGGTGGGCCAAAATGGAAGAGGCTCTGCTGCTCTGAAGGGGGAATAGTTTCTCTTTTAGTAAATAGTATGTATTTAATTCCACACCTATTTATTTTTTAATGAAGTGAGTATTAAATTTGATCCTCATCTCATCAATAAGGTTTTTAATGCCTTAGCCCACACAATAGTTCTTTACAAGCTACAAAACAAAAGGTTTTACATTCCTTATAAAAGCATCTACAGAAAATTAAATCCTGATAAAATAATTTCATCAAAGTACGTTCAAATTTCACAGTCTGCCTGGTGAAAGCCAAAATGGGCTCAGATTAATTCATAAAAGATGGTCTAAGTGGAAGTCTGATGGACTAGGCAGCAATTAAAGAAATTATCAAACTATCAAAAATCTGGCTTTGTATGAGAGAAGGATCCTAGTAATAAAGAGTAAAAATGGAAAAAAAATTATTAACCTAAGAGGGAAATTCTAATTTTAACATTTAAAAAAAGACTGTGGAAACTCACATTTATTTCTCATGCTCTCTGTTCAATAATTCTCTACTTATATAAACAGTTATGATGACAAATATTTGCATCCATGAATATGAATCAACAGCCATGGACAACCTCCCCCCATTTGAGAGAGCTGATTCATTTCCTGTGATCCTTATGAGGAATTGAGAAGAAAATATGAGGATTTTTTGGCAAAAAGAAAATAATAATTTTGATGATCCAGTTTAAAGAACCTTCCAGCTTCTTCTGCTGAGTTAAAAGTAAATGCAAAGCACAGAGATGAGTGATCAGCTGTGGAAACCTGTATCTCATCTGGAGGGCTTGTGATTAAACCATTTGCTTATGTAATTGGCCAGCACACAAAGTTACACTTACAGTAGCATGAAAAACCCCTTTGAAGTCTGCCTGGACACTGAATTTGAGCCCAGGTGGCACAAAGTACTTTAATGAAGAATTGGAAATATTTCTAGGTGTTCTAAAATAGATTCTGATTTCGTGTTAGTTCTTGAACATGAATTTTTACACACTTAATTCTGGTGATGTGCAAATTCACTCTTAGAGACCCAGCAGGTCTCTGACAACCTTTTTGCTTAGAAGATCAGTTGATATTTTATCTCATCCCTCTCTTCCCACACAACATGACTGTAACATTTTTGTGGCTTCCCTCTAACGTTCAAGCTTCTCACTGCAGAGAAGGCACAGACTTAAACAGCATTTCTTGTAACCTCACCAGTCAAAACACAGTTATATATATACACATACATTTTAAATTTATTTATTTATTTTTCAGCTTTTAATTTTTTTTTTTTTAAGCTGGTTCTTACATTGGGTTTGTTTCTCCAGACAGCTCCAGATGGTTGGAAGAATTCCGTGCGCCACAACTTATCTTTGAACAAGTGCTTTGAGAAGGTTGAGAACAAGTCAGGGAATTCTTCTAGGAAGGGCTGTTTGTGGGCTCTGAATCCAGCCAAGATTGACAAGATGCAGGAGGAGCTTCAGAAATGGAAGAGGAAAGACCCAGTTGCTGTGAGGAAGAGTATGGCAAAGCCAGGTCAGTCATTTGTCCTTGTTTTAGCTCTCAGCTCTCCCCAGAATTTTTCTGTTCACCAAGATCCATAAAAGAATTTAAATATTATTTAGGAAAATATTTAAGGATTTTTCCTGGTTGTCAAAACAAGTAAAAAATTAATATCAGAATTAAAATAGACCCAGTTTTGTAGATATTTACAGATAAGCACAAAGAAGCTTCCCCAAGAAAATATTCTCTCTTGACATGTCTCTAAACTTTAAGATAAAAAGGAAGGTTGGATGGGGATTGGAACAGCCTGGTGTGGTGGGAGGTGTCCCTGCCCATGGCAGGGGGATGGAATGAGATGATCTTCAACATCCCTTCCAATCCAAACCACTCTGTGACAAAAAGAACGCTGAAATATGAAATATCAAATAAAATCTGAGGTTAACTGCCAAGTATCCAACCTTTAAAAGTGGGATTTATTACATTCTCACTTGGCAACAGTAATTTAAAAACAAACATCTCAGTTGTTTATAGCATGGTGCTAATATCACTGAGGGTGTGAGTATAATCCTTGTATGGGCCATTTACTTAAGATTGGACTTGATGATCCTTGTGGGTCCCTTCCAACTAAGAATTTCAGGCTTTGGAGGTTTGAATATATAAAAACTAGCAACTTCTGTTAACCTGTTCCTGAATAACAGCAGAATTCCTGCTGCAAGTTATCCAGGGAAAGTCAGCCACGGACTATCCCTTGCCATTTTCTGAGTAGCATCACAACTCCTGCTGCAAGCTGTGCAGGGATAAATCAGCCATGGACTTTTCCTTGTCATTTCCTGAGCAGCACCACAATTCCTGCTGCAAGTAATGCAGGAATAAGTCAGCTGTAGACTTTCCCTTGTCATTTTCTGAGTAGCACCAAAATTTCTGCTGCAAGTAATGCAGGGATAAGTCAGCTTTGGACTTTCCCTTATCATTTTCTGATTAACACCACAATTCCTGCTGCAAGCTACGAAGGGGTAAATCAACTATGGACTTTCCCTTTATATTTTCTGAGCAGCATCACAATTCCTGCTGCAAGTAATGCAGGAATAAGTCAGCTGTAGACTTTCCCTTGTCATTTTCTGAATAACACCACAATTCCTGCTGCAAGCTACGCAGGGATAAGTCAGCTTTGGACTTTCCCTTATCATTTTCTGATTAACACCACAATTCCTGCGGCAAGCAATGCAGGGATCAGTCATTCACGGCCTTTCCCTTTGTTTTCCAGAAGAGCTGGACACCCTGATAGGCGACAAGAGCGAGAAGCTGCGCTCGCCGCTGGTGCCGTGCAGCCCGCCGGGCGCTGCAGGTGCCTCGCTCTCCAGGCAGATGGCAGCGCAGCCCCATCCCTTGTGCGAGCCCCCGCTCTCCTCGGGCATCCCGCAGGGCTTCCCCGGCATCCCCGGCTCGGCAGCGCTGCACGCCAAGAGCCCCCTGCCCGCCCTGCTGGGGGGGCAGCAGCCCGGCTGCTTCGCGTCCCCGCAGGGCTTCCCGCAGGTCCCCACGGCGCTGCTGCAGCACACGGCCGAGCCTCAGAGCCTGTTCCCTGCTGGGGAGGCTCAAAGTCAGCTCCGGACTCAGCCCAGCATCCCTCAGGATTCGCCAGTGCCGGCTCAGAGCCCCCCGAGCTGCGGGATGAAGATGC
This sequence comes from Ammospiza caudacuta, assembly GCF_027887145.1. Classification (NCBI taxonomy): domain Eukaryota; kingdom Metazoa; phylum Chordata; class Aves; order Passeriformes; family Passerellidae; genus Ammospiza; species Ammospiza caudacuta. Next base: position 8,309,628 of record NC_080612.1, read on the forward strand.
TGCCCGAGCATTCTCCGGCCAGGACGGTGCAGGACACGCTGCTGCAGGAGGGAGACCTCAGCAATGACATCGATGCTCTCAACCCGTCCCTCACTGATTTTGATCTCCAAGGTAGGTGCTGGAGGTGTTTTTGTCTTGGAGAGTCAGGTTTGTTACCTCCCATCCCATGGATCCCTCCCATCCCATCCCACCCCATCCTATATCCCTTTCCATTATTCCATCTCATCCCATGGACCCCATCTCATCCCATGGATACCACCTCATCCCATCCCATTATCCCATCCCACCCCATCCCATCCCATCCCATCACATGGATCCCATCCCATGGATCTTATCCCATGGATTCCATCCCATCCCACCCCATGGATCCCATCCCATCCCATCCCACCCCATGGATCCCATTCTATCCCATCCCAGCAATCCCATCCCATCCCACCCCATGGATCCCATCCCATCCCATGGATCCCATTCTATCCCATCCCACCCCATGGATTCCATCCCACCCCATGGATCCCATCCCATCCCATCCCATCCCATCCCACCCCATGGATCCCATTCTATCCCATCCCAGCAATCCCATCCCATCCCATCCCATCCCACCCCATGGATCCCATTCTATCCCATCCCAGCAATCCCATCCCACCCCATGGATCCCATTCTATCCCATCCCACCCCATGGATCCCATTCTATCCCATCCCAGCAATCCCATCCCATCCCACCCCATGGATCCCATCCCACCCCATGGATCCCATCCCACCCCATCCCATCCCATCCTCCACAAGACCCATTTCTCTCCCTTTTCTCACGCCTCCACGCCGCTGTTAGAAACCTCACCTTCCTGGGTTACATTTTATATAAACACGATGTAATTTTGTGTTAAATCTTTTAAAAGTTTCCCAAGGAAGATACAGATTTGCATCCAGAAACGGAAAAAACATTCTTACTGCCCCCTGGCTACAATTACTGATATTAAATACTGCAATACAGTTTTTAGAATTTGTTCTTTGAATTCAGACCTGTTTTCAACTGAAAGCTACTCAAGCACAGCTATTTAGTGCCATTCTTACAAGAGAATTGTCGAGTGAAAGGCACCAAGAGAAATAAATTTGATTAAATTAACATGCTAGCATTTTTCTTTATCAATATTGATTCCACATCTCTGCTAAAAAGGATGCTTTTCCCTCTTCCCAAGGCAGTAATAGCATCTACACCCAAAACAATTACACTTTCTGAGATGTCTTCTTATATTCTTCATAAATATACATTTCTAACAGAATTTTTTAAAGAATTTTCTAAAGTTAACGCTCCTTTCACCCAGATTTAAATTTATGGAGACAGACATATAATAATAATCTAAACAACCTCCTCCCTTCCTCAGTCCCACCTCCACACAAATGTTTAATAACCAACATCTCCTGCAACACAATGATTCAAAAAGCAAATATAAAGAAACATATGGAGAGAAAATAGAAAGAAATTTGAATTAATCTGTGCTGATTCTTTAGCTTATTTTCTGCCTCTGTCAAGGTCAGGATTGAAGGTGGTATTTTGTATTCAGGCTCAAATGTTTGTTATTTCTTATCTATGCAAATTGTGAGTTCTACAGCATTCTACTAACAAGCTACAAAATGGCTCACTATCTTTCTCTACAAGGCCTTTTAAGGCTAAATTATCCAATTAAGAAATGAGACCTAAATTATTTTTACTTTTAACCCAATAACCAACCACCCAAAATCCACAATGCTGATACTTTTCTGTCCAATTACAAAAAACCACCCAAACCCATGGAGAAGAAGAAGAAGGTGAAGAAGAAGAAGCAGCCACAACACTAAAATCTGCATCTTAACATAGATATAGATATAGATATAGATATAGATATAGATATAGATATAGATATAGATATAAATATAAATATAAATATAGATATAAATATAGATATAGATGTATATATGTATATATGTATGTATATGTATATATATAATGCTTTATATATATATATTGTTATATTGCTATATATGTTACAACATTATAATAGCTATACCATAATATAATATATGTAATATAATTATATATAATAATATATTAATATTATTATATATTTTCTATATTATTATATATAGTATATATATTGTAATATAATCAATTCCGTATATAATATATAATATGTCCTATATTATATGTAATATATAAATTGTATATTATATATAAATTATAAATAATATATAATATATAAATTATCTATTATATAAGATAGATATAACCTATCTTGTAATATTATAGCTATATAATATTGATATATATGTATATATGTTAGCTATATAATATAGATATTATATTTATAGATAGATAGATAGATAGATAGATAGATACTATATTTATATATATATATAATAATGAACCTTGAACTCTACGTTTTCCACCCTGTGATATTACACACTTCTATTCAAGCTACACACCCATAACCCATAATCTCAGCTCTATCATTCAATTTTGGAAACCTTCTCAGGCCAAATGTAGTATTATTCTCTCGGGGCTAAAAGAGTTGGGTTAAAAGTAAAAAATTGAAAATTCTCAGCATCCAGGGCTCTAACAGACCTATAAACCAACACGGGATGTTTTTTTGTTGTAGGGAATCTTTGGGAGGAGCTGAAGGACGACAGCCTGGCCGTGGATCCCCTTGTGCTCGTTTCATCATCCCCGCAGTGTTTTCCCTCGCACTGCCAGCTGGAGAGCGGCGGCCCTGGCGCGCACGGGGGCGCGCACGGGAGCGCGCACGGGAGCGCGCCCGAGCTGCAGCTCACCACGCTCTATTCCGCCTTCATGGAGCTCGACACGGTGTCCCCGTCCTACCTGAGCAACACCCCCGGCTCCAAACCCATCGCCCTGATGTGAACCACAGCCCCGACACCCCCCTGACCCACGGGAACAGGAATTTTATCTCGTTTTTTCCCAGAACTCACCCGCAGGATATGTAGCTTTATCATGATGGTTTTCTACAGACTGATATTAAAGCAAAAAAATAGAAAAAAATGTATAATATTATTTAAAGAGGATATGGTTAACAGCTGAACTTGTCAACCTTCTTCGTCTTCCAGAAATAAGAAGCCGCTCATCTTCTTCTTGACCTTCTTTTTCCTCTTTCTTTCTTTTTTTCTTTGACAAAAGCTGCTTGGAAATCAGCACAGAACTCACAGCACACAACAATTTAACTTATTTCTTGGAGCCACTGATGGCAACAACATCCACCACAGACCATCCAAAATATAAAATCTACCAATTAAAACATTTGTCCCCTTGAAAGAAGGGACCCATAGTCCCCCTGGGTTTTGGTAAATGTGAACTGAAAATTCTGCAAGTATTAGAAGATAGAGGACAAGCTGCTGACAGACAAAACCAAAGCAACAAATATGCTTCAGTGGAAAACATCAAAGTTTTACTGTATTTAAAAAGAAATTTTAAACTCTGCTTTTTTAATAAAAAAAGAACAAAACTATTTAGTAGAATTTTTACTTGGCTGGAAATTATTCCCATTCATGCCTCTTATCTTTTACCACATAAACTAAACATTAACTGAATTATTGAGCCATATTTTTTTAATGGTAATAAAAAAGAAGAGAGAAATTGCAGTTGGCCAAATCCAGAGAGCATCTGTGTTTTAATTGATCCCTCCAGGGGGGTTTCTTGTGATGCCGAACCAAACCTTGCAGCAGGTTCCTACTGTGAGCTAAACTTCAGGCCAGTTTTTCAGGAACGACCTTCTCCCTCTGATTTTCCACAAAGCTGGAATTAAAAAAAAAAGTAGAAAAATAGAATAAAATAGAATAAAACAATTTTGGTTTAAGTGATGCAATAAAAACAGAGTGAGCTGGAGAAGGAGGTTTAAAATTGAACTGAGCACTATGGAAAATAGTCCAGAAACCCCAAAAAATTGGGGTTACCTGGAGAAGCTGTGGCTGCCCCATCCTGGAAGTGCCCAAGGCCAGGTTGGACAGAGCTTGGGACAATTTGGGACAGTGGAAGGTGACCCTGCCCATGGCAGGGGGTGGCACTGGGTGACCTTCAATGTCCTTTCCAACCCAACCCATTGTGGGATTCTCTGATCTCCTTTCACAGATGATGTAAACTCAGCCTAAACCAAGGAGGGTAAAACTTGAGTCAGCTTGGGTGATTGAGCCCACGAAAAAGCAAGGATGGAACAAAGGAGATGGAATTGTTAAAATAAAGACACAGAGGTTAAATTGGCTGCTGTCTCCCAGCAAGGTAGGAGCTCTGCCCAAGCCAAGGCCTAAAGCTACACCCTCACCCTTTCCTACTAGTCCAGACTTAAAATCAGATTAGGGGCAGACGGATAAAGGGGACTTAGGAGGAGCACACGTGATGCAGCTTTGTAATCCCTCACGCAAGCACCAAGAAATCCTCACTTGACTCCAGCTCCTCTTCCTGCAAGGAGAATAAGGAGCAGAAGAAATGCAGCCAGGAAAAAAAAAAAAAAACAGCAGGATGAGAGTTATACAAACATATTAGAGCTGGGGGAATCAGGTATTGGCCATCTTAAGGTTTGGATAAAGAAATGCAGAAAAAGTTAAGTATGACACATTATTAGAAATGTGAATATTATGGTAAGTCTAAAGCATGTAGTGAGTAAAAAGCTGCTAAACAGTATGTAAATATAAATATAGATATAAATAACTCTAACTCTAACTCTAACTCTAACTCTAACTCTAAATATAAATATAAATATAAATATAAATTATAAAATACAAATTATAAATATAAATAGATATAAATATAAATAGATCTAGGTATATAAATAGAGATATACATTATAAATATAACTATAAATGTGCCTATAAATATAAATATAAATATAAATATAATTTATAAATATAAATATAATTTATATTTATAAATATAAATATGTGAGTAATATATATACAATGTATATAAACACAGCATGTGTATATACAACACTGTACATGAACAGGAAATTATATGTACATATAACATTATATGTACACATAAAATACTATTTATAAACAGTATGCATGCATTTTTATATATATATATAACACTAAATAGATATCAAAAACACAGTATAAATACATATATATTCAGATATATATTCAGTGTAATTTAAGAATCACCAACTTACAACTAAACACACAGTATTTAGAGTAGATATTTTTAGAGGGATATTATTACCTTAAGTGCTTTTTTTAAAAAAAACCTTCACATTTTAGTCAAATAAATACACATTTTAATACAGACAGGCACTGAGGAAAAGCAAAACCAAAGCAGCCCCTGCCCTGTGCTCAGGCACTGTTTTTGTACCCCTGTGGCTCTTGAACACACTGCTTCTCTGATGCCTTAAAATATGTCACCATCCCTCTTAAGCCAAAAATAATAATTGGTAAATATTGTTCTCTAAGAATACAGACACAGGTCTAGCTCAGGGTTCCCTCAGCTCTGAGTGTTTGTGAGCTCTGATTTCAACAGAAGATCCCAGTCTCAGACCAGGACTCCCAGCGCTGGGCAGGACCAGGTGTCCCAACCCTCCAAACCCCTCAAATTCATTTCAGCCTCTTCAGTTCCAGTGGGAATTCTGCACACCTCCATCCTCAGGGAATTTCCAGATAAAACCCTCCTTTTCAAAGCTTTTCTCTGCAAACAACAAAGAGCTGGCACATGGATTTTCTGAAACATTTTCAGCTCCCCAAGGGAGAGAGATGCTCGGCCCTCCACTATTTTCAGTCAGTATTTGCACCAAATTGTTCTTAAATCCTTTTTAAACTCCTTACAAATTCCCCTCCTGAGTGGCACACAGTGGACCACACCATGGCCAGAACAGCACAGGCCTTTGCAAGATATTCCTGACAGAATGAGCAGCACTGCCAGTGTTTTATATCTGGTAGAGGGAGACAAAAAAAATTAATGAGAACAAACCAGAGGAAGTGCAGTGGGATGGCTCATTGCTCTAAAACCACAACAGAAATGTAATAAAATATTTATGATTAAAGCAAACCCATTACATGTGAAAAAAATCTATCAAAACTGACAGTAGGAATCTGGACAACATCATCAAGCTGAGTTAAATGTCTGTGAAACTCCAAATTCACAGATTTGAAAGTGAGAAAAGCAAACCTTCTTTTTCTGGGTCAAAGATTTATAATTCATGGGCACAACAACCTATCCATGTTTTGTTAATTCCTGTATGTCACTGTGTCCTCTGTGGCCTCGGGCCCAGCCATTCCCTCAGGGGCACCAATACATTCCGTGCTTGTGACCACACACATGATCACAAGCTGGAGGGGGAGGAAGAAATAGAGAAGAGATCAAACTGTCAGACTTTATTCTATTTTTTTTTTTTTGGTAATGAGTCTTTGAAGAATGATCAGACATAAAAAACAAAAGGGAAATAAAATGCTTTAACATGTTTTTTCTTGTGCTTTCTGGAGTTTCTTGTATCCACACCAGAGGTTTGTGCTCCCTTTATGAAGTTCTTTATTCAAAGCACCTAAAAGTATTTTCTCCAATGCATTCCATATTTAATGGAACTAAATTAATGGTTGGACATTTCACTGAAGTTATAAGAAAAGTCCTATAATAACTTTTATTAAAAAGAGTTCTGATTAAGATAAACAAACAAACAATGCTGCAAGTTATTAACTAATATAAATTGTCTGGGTTTGGGTTTCCTTTCCTGATACACTTCAAGCTCCTACATCTGAAATTTTATTGTCTTGCTTCAGTTTAGCATTAGTGATTCTGGTAGACACAAAACCAACCCATTGAAATATGAGATCATGAGGAAAGAGTTATATTATAAATTACAATTCCAGAACAATTACTAAAAAAAAAGTTTGAAATTATGTTTATTTAACTACTTTTATAAAAGTTTATATACAAGAATAACCCTCAGCTTGTGCAATCCTTATTTTTGACTTTTGAAATAACTTGACATATTGATAGCACATAAACATTTCCTTAGAGCTGGTGACACCTTATTTTGTACCTACCACAAAATCAGTATTTTGCACACATTGCAAATCTATTTCAGATACATTAGCATTAAATTCCATTTTAAACAGCACTCTGAAAAAAGGGGGAGAAAGAAAGGAAAGAATGAAGTTTTCCCAGTCCAAGGCTAATGCTGTCTGCTTAATCAGCCTCTTCCAAAGAGATTATGCAAACCTGTCTAGGAAAAAAAATAACCTTAAGTGTAATTACCATAAAAATATCTTATTACCAAACAGAAGAAAGTGCTCACAGCTGCCCTCTCCAACATATGATTAGGAAAAATTTGCACTCTAAAGTTTAGGATTTATTAGCTTAACCTTTTTTTTATTGCAGGTTTCATTTAAACTTCAAAACATTCAAATAACCATTTATATTGGAACTATGTTTTGAAGCTCTTTTCTCTTCTCATGGGGCCAAATTATTACAAGATTTCTGCCTCCCATATTTGCATGTTCTTGGTGAACATTCACTTGCTTTTGTTGAGATAGGAACTGATCTGAGGAGAATTCTCTCGGCAAAATCTTTCAAACCCCGGGCACAGCACTGAGCTGTTTAAACCCAGCAGTGATTAACTGGAATTGTGGAACAGATAAAACACTGAATTTCACATCAGCTTTATTGTACACAAGGCTTCAGAAGTGCAACTGACTTACTGGCACTTTCAAACAAATTTAAACTACTGGAATAAATATTTGGATTCCAGAATTTAGTTTACCAGGACTGCTGCTGAATTTTTGTACTTCAGGCTTTCAGATTTGTGTGTAAATGTTTGTGTTTAGGCTATTGAATATCAAAACCAGCAAACACTTTTACATGAGTTTTTCCTCACCTCCTAATTAATTTCCAGTCTCACACAAACAAACCCAAAACCCTCAGTAGTAGAAGATTAACTCTCTGGTTCACTGTGCATTCCCTCCCTGCAATGACATAAATGGAAATTTTAAAGCAGCATTTTCCATCTGTGGTCACAGCAAAAATTGAATTGAGAGCTACTAAAATAGTGAATGATGGAGTTGTCATAAAACACAATTTATATGCAGTCTGTAGAAGCAGAAAAGGGCTATTTTTTAGTTCAAAGAAATAAACACACACAAAGAATATTTGTTTGCATGGAAAATGCTGAAATTACTGAAAATTACAGCAGTGGGAAGGTCATTAATGTACGTGGCACTTATTTCACCCAGGGGCTCTTATTCAAGCAGCACATTGATGACAAATACCAGGTATTTGGGTATAATCATAATAAATGCTGACTGAAGTATGAAACTGATGATTTTAAGGTCTTTTCTTTAAGCATAAAACCACAGAATGGTTTGGGTGGGAAGGGACATTCAAGACCATTTTGTTCCAACACCTTCCTCTGGGCCAGGTTGCTCCAAGACTGACATTGAGCCACAACTTCCACCCTCATAGCCAAAAATTTCTCACTCATATCCCATCTAAACCTCTCCTCTCAGTGTGAAGCCATTTCCCCTTTTTCTGACTTCCCAAAATTCCCATCCCAGCCCTTTTGGGGGCCCTTTGGACACATAAAGGCCCCAATAAATCCACCCCGGGGCCATTTTGTCACTGTCGTATTTTATGAAAAATCCCTTTGTCCGGATTTTTCTCCTGAGAAGCTGAGAGGCCTCAGAAACAAAATGTAAACAATAATTATCTGATTGCTTGGAATGTGGTTTGGAGGTTGCTTACCAACAGGTGCATCTTTGATTGGTTCCATGTGAATTGTTTTTACTTAATGACCAACCCCAGTCCAGCTGTGTTGGGACTCTTGTCAGTCATGGGTTTTTATTATTCATTCCTTTCTAGCTTTCTGATGTCTCCTTCCTCTTTCTTTAGTGTAGTTTTAGTATATAATTTTATTTTAATATAATATCATAATAAATCAACCTTCTGAGAACTTATAGTCAGTTCTCATCTCTCACCTCCTCCTGGGACCCACAACAACACCGCAACAAATTATAACCACACCATTTTGCTTCTTGGATGAAGGGGAGAATCCTGCTCTGGATCGATCCAGCTGTGACCTGGGCACAGTAGAGGACAGAAAAACCATTAAAGATTTATTCCTGACAGAACCAATTAGGCCTGGCAGTGCAGGAAAGGCCCTCGTTAGTCACACGAATTAATTCCTTACTCACGCCATCGGCACCAGGAAATTCATTCCAGCAGCAGTCCAGGCTGGGTGCGTGAGGGAAAAAAACCCACTGAGAGCCCAGGCAGAAGCACATCTGCCCCAAAAAACCACTGGAGAGGGGAATTCACATGATTTGAGCACAGAATTCAAGATCTTGCTTGTCCAGGAAGCTGCTGGAATTTAATTTCAAGTAGATGAATAAACCCAGCGTGTTCGGGCCTGCTGGAGGCACCAGGCCCAAACCATCTCTTCAGGCTTTTATTTTACTTGCTTTTCCCCCTATACTTGTCCTTTCCTCCTAGAACAACTTCAGAACATTAAAAAATCTCCTGAAATATTCAGAAAAACATACAGAAAAATATTTTCTGCCAAATATCCAGTTGATCTAGGAGAAAACTGCAATGCTTAGCTGGCGTTAAAGGCATAAAAAAGTGCAAATTTTTGCTTGGCTGGAAAGCAAAAATTTTACTTGCCTTTCCCTCTATACTTGCCTTTCCTCCTAGAAAAACTTCAGAATATTAAGAAAACTCCTAAAATATACAGAACATACAGAAAAATATTTTCTACCAAATATCCAGTTGATCTAGGAGAAAGCTGCAATGCTTAGTTGGTGTTAAACAAATAAAAAGGTGCAAATTTTTGTTTTGGCTGGAAAGGATCTTTCTCATCTTAATATATCGTACAGAAATTTAAACCTTGGCTGAAATAATAGCTCTCAAAAGTTATCTGAGTGGTGACACTTGTGTTTGTGTTTCCTCCAATCATCTCTTGCCACACAGCCACAGGAAGCACAGCCCAGTGTTTGTCAGCTGCAAGGAATATTTCTGCACTGTTATTTCAAATTTAGGTGATGAGCAATGCCAGCTGATGAATTCCAGTGGGGAAATATCTTTAAAATCTGACATCTAAGTGCTGAAGAGCCTTGGTGTGTCTGGGGCAATGTTGTTCCTCTGAATTTGTGTCAATCCTCTTTGCACACTTTAATTTAAAGGGTTACAGTGAACCCTCTGTTCTCCTGATTTAGGAACCTGCGCAGACATCAAAGCAGGCAGCAGGTTTAATTAGACACTTAATTATAGATCAGGACGGTAAGGAATGCATTTGGGAAATAAAAACATGATTTTCAACCCCAGTCAAATGCCAGTGAACAGAGTAACACGGGCACAACATTGGTGCCCTGTGCCCTTCAGGTAACTCATGAAAAACAAAGTTTGAGTTGGAGTTTTGGGTTTGGTGTTTGGTTGTTTTTTGGGTTGTTTTTTTACTAAAATAGAGACTAAATATTTTTAGCTTTAAGGTCTGGCACATGTAGTTCTGTGGGCAACTTCTGCCAGGGACTCAACGCCCTCACAGGGAAGAATTTCTTCCTCATATCTAATTTAATCCAAATTGTTATTCTCCTCACATGGATTTATCCTCTCATTCCACAGGAAAGGAAGAACTGAAGGTGTTTGGAACTCTTCTCTCCTGTCTGTGTTATCTCCCTTTCATAAAGTAAATTTAATTATGTGTTTTCTCTATTGCTGTTTGTAAATTCCCTGCCTGTTTTTATTTCTTGCTACAGATTGCTTTCATATGCAGCTTCATTAACATGGTTTACGCCGTCCACTAGAATAATTAAATTATTATTAAATAAAACAGGCCTTTGTTATATAAGGTCCCAAGTCAGTTTTCAAAATAAGGGCTGGGAATCATCCAACTGCAATTATGTTCTACCTACCTAAATTCTCTTTGTAGTTTTAATTAAAATACATTATCCAGGATGATTTCACCTCCTATTTTAAGTTCTTGTACAGCACTGATGAAGGGGAAAAAATCATCTCTGTAAAGGAATTGCTCTATTTTGTGGGCTCAAATAGGAAGAATAAATGGTTTTGGGTTATCCTAGCATGCAATGAGAGATTTCAGTAATCTCAAAAATTATCTTTAAAGTAAGATCTATTGTGTTAGAGGGAAAAATTGGGAAATTTGGAGTACTTTATCACTGAGAAGTGTTCCTCCTACAAGTGAAAAACATTAAGGGAATGCAAGTCAGAGATAGATGAATGCCCTTGAACAATGACAAATAAAATAGAAACATGGGGTGAATACATAAGATTTGCCACAATAACTCAGCAGCTGAGAAATGCCAAAGGAAATAAGAATCTGAGGAGAAGCAGAAACCATCTCCAGAATTATTAGGCATATTTATTAATAAACGAGACTGACAAATCAGCTAAATGGGGGGGAGCACTGGTAATGCAGGGTATTTTTGGCAGACATTTAACATTGTGGAGTTTTCATGGGAATTTTTTTTTTTTCTTTTAAGGCTCTTTGCAATCTCAGATTTCTAAGCAAGCCCAGTTAATCAGAGAGACTGCTTAACCTGCTTTATTAGTTATTAGCACTGATTTTGGTATTTTTTATATTTTTTTAGGTATTCTGTGAATCAGCATGCAAGAATTCCAAGTCACAATCCAAAAGGGAAGCCCTTGTATTAATAAATTCCTCACTCAAATTCCAGCACACAATGATGTCCCCCAGGATATTGTGAGGCAGTGAGGAGTCCCCAGGAATTCTGTGGAATCAAAATGAGTTATAGAAGATATTTTCAAACAAAACCATCTTACTTCTCTTCTTCTTAGAGTTGTTCTGCTCCCAGAGAAACACAGAGGTATTCCCAGGAATTTCTGAATAAAATATCTAAGCCACCAAGATGGAATTATCACAGTAAAAATCACTTCAGCTCAAGCTGCTGGTTCAGTTTTAGTCAATAAGGCAGAGACAGCAATTTTCACATGAATTTCAAAACTTGATTCTCCAAAGTGCAGCCAGAAATTCTTCAGAAGCACAACCTGGTGCATAAGAGGGATCCAGGGAACTGCAAGGTTCTGTTAATGTACTTTGAAACTAATTTCTTTTTCACATTTTTCATTTTCTCAAATTCTCAAACGGACTTTTCAAACTTGCAAATATTTTAAAATCACAACCCGATACACAGCTGTGATCTGTGCAACTCCAGAGTCCCATTAATGCAATTGATACCAAATTATTTTAATTACACCCCAAGACATTTTCCCAATCTGAAAGTTAAATCCCACTTGAGCAGTTTTAATGTGATGGTTTTACCCACAGAACTACCCAAACCACTGCAGAGTCTTTCCACCAATCACCACAAAATGAAGCTGCTCACACACATCTGCACAAAAACTGGAGTTTGAATATTGATGGAAGAGACCTGAAATGAAAGTTTGAATGCTTTTTTCACAGAAATATTTAAATAAAATAGACAATCACCCTCGTTTCTAGGATCAATAATTTATTTCTTTTTTTTTTTTTTTTACACATTTTGCAATTTGTTACAGGAGAAGAAACACTTGCTAATGGAAGTGACATGTTTTTGAACCATTTTCCAAGGTAATGGAAAAAGTTAAGCATATTCCCTAGGATGCACATCAATGACTAAGCTGCCAATATTAAACCAATTGAAGCAAGTGCAGTCCCTATTTAAACCTTGTATAAATTAATTTAAGGACTCTCCTTCTCCTACAGGAAGACTAAATTGTAGCATCTAATTTTCTTTTTTTTTTAAAGTCTCAGTCTTTCCTCTCTCTCTACTTAATCTGCAAAAAGTCAAACAGGCTGAAGCCAAAGCCACAGAATGGATTCTGTGCCAAGGTTCTTCTATTCCTGGTGATCTCCTCAGTTCCCTCGTGTCCCAAAAAGGAAACAAAGGACTCCCAGTTTTCTGAAAACCAGATTCTCTGCATGACAGTGCATTGCATTGCCACAGGATGGGCCACAGTGGATGTTCTCCTAGCAAACAAATCACTACCAAAGTACAAAGAATTAGAAATTAACTCAGTAAAAATGCTCCTAACGTTTTCCCAGTGGTACAGTAACGAGAATCCTACTTTCCTTCCCCAAAAAATAGATTTTTTTTTTTTATAAATACATTTTAATACAGACAATTCTGTTTCTATGCCAAGAAAACAAACAAACAAAAAAAAAAGTCACATTCAAACAGGTTTGCTGGGTGTATTCAGATAGAAGCAGACACCAGAGCAGGCAGGAACACAGGGGGTTTTTGGGGGGCTGCAGACACACAAACAACATTTCACCCACTGACCAGTGATGGGGAGAACAACTGAGCTGCAAGGTGAGACCTGGAGCACCACAGCCCTCAAATAAATCAGCAATTTCCACGTGGACTAAATGATATGAACTCTCAGTGGTATTTAACATTAATATTGAAAAGCCTCTATGAATTTAGGCAGTGTTTATGCTGGGGATAGAGAGAAGAGCCACGAGCAGGAGCTCCCAGCTGCCTCAGACCCAGGAGAAAATTGAGTCACTCACCATGGCCTTGAAGCTTTTGGGTCCAAACAGCTGAAATTAATGCTTTTTTCTGTCCTTGTCCTCCTTTCCCTCACTTTCCCCCAAAAATGCAGATAAATCTGCTCAAATTTTGTGCCACACACACAGTTCCAGCTGCTGCCCCACAGCCCCAAACGACAGCAATGATTTCTATGGTTTCCTTCCTAACCAGAGCTAATTAAAACTGAGCTGTTAACCATCTTTTCCAGGCTATGAATAATTAATAGAGCATTTTTATAATACTTACTAAATATGACAGTTGGGTATCAGCATTTTCTTACCTTAAATAGCCCCAATCTTTGCATAACTAAAAGTTCCCTGCAGCTTTTGTCTTTAGGATTGGGGTTTATTTTTTAGGGGTTGATATGTAGGATAATTCTCAATACACCTTAACAGCTCTTTCTCAAATTGAAGAGATTTTGGAGGTTGCCTGCATGTTTCACACACAAGCCAGCCACCACTGTGACACTACACAAGATTTTGGAATAAAACTCAGAGGACAGAGGTGGAAAATAGAGCATCTTACTGACCTGCTCGAAAAAAACAAGACATAGAGAGAGATTATGAGCAAGAACTGAACCCCAGCAGATTGTTTTCAACCCTGGGGAGACTTTCTACATGAAAATAAATAAATAAATAAACTCTTCTGAGTCAGGAAGGGTGGATCATTCAGTTATTTCAGAAGTGTCACCACCTAACGGGTAATTCACAGAAACAATTTTGGCTTTTGCCACTGAACTGAGAGCAAAGTTTCTAAATTTTCAACCACAGCTGATGTGTTAATTATAAAAAAAAAAAAATTAGTTCTCTCCCTGCCACAGAAGTGTGAGTTATTAGAGCATGCAGCTCACCACCAATGTATTGCTGCTTTCCTTAAAAACCCTGACTGTGAAAGGAATCCAAGACTGACAAAGTGAAGAAAATATGTCAAATTGTAATTTCCCTGAAAGAATGTGTTGAGCTGTAATTTCCCTGTCTCTCAGAAAAATTATGTCACTATTAGCACTCAGAGAGACTCAGTTTCTTTTTCCAAGATTAAGTCACTGTGTAAAGCACACACTTAATCCTGTTTTATGACAGGAAACAGAGGGCATTATTAGCAGATAATCTTGGTTAGCTCTTGGATGTTTTCTTTCACTTTCAGAAATTCAGATCCCAAATTGCCAGGCTGGCTTGTTAAAACAAAGCTGCAGCGCTAATTAAAGTCATATTTAAAATGAGATCAAGGAAGAAAATACAACAATTCCTTTTTTCCCAGAGCCAATATTTGGGGATTTCGTAATGAACTTCCAAAGTAAACCCAATAATGATGAAAGTTAAAATAAAAAATAATAGCTAGTCAAGAAGATTAACAAATTCTTCTGTGAACAATGCTGCTAAGACTTCATTCTCAACTGGTTTATTATAAGAACCAGCTGCCAATTTAAGGGAAAAAAATGTGGGTTCCACAATTGAGCTGCAAACTCAGCTCCCTCTCAGAAGGAAGTTGAAATTATTGGATGCTGCACAAAGCTTGGTCTTTACACTAAATTTTGAAGGTGGTTTTTAAGCAAAACAAGGAGAGAAGTGGCACGAAAACAGCAACTCTGCAGCCAAAATTTTTGAAGAAAAAACTTTTAGTGCTGTTTATGTGCCTCATGTCAACACCACACTTGATGCTGCTGCGTGAGCAGGTGGGAAAGGAACAAAACCTCTCTCCTGGACACTGATTCCCACATGTTTGCAAAGATTGTGCATGTGCATGGCCTTGAGGAAATGCTAACAAATAATTCCCAAGCGAAACAGAGAGATAACAGTGATAACTGCTTCAGTGGGACACAGAGAAAAGCACTTTCATTGCATTTCCCACAGAAAGTTCTGTTGCTTGTCTTGCTTTAGGAATCAGAATTTGCTGCTTGTGACAAACTCTGGGGATTTTTAATAAGATTAAATTGTCCTAACTGAAATGTTCAATCTAAAATTGGTTGAAAGTTATTTTATTGAAAATGTTCAATTTTTATTTCTGGCTTAAAATATTCCTAATAATATTTAGGCGACAATCTCACTCAGTGCAATATCTCCCATATGATTCACAGTAAATTTTCTGTGAGATTGGAATTATTACATATATAATCTGAATTACAAAATATTTCAGAGAGGAGCAGCTGATAATTCATCCTCTTGTGTTTAACCTCAAAACTACACTAGAAAAATGTCAGAAATTCCATCCACACTCTGCACTCCTTGGAGCACAGTGACTTTCTCTTGGTTCTTTTATAAGGGGCATGTCTACCACTCAAATTTCCCTTGATTACAGCAATATTTTATGGAATTACTACTTTTTTAATAAGTCTTAAAAGGAGATGGCATAAAAAAAGGAGCAGAACATAACTATTTCAGAGGAAACTCCATCAAATGACCCAAAGTACAACTGATCTCATCACAACATATTAAATAGATGAATGGAAATTCTGGGCAAATTCAATTCCTAAAAGTCTTTTAAAAATATTGTGCACTGAAGTGGCTGTTATGAACAGCAGGTGAAAAATAACCCCCCAAAAAATCCCTATGAAGGGTGGTAATTATAAATATTCATTTTATTTTGTCTTTAAATTAGCATTTTTTTTCTCCTGCAAATTGAAACAAAGCTCAGAAATACTTAAAACTTGCAAAATGTCATTGGATATATGATTTAACAGCCCTGATTAAAAAAAATAAATTGGGGGAGGAATGAAAACATTTTTGAACCTATTTCCATCTTTAGTAATTACTGTGCTATAAAATTAATGGTCAGTAGCTCAAAGTACTGCACAAATAATGAGGAAATCCTTTGTATCTCTCAAACTGATCAGTCAGCTGTAGGCTATTTGTATGATTTAATACATTAGAGACAAAAAATAGCGATAAATACAAGTCTCACTGTGATAAGAATTACTACAAGCTACTCCTTGTGTAAAACCAGTGAACTTGACACACTTTTGTAGCTACCAAGCTTAATAAAAACTGCGCTGTAACCTAAAATCACTGGGTTTTATTTTTTTTTAAAAACTGCCTCCTCTCTCAGCAGTCAAAAAAGCCAAGCCAAACACAAATGGTGACACACTGAAAAGTGACCACAACCCCAACAAGAGCACAAAAACCTCCCTGGCCTGAGGCTACACTTGGAATTGTTTGTCCTGTCTGACACAGGCTGCGACTACAGAGATGCTCATCACGACTGGAAATGGTATTTTTATAAAAATTATTACAATTATTACACCTATCTGAGGCTAACATAGAATGTTCCACTTCAACTCACAGAATTAGACATGGAGACATCAAGTATTTATAGAAATATCTACAGACTGCAACTGTCTTTTATTTTTGTTGTTTTTTTCCTTTTTTTATTTTTTTTAAATATCAGTGAACTGACTTTCAGAGTAAGGGTTTCATGACAACAGGTCACCCCACACTAGTTTATTCTTGGTGTTGCTCTTTCTTGGACTAAATTGGTGTTAAACTTCTTCCAGAAGAGAAGAGAGAACTCTTGCTAAATATTTTGCTGTGTGTTAAAGTTGTAGATTATTAGATTTAGCTTCACCTGTATTATTATCTGATGAGAAATGTTTTTAACAAAAGGGGAAACACTGTCTTAACCTCCTCTAAATGCAGATACACATAGAAAATTGGAAATTTCACACCATCCAGCTGCCCTAGACAATTAAAATGTTGCTCTAACAAGCAGTGCTGAAGTCCTTATCTTGGTATCGAGCAGAGATGAAAAAAATAGACATGGGAAATGTGTGGCATGAAAAGGCTGAATGTTAAATAAAGCAAAAATGTTAAATAAAGCTAAAATCCTTCTGGTTTTACTGATTATTCTGCAAAAAAACTGAAATCAATGGAATGTACTTAGGGAGGTTCATAGACCCACAATGCCATTTTACCTTCATCTGAAATGTAAAAGGAATGTAAATGTAAAAACACCCAATTAACACAGCTCTGTCACTGAACTATTGCTCTTCATTGCAGGTTTAGGTGTTGCCAAGGTTAAACAGAACATTACCCAGAAGGATTGAAACTAAAGGATGAAATATCCATGGAGAGAGCCAGTCTAAAGATGAAACTTGCCTTTGTGAGATGTTTTGCTCGATATTTTCAACAGGCTGGACAAGTTAAATTGGCCTTTGAAGCATCCACAAAGAGAAACAACCACCCAAACCTCTGCCTTTGCATCCATCCACTCCCATGGTTTTCTCTGATTACATTCTTTGGGAAAGCAATCCTAAATGATACTCGAGGGCAAGAACACAAATTCACAGAATCAGGGCAAAACCCCTCAGGTCCCACAAGGCCATTTTCAAAGCAGACACTTAAAAGAACTTAGGGAAGTGGTATCCAAAGATCATTTTTAGCTCAAAAACTTCTGAAGAACCGGGTCTGCTTCAGAGCTCAAGAGAGATGTCATGAAACTCCTACTGTGGCAAAGAGTCCTTGGTGGGTGGATCCTTGTCCAGGTGACACTGCAGGAGCTGGAGGTGTTGGGATCCCTGACGACTTCCAGAGGGAAGGGGAGGAAGAAGAGGAAGCCATCCAGCCCAGGCTCAAGGTCCTCCACTGTATGAATAATCTGCCTTGTTGTGCATCACCAGCTTGTTGTCTACAAAGTAGAAACTGTCCGACTGTGTCTCGTAGGGGTGCAGGATCATCTCTCGAACTGTGAGGGGGGAAAAAACCCCAATTAACCCAATATTGAACCAAATTAACCCAATTTAACCCAAAAACCCAATTAACAGGGACATATAGGAATGTGCTCCCTGTTAACAGAGTGACAAAACTGTCCTTTGTCTCCTCAAAAAGGAAAAGAGCCCAGAAGTTTCTCTCCTCAATCAGGTGAAAAGACACCTCATAGGACCTGGGGGACTTCACCTCAAACTTGGACAGGAGCCAGAAAGTCCCACCTGAGCAATTTACTGGAAAAAGAAGAGAACAAAGAAACTAATGGCTTTTGTGAGGTGTTTTACCAGGGGCAAGGACCTCCTGCACCTGGCTGGGTTTTTATCTGTAAAGGGTTTTGTTATTTTGCCTTTTATTAAAACTTTTTGTTTCCAACACTACCACAGAAGCCATCCTGCTGATTTTATGCTTTCTAAGGTAGCTGAGCTATCTTGGGTGTGAAATAGATCTCCAAGAGTTTATGAGACCTGGCTGGAGGAGACCCTTATTTCAGGGATACTCCCCAATGCTGGGCTCAAGCATTGTTCAGCATCCCCCAAGCAGCTGCAAAATCAGGTGGAAAAGCAAAACTCAAATGGGAATTGCCCAAAACCACTCCTTGTTGGTGTCTTTTAAATAATTCAAGCATAATCATGGAGGTTTTAAGTTGGAAAAGCCCTCAGAGGCCTTGAAATCCAACCTGAATTCACTAAACCTTTGCGCCACATCCACAATTTCTTTGAATAATTTCAGGGATTAAAAATGTTCATAATTCAAATATATTATGGCACCATATAAAGGGGACCTCAGAATAAAATCCCATTACATTTTAGGTTGGGGTTCTTTTTGTTTTGTTTTTAAAAACAGTGATAAACCAGCAAACCCAAAGTAAATTTGTTCCGGCCTGACAGCAGAGCCTCACTGTATTTTCCACAGACTGCAATATTAGTGCTGACACACACAATTAGGGGTTGTAAAGAGGAAAATCACAGAGATTTAGTGCTTGTGCTATTGTCTCTTTTGAGAGAGGAGAGGAAATAAAAGTTATGTTCATACTAAAACCTCTCAAGCTCACAATGTAGCACATCAAACATTAAAACAGATCATAACATTTAAGTTACCCATTTATTGGATATCTTTTTAATCTTATTTTTGCTTGTTTTATAACACAATTATCTTTTTTCTCCCTGATACCAAAGCTTCCCTTTTATGAATTAAAAAAAAAATAATAAACCCAAGCAACTGCCTGGTGTGTGATGAGATACATCCTACTAGAAAACAAAATCAGTGTTAACACAGATTTTAACGGATGAATTATTGTACCCCACCCACTCTCTAGAGACAGCTTTTAAGAAAGGGCTCCCCCAAAACACCACGAACATCATGGTGTGACAACCCAGAAATGAAAGTTTACAGCAAAGAACTTACTGAGATCCTCCGAGAGCTGGGGGAATTCATAGATGTGCTCACAAGTATTTTTACTGCTGGGGATGCAGAAGCCAAATTCAAAATCAAAACTTTTCAGCAGCTGGTCACGGAAGTAGTGCCGCTCGATCATACGGAAATTATTAATGGGTTTGTCCCCTACTGTGAATTCCACCCTGAAAAACAAGGGTAAAACTGACGTGAGCTTTCATGCTTCAGTAAGATCTGCAATATTCCTGCAAGGCAGAAGACAGCTCTGAAAAAAAAAAAGCCAAAAATATAAAGCAACAGCACTAATCAAATTACTGTTTCCTCTTTTACTTAAAGCGTTCTACAGGGACACACCACAGCATTAGATAAACATCCTAAAGCTGCCATGGGCAGGGACACCTTCCTCTATCCCAGGTTGCTCCAAGCTCCATCCAGCCTGGCATTGGGCATCTCCAGGGACGGAACAGCCACAGCTTCTCTGGGCACGCTGTGCCAGGGCTTCAGCACCCACAGGGAACAACTCCTTCCCAATATCCCACCCATCCCAGCCCTCTGGCACTAGGAGCCATTCCCCCTTGTCCTGTCACTCCAGATCCTTTCCAAAAGTCCCTCTCCAGCTCTCTTGGAGTCCCTTCAGGCACTGGACGGTGCTCTAAGATCTCCCCAGACCCTTCCCACTTTATTTTTCCTCTTTTAGCACCAATCCCTTCAGCACCAGGCTGAAACCTAACGCGACAGAGATTTGGAGAGCCTCATAATAAATGAAAAAGCCCCCTGTTCAATCACCTTCCTGGCAGGATGAACATGGAAAAGAGGAGTTTTTTTCCCCAAGATTTCAGCTGTTTTCTGTGCCAGGCCAAGGAGCAGGGGGGTTACTCACGTGGCTCCCACTTGCCGCAGTCTGAGGAAGGCGGGCGTGAACTGATAGCGCACGAAGCGTCCGGCGTTGGGGTCCACGTCCTTCCTGTCATTGTGCTCCCGCTCTGCAAAAGCACAAGGAAAGCTCTGTCAGAGCTGCCTGAGAGCCACAAACTCAGGGGAAACACTTGTGGTGGGGTTCTTGAGCCACCCGAGCCGGGGAATCGCTCTGGTGCTGAGCTCACACTTCTGTCCTGAGATGTCCACCCCTGGTCACTCACAGGTGGAATGTTGAGAGATGGCCCTTTTGTTTGAGTAATTTCTTATCTTCTGGATTCCTATTCCTTATCTACTGGAGGATGATAAGGAATAGGAATCCAGAATCTTCTGGATTTCTATTCCTCACATCAGGACTGCAGAGTGACTCTGGACAAGCCATTTCCCCTCAGCATGCTTGCTTTGCTATCTATAAGCTACAGAAAACTTCCTCTCACCTGCAGGGAGGTGGGGAAGGGTTAAAAGTGCTTGGCCAGGAACAGAACAGCTGCCCTGGGTTTTTATCACCACTGGCAACAGGCAACACTTGGATGCTTACAAGTAACACCTAAAAATTAATCAAACCAAAAATAAAAGGCGAATGTTCAGTTTGTTTCGTTTGCCTGTTGGCAGTTTCTCGCCTTTGGAAATACCATTTTCCTGACTCCTCAGTGAGAGATGTTTAAACTAAGAGCTAAACTATGTGCAGGGGGCACAAGCTGAATAACAGCCAAGAAAAAACCACCCAGTGATCTCCTCCTCCTCCTCTGCTCCTGTTTACAACATCCATCTGTCCCTTCCCATCACAGATGGCAACAGGAAGAGCACAGCAGCAGCCAGCTCTGCTCACCCTGCTAGTACAAAGAGACACCTGAATAACATTCCTGCAGCAAGATGGGGCTCCGGCCCTCCTGCAGTGGACAGATTCTGCTACTTTTGGGAAATGTGTGGAGTTAAAGGAGTGGGGAAAAGCAAAAGAAAGCATTTGTTCATGGAAACCTTATTTCGTGTGTGCACTCACCTGAAGCTGCTGGCTTGGTGATTTCAAACAAGACTGTGCCAGATTCCATGTCCCGGATTTTGAACCTGGTGAAGTCTATCTTGTAAACATTTTCCTCGGGAGTGCACAAATAATCTGCAGGGGGGAAGCAAATTTAAATGAAGGCTGCCCTGAAATATCAGGAATTTCTGGCTGCTCTCTGGAGGCCACACCAGCAGTGAGAGCAGCCCAAATGCATCTCCACCACTGCCTGTTTTAATTCAAAACTGATGTCCCTGAAGACATCTCAGTTCTAGAGGCTCACACTGCCCTGCTCAGACAGGACGGGGAAAGAATTCTCTCCCCCAACACTCAGAGGTCATCACCTTTTTCCAACTCTGTGCCAGCAACTCCTGCACCCATTTCCTCCCAGACTAGTCAGCACCTCCATCAAATCCCAGCCTTTCCAGGGTTAAGAGGCTTTGCCTGTTTTAAAAACTGCCCTGTGGCAGAATGTGAGGGCTAAGCAGCTTTGGGAGCTAAGCTGACTGCACTTAACTGGAACAGGAGTGTCCTCCCCTGAGCCACCTCCCTGCTCCAGCCCTCTGCACACAAAGGGTGGCCTCTTCTCACCACACCAGGCCTTGTTTTCCTCAGCACTGAAATTATGGTGAAGCCTTTCCCTGTGTCAGGAAAACAGGGAGCAGAGCCCTTCCCTGCTGTGAGTGTCTTTGAGAGGAAGTCAAAGATGGAATCACAGGATTGTTAAGGTTGGAAAAGCCCCCTAAGATCATAAAGCCCAACTTTTCACCCTGCACTGCTGTGTTCACCACTAAACCATGTCCCAAGGGCCACATCCACAGGCCTTTTGAACATTTCCAGGGATGAGGATTCCACCACTAAAATCCCCCCAGCTTTGGCCTTCAGCTGTGCCCTAAGCCAGCTCCTGGCACAGGAATCATCCTCCTCCTCCCTGGGGAAGGGAGCACAGATTGAATGCAGCTCCAGTAACTCACTTTACCCTCACAAATTTAAAGAAATGCTCTATGCAGACAAGCCAGGTCAGCTTTCAAACAACAGCACATTTGCTTGATGTAGGAGACTGGTTCTGGGGGTTCCAAGGTGAAAATAACACTTTAACATTCTAATTCAAAACACTTCCTCAGCTACTAATTCCTGCTGTTAATCTGAGCTAATAACTTATTTCTGTGTGCTTTCCTATTTCTGAAACTCCAACAAATCCATCCACCTGAATACATAAAAACAAGTTACAAGTGCTCAGAGCTCAGACCTGCCCATGCCAACCCAACTTCAGCACAGCCCTAAGAAATCCAAGACCACTGTGAGAGACTTCTGAGCTCCTGGACACAAACACCTGGCACCAGCACTTTCCTAGAAGCCTTTTATTCCTTCCAAACCTCCATAACTTGGAGAACTGTCCAAATAAGCTCAGTACAAGGAGCAGAGGTGTTAAATGTTCTCCCTGGCCAGTTTCACTGCTCTCCAACAACCCCATATGGTGAATAGTCAAAAGAATGCCAGAGAATTTGTAGATGCCCCATCCCTGGAAGTGTTCAAGGCCGGGCTGGATGGGGCTTGGAGCAACCTGGTCTAGTGGGACGTGTCCCTGCATGGCAGAGGGGATGGAAGTGGATGATCTTTAAGGTCCTTCTTAAGCCAAAACACTCTGGGTTTCCACAATTCTATAAATGGGTGTTCAGGCAGAGGACAGTGCTCAAAGCATCCCTGGCATTTGGCAGGGATTTTCCCTTCCCTATCAACACAGCACAAGGAAAATTGACACAAGCACTCAACGTTTTTACTCCCATAAGAAAACACAAGCCTGTGTTAGGTCAAATATCCCAAGTACTGCACCAAAAAAATCTTCCTTTTGCGCCTTTAACAGTAGCCACGATGACAGGACAGGAATTTAAACCCATCCCTCGCCCTAGGCCCTGATGTTTAGCATTCCTCAGGGAGATGTCCTGCAATTACCCTGCGATTTTGGGCTCTGACACATCAGCCACCCCAATTCCTAACCCGCCCCACAACTTCCCAGCTCCGAGCACCAGCATGCAAAACACAAACTGATGGAAGCAGGCACAGCTTCCCACAGCCCAGCTTCCCCTCCCCGGGCCCACGGCCACTGGCTGTTCCCTGGGAAGGCTGTTGGCAACAGGCAGAGTCACCCAGGAGCCCAGGACACCTTCCCTGGAGCACGCTGGCGAATCTGAAGCGCCGCGTTTGTCTGCAAGTTAATTATTAAGTGTTTCTACTCCTGCAGAATTCCTGCCCATCCAGCACCATGGCAACAGCTTTATCCCCCTCCTTGGCAGCAGCGTTGCTGCAGTAACAGTGTCCATGACTCATCTGGAGCAGAGCAGAGCCAAGCAGAGCCTCCAAAGAGGAGTAAACCCCGGGTAGAATCCCCACCAGGCTCCTGCTCAGTGATGCCTGCACCTTTATGCTGCTATTTTCCAACTCTTTTTGCCCTGATAATATTTTAAACCCTATTTTTTTGGGGGTTTTTTTGGTCTTTTTTTTTTAATCAGCATGCCAATATACAACTGGATGCCATCCGGGAAGATCAGCTGCCAGAATACTGCAATGAAATGGGTTTTTTACCTCCTCTGGCAGTGCCCAGTCTCCTAGAAAGAAAAAAAAAAAAAAAAAAAAAGAAAAAAAAGAAAAAACAGAGGAATATATGTTCCTCTCACTCTGTATTACACATATATTCCTCTCAGTCTGTACTACATTTGTTTCTGCTGTTCCTGCTCAAAAATCAATCAAAGTAGCCACGTGCTGTTTTTTTCCCCCCACACGTAACAGGAGCCTGGGGCTGCACTGGAAGGGCTTATTGGGAATGGGCTGCTTGCAATTGGCAGATCCTTCTGCTTAGCTGAGCACTGTCAGATTTGCTAATCTCATCCCATACACACTTATTTTTAAATTACTGTAGGGCCCAGTTGCCCACACTTCCGTGACTCACTGAAATGTCTCATCTGCCTCCCTTTTCCTAATTCAGCGTCGCCAGGATTTGGGGAAGGGAGGCAGCAGCCCTGGTTATTTCAGAGATCAAACCTCCATGGAGGGGATCGTTACAGAGAAACTAACAATGGTGGGTTGATCTCTCAGGATACAATATTTTCTTGTTTCTTCCACTTCCCCTGAAGCAGGTTGTGCTGTTTCCCTGTTAATAACCGAACCATCACGGTGTGTTCCTGAGCCTTCAATACTCACCTGATTTAGGGATGAAGGCATGGACACAGCAGCACTGCCATGGAAAACCCATCAGATTGGTTTTTATCCATAAGAACCCACATTCAGTAGTGTAAAAAAAAAGGTCACAAAAGAGGAGTACTTCCTACCCTTTCTTAAAGCCCAGGGAACTGTCATATCCCAAACCCTTCCTGAAAACAATTCACCTGGTATTAGCAGCCACTTTTCACTCACATCACCATTCCTGATGGTGCCTTTCCAGCTTCTTTCCCAGAACCTCTGGATCATGCCCAAAGATCTGCAACTGCCCACTTTTAGAGACAATTTCTATCTGAAGATCTATCACAAGTTGTGAAGAGTTTGGATCACAACCAACACCATTGTGGCGGTCTGAGGAAGCAGCAGAGGTGATTGGCTTCCTGAATCTAACTCAATTAATTCCTTCACAAATCCTTCCTTTGTAGGAAAAAGTGATTCCAAAGTGACCCCAAACAGTTCAGTGGCCTCAAGCTTTGTTCTCAGAATCAGCAAGTGCTCCTTCCCCTGGTACAGTTCTGAGGTGGTACTTCCACTGCCTAATCCAGGGAAGAGACAGTTCCTACCCAGGAAACCTTCCTGTGCTCCCAAACCCAACCAAAATTACAAAACAAACCAGCAGAACAATGCCAGCAGGCACTGCCTGTGAGCACTGGCACATCCTGAACCCTGGTGCAGAACTCCAGGTGTGTGTTTTAGCAGCTGGTGTTACAGAGGAGCACAAAAGGTGAGGGATAATGCAGAGCTAAATAACACAGGAAAGCAAACAAAGGCACTTTGTCCTCTAGACCTCTCCCTGTCATTTAAATACACAAGATCAGGTTTGCTCCTCGTGACAGAAAGCTAAAATTCAATGCTGTATTTCCAAATTTCCTTTGCAACCACCCCACCAGGCCCATTTTACAACAAGCTCATGGGCAATAGGATTCAGACTCTTTGTTGTGCTCCTTTTCAAGATCCCTTCTCCATCTCTGCAATCAGCAGGAAGCACGTGTCCCCTCTCACAGACACCAGGGATATTTCTGTGCTCATCAGAGTCTAATCTCAGATGGGGCAGCTCCTATTTTAAGGCCTTAAGAGCCCTCTAAGGAAAGCAGAGTGCACCCAGGGTAAGAAAAACCTGAAAATTTGGTTCTGGAAATGGGTGTAAATCAGGAGGATGCTGTACAAGAGACTGAGGCAACAGCAGAGACTTGTAACAGGAATTTCTCTCCCCAACATAGACAACAACAATTTAGGGAATGGATGAGAAGGGTCCTGTAGTTATGCAGGCCTATTTCCTAACATGCATTAACCAACAAGGTCAGGAGCTATTTTAAAGCCAACTCCCAAGACATAAACCAGGTATAAAGCCAAGACAACTGCAGAGGAATTGCCAGGAGCTGGAGATTAGGAGATTATCAGATTGAAGAGTCTCAGGAGGAAGCAAAAATAGCCCAGACCCCACGAAGAGGCCGAGCAGTGACGCAGGACACGGAGCAGGACCTGAGGGCAAGGCAGGGCAGGCTCCAGGTGCTATTGATACACCTGCCCAGACAGCTTGGGTTCAGTTAAAGGAAAAAATAAACCATTTCCCTGCCCTCTGCCTCAGCCCTGTGACACCAAGGCAGCCAGGAAACAGGATCTGCTCCTGTAAAATAAATCCCTCCAGCCCAAACCACGGGGTTTGGAGAAGCAGAGAGCAGGGGAATTGCACAGGGAGGGAGCAGCTGCCCTCTGACCCAGCACTGGAATTAGGCTGCTGCAGGGCCCCAGAGGGACAATCCTGCACCACAAGGATCCCACGGGGGTTTTTCCACAGCAGCACATTTACTGTCAAGGAAGCAGAGGGATTTAGGGCAGGAGGCACTCCCCAAGGTCCCCAGAGCCCCTCAGTTGCCAAGCCCCACTGCACAGCTCACCAGGCACTGATTTTTGTGGCAGCCTGCTCATCTCTTTTTTTTCTTTTTTTTAATTTTAGCTAGAGCTTTCCAGACTTCACCCTCTCACAATTAATTTGATCACAGCCCTGCAGCCTGTGGATGGAGCTGCTCTTCCCCCATTTCCAAGGCATCCAAACACTTTCTCCTACCCCCTTTTCACTGATTGCATTCAAAGTCTGAAACCACGTGCACAACATCAACTAAATCAGCCCAATTTTTGGGCTGAGCCAAAGCCAAGCTCTGCCCAGACCCTCAGGCTGAGTTCCTCTTATCTTTCCCACTTCCACCACGGCCCAAACCCACAACCCCAGGAGAAGGAGGAATCCCCACACCACACTGTGTGTGCTGCCCCTGGGAATCCTAACAGCTCCTGTTGTGCTGTGAGACTTTGGGAAACACAGAGCCCTGGAAAAGCTCAGAGGCTGTGTGGGATGCTGAGGGAAGGGTCGTGGGGAGAGCAGCTTGGCACAGCTCTGCAACAAGAAATCAGCACATCAAAACACAGCCACACATCACAGTCCTGGACAGGGCAGGGCAGGGATTTATTAACCTCACAGACACACACACAGCTCCTAATAAAATGCATTCTCCCCATTAATTGGGGAGAGAAGTCATGGTCCAGGAGCAGCTTTGAAGATGGATTCGTGCACATCTGCCTCACATTCCTGTTAGTGCCTCCCTCTCTCCTTGCCTATGAAAACCTCATGGATTTGGAAACTGATTTCAACATGGATCCTGTATGGTTTAGCATTACAGAACTTGAACTGCTGAGGCAGAGGGGAGGGAAATGGTTTATTTGGGTTTTTTTTCTTTAATTGACTGCAGGAAACTGTTATGGAAGTCCCTCAAGAAGGGCCTGGCCTGCCTAACCCACCGAGGCAGCCCTGTGCCAAGCTGGCCTTTAGCTAAAGCTGCCTAGAGAAGTCTCAGAGAAATCCCAAGTGACAGCTCAAGGAAGAGATTACTTTCAGAAACGATTACGTGTGTGCTCCTTATTTTTAGGGTTTGTTTTGAAACACTTTCCAAGCATGTAATCAATTATTTAACCCCTTGGTTTCCTAAAATAAAATCAGCATTAGAATAAAATTTAAAATGTAAGATTTGATCTGGTATTCCAGGCAAAGTGTGTAGGTGATAAGCAGGGCAGCCTCAGAGGCTGGAGCTTGTCTTTTGTTACACATCTGACTCCTCTGATGCTCTGGCTGCCTCAGTAATTAATTGCAATTTGAACTGAGCTCTGCCCCACTCCTTTGCTAATCTTAAATTAATCACGTCATGAGCTTTTTCCGCTTTTCCCAACCACAGTTGTGTGAGCCAGTGACAAATCTCACTAATTGCAGAGGAAATGGTTCTCCAGCCTTACACCTGATCCAGCTGGAGCAGAGCCAGACCCAGCCTGCCCAGGAGGCCCAGATATCCCAGGGCAGCATCCCAGATCCACCAGGCTGGACCCAGCGTGCCCAGAAACGCTGTGGGCACAAAAGCTGATGGGAGGACACAGAATGTGCAGGGCAGCTCACACAACTCCCCAGTTAAGCTTATTAGAAGCACATTAAGAGCAGAGCCCAGCTGGCTCCTGTGGCTGCCCACAGAGCCACATCCTGCCTCGCCACCCTGCCAGCTCACACTGGGTCAGCTGCACCCACTGGGAGAGCAAAGTCCAGCTGTGCTGCCTGATGGAAGGATGATTAGGGAGGAATTCTTCCCTGTCAGGCTGCTGAGGCAATGCCAGGGGTTGGGCAGAGAAGCTGTGGCTGCCCCATCCCTGGAAGCGTTCAAGGAAGGGTTGAGTGAGGCTTGGAGCAGCCTCATCTAGTGGAAGGTCCCTGTGCTCCTGTTCTTGGTGAGGCACTTGGAACAAGGTGGGGTTTAAGGTCCCCTCCAAACCAAACCATTCTGTGCTACAGCCAGAATTCCACCTCTCCCTGGAGAGATGGAAGGCTGCTCCTGGTGTGAGCATTCCTAGAACACACTTTTCCTGTGGTACCAAGCCCTGCTGGGCTCTGGTTGATGAAGCAACCCTAAAGCACAGCCAGCCCTGCCCAGGTCCCAGGCAGGACACAGCTCAGTGTGTGAGCTGAAGTGCTACTGGCCCAGGAGTTTGGATAAGGATGGATTATCCTCTCTCTGGAACAACAAAGGGCAGCCAGGGCACCAGGACATTTCTGCTGCAGCCCCACCACCGACTCCTCCTTCACCTCCAGCCTGTCAAAGACAGAATTGCTGCAACAGGGTGTGGTGTCTGCCCTGACACCCAGCACGTCCAAAAGGCTGGGGCAGCTGTGAACTTCCCTCCCACAGCCTGGTCCTTCCTCCTCCCCTACCTGAAGCAGAAGAGCGGAACAGTTTCACATTGCTATTTCTGGCCATCTGTTTTTAAGGGTGTCGAAATGAGCAAAGGCCATAGAATGCCCCAAATAATTATTAGGTGTTTAAAATCTGAAAAATATTCTTTGCTGTCTGTTAAACCCACCAGGACAAAAAAAAACTGAGCTTGAGAAGGGGAGTTGCAAAGTGTTCTTGGGTGATAAGATACAATATGCTCAACGTGGGTGTACCCCCAAACTCAGCGAGGGTTTCAGGTGTGGGGAGCATTTCCTGGCTCCCACACATCCAGCAGGACAGGAAGCACTTCCCAAGGTAAGCCTGGGACATCATCACAGTGCCTGTCTCTGACCCTGGTACCAGCAAGTCTCACAGCAGGATGGGAACACAACATTTTCATGCATTTCACATCCTCCCTGTGCTCCAGAGCACTCTGACCCAGGGCTGGAAGAGGCAGACAACAACCAGCTCTGCTCCAAGCCTGGCTCACCAGCTTAGCTCTCTGGGAAGGCAGGAGCTTACCAAGAGCACCATCCATCCCCACTGATGCCACACGAGGTGACAGCAAGGCTGTGGGGTGGCCCTGTCCCCTCCAGGCAGCCCTGGTGAGGGCAGGGACACTAAGGCTGCCATGAAGTGAGCACACAGAGCTTCACACAGCCATGGCTGGGATTCACCATCCAGCTGAGGATGCTGGCAGGATGCTCCAGTGCCTGCTGCGTGCTCTCCCTGCTAGAGGCGGGGGATTTCTGGGCACGGAATCACGCAGCTGCACCAGCAGAGCTCGCAGAAGGGCACCCAAAGGTCCCCAGCAACAGCAGCCCCTCTCAGAGGAGCCTCTGTGAGCCCTTCCTGAGGGCTGACACGAGTCCCTGCTGGGCTGTGCTCCTCCCTTCCTGCTCACACACAGCCCCACGGGGCTGCCTGCACGCAGCAGCACCCACACCGCATCCTTCCTCTCCACGGCTCCTCACAGCCCCGGCCGGTGACACTGCGCTGGCGCGGAGGGCAGAGTGCTGAGGGGCACAGCGAGCACAGCCAGCCCCCCGGGCAGCCCCTCAGCCCTGACAGCCCAGAGAGACAACGCAAAGGTCCTGGGAGATGGAAAAAGGACCTTTTGGGACACCGGGGCAGATTGTCCCTGGGCATTGCTGGCCTGAGGCAGTGCCACGGAATGGTTTGGGTTGGAAGGGACATTAAAGACCATCTGGTTCCAACCCCCTGCCAGGGGCAGGGACACCTTCCACCAGCCCAGGCTGCTCCAAGCCCCATCCAAGCTCATCCTGAACACTTCCAGGGATAGAGCAGCCACAGCTTCTCTGTGCCAGGGCCCCACCACTCTCCCTGGAAGGAATTTCTCCCTAATATCTAATCTAAACCTGCTCTCTATGGGTGTGAAGCCATTCCCCCCTGCCTTGGCCATTCCTCAGCCCCGTGTGCTGCTGTCCCGAGCTCTTCTGCCAAGCACAACAGCCCCTCCAGGCACACACTCCCACCCACCGCCTCCAAAATGCCCTCAAGACCTCGGGTGTTACACTGGAGAGGGGGAAAATGGGTTTGGGGCTGCTTTGGAGTCCCCCCATGCTGTGACCAGGGATCCAGCCCGTCCCATTGCCGTGGGAGCAGACACAGGGTGATGGGGAGAGCAGCGAGGAGCATCCCAACACCGACCTTCGAGCACAGCTGGGGGGCTGCACTCAAGAAGAGAAGGGAGAACCTCTGCTCTCCCGCCGGTCCCCAGCCCCCGGGGTGGCACATCCCTCTGCGGGCTCCGTCCCCTGCCCTGCTGCATCCCCACTTCTTGTCCCCAGGGAAGGGAGCACCGCTTCCCCTTTTCCCTCTGGGTTTGAAAGGCAAACAGCTCCTCTTTTCCCCCCGGTTTAGAGAGGAGAACCGGCTGCCCTTTTCTCCCCCCGGGGACGCGGTCCCCATCCTCCCGCCGCGCCATCCCCGGCACGCACCGCTGGTGACCCGCTGCAGCCCCAGCACATCGTCGGGCCCGATGAGCGCCTTTCGGCCCAGCTCCTCCTCGGTCCTGGCCGCCGCCGCCCCCCCGGCCCCGCCGCTCTTCTTCACCTTCATGGCCCCGCCGCCGCCGCCGCCGGTGTGAGCGGCCCCGGCCCCGCTGCGCGCCGCCGCACCGGGAGGGGCATCGCCATCACCGCCCCCGGCCCGCCCCCGGCCGCCAGCACCGCCCGGCGCCGCGGGAAGGCGGAGGAACGGGCCAGCAAGGAAAGCGGCTCCTCCACGCTGCTCCCAGGGGCTCGGGGCAAACCCTGGCTGCTGCAGGAGAACCCCCCCCAGGTGAGGTGGGGACAGACCCCACACCTGGCCCAGAGCACAGGGATACCCGCCCCGACCATCTCCAGACCGACACACGGTGGAGGAGCTGCATGCCGGGCCGCCCCCGGGGGCTCTGGACCCATGGATGTGATGGATTCCAGGAACTGCCCCCCCAGGAACTGTCCCCCCCTCCCCAACCAAGTATTTTTGGCTAAATACCCATAAGATAGGCGCCAGACCCATAAAGCAATGGAGTGGGGACAGGAAAGCTGAGCTAAGGGAAGGCAGGGCAGTAGGTACCCCCCAAAAGGTTAAAGGAGTCACACAGCCTCACATCAGCCCCCCTAGAGAACAGGGGGTTCTTTATTTACACAGCAGCTTCTTCTGAACACAGCACCAAGCTGGGGGTGCACAAAGGCAGCACCCTCCCTCCCCTCTCTTTGGGTGCAGGAGGGCTCAGCACCCAAATTGAGACCCCTTCCCACTTCCCAAAGCAGCCTCTCTTCCCACTCCTGCATCCTGGCCCTGGCACACACAAGCCAAGCAGCCAGGCCTGGACCCTGGGGTGCCTTTCTGGGCCATGAGTCTGTGACAACAGCCCCCACAGGGTGGGGACAGCCCCAAGGCAGGGCAGCACCGCTCAGTCCATCTTGGTGGGCTCCTTCTTCCGCAGCCTGGTCTCCCGGACAATCTTGGCCAAGGATAGGAGAATTGGGACAGCCATGGGCAGGAAGAGCGGGATGTAGATGGCAAATTTCTGGTCATCGGGGAAGTAGAGGAGATGGAGGAGAGATGGGTCAAAGAAAGCCCTCTCTGAGCAGGTGACAGCCTCCTTGCTGGCCTGGAAAGCTGCGAGCAGGTGGCCCAAGGACAGCTCAGTCACAGCGCTCTGCACTGAGGCCACTGCCCGGTACACCTGTGTGGGAACAACACCAAGGGTCAGTCCTGGCCAGGAGGGCAACAGGGAGACTCAGCCCCTCTGCTCTCCAGCCCTACCTCAGAGGCAACATCATCCTTGATGACGATGTTCCCGATCTTGTCCAGGAGCTGGGCCAGCGAGGTCAGCGTGGTGGACACGGTGGCGATGTTCTCCACGGTGTGGGCCCACAGCAGGTGATCCAGCTCCCAGTCTGCCAGCCCCTCATTCCCTGGGCTTTCCAGCAGGAACTCGGGGGGCACCTCTTCCCGAGACAGCCCAAAGAGTAACCTGGGAGTAGAAGGGATAGTCCCAGCCCACATCAGAAGCCTTCATTCCCATGAGCTCCCTGCCCTTCTTCCCTGTTGTGTTTAGTTCCAATCCTGCTTAATTGTCTCCTGGATGTGTGGCATGATAAGCCAAGCTTCCTATCTGAGGAAATGGGAGATGTGCCAGCACTCCTGGCCACAGAGCAGTGATGGCCAGTAGCCAGCACCTCGAAGGCCACAGAGAGCCACCCTCAGAGCCCACGGAGGGAGGAGTGAACAAGCTGTTTGGGTACAGCCTGTTCTGACCCCACTGATTTCCACAGAGGCCCGGGGAGGGAAGAGCACATCCTCACCGGAGCTGGGCCAGGAAAACCTCCATCACTCGTGCCATGTCCACATCCACATGCACAGGGAGGGAGGCTTGGGGGGAAGCAGGGGCTTCAACGTTGTAAACCTGTGGGAATGCATGTTAATGAGACATAGCCAGGGCCTCAGGGACAACAGCTGGAAAGGGGAGCCACCAGCTTGTCCCAGCACCCCCGTGGTTCCCATACCATGATGCCACCCCAGCGAGGGCTGTGGAAGGCGTTGGTGCTCACTGGGGCTCCATCCTTGTCCTGGATGTACAGAGGGGAGTGGGAGCGCTCTGGCACATAGAGCAGGAAGTTCAGCACGGGGTAGAGTGAGGCAGCACTGGAGCCTGCAGTGGGACAGAGTCACAGAACTCTTGTGGCTGGCAGGGACAGCAAGAGCAGCCCACAGCCCAGCTCCTCCTTCACAGCTGGGGGGAAAGGGAGCCCTGAGCAGATCCCAGTGAGCCACGAGCACAGTGCTCACCCAGCCGGGCCTCCACGGGGTTGATGACGTGTGGGAGGCTGTGAGCACTCAGGAGGAAGCTGGAGGACTCCTTGTCATAGCGTGGTGTCACTCCTAGGACAGCGTAGTACAGGATCTGCAGGCACACAAGGGACACATTGGCAGAGAAGTGCACCCCAGGGAGGTCAGGGCTGGGCTTTTCCCACCACCTCTCCCAGCCCTCACCTGTGAATCCACAGAAAAGTTGGCCACCAAGCTCAGCTTGTCCAGGACGGGCTTCACAAAGCGGTTCACAGCCCCCTCGATGTCCCAGTCCACCGTGTGGGACTTGGGGTCGGGGTTCAGCAGGCTGAAGGTGATCTCATACCCTGCAAGGACCCACAGCCTGTGAGCACTGAGGCTGTGACAGAGCTCCCCAGAGCAGCAGGGCCTGTCCCCTCCTCCCTGGGCCAGCCCAGTGTGAGATGACACCAACAGAACAAAACAAATGCTACAGGCAAAGGGGTCTGGTAGCCCAGAAACCATAAAGGGATGCCATAAAAAGAGCAGGAGCAGGTTTCCTGAAGCCTGGGAACACCTTCCCCAGGAGCAGAGGGTTTCCTGGAGACTGGGAACACCTTCCCCAGGAACAGAGGGTTTCCTGAGGCCTAGGAACACCTTCCCCAGGAGCAGAAGGTTTCCTGAGGCCTAGGAACACCTTCCCCAGGAGCAGAAGGTTTCCTGAGGCCTGGGAACACCTTCCCCAGGAGCAGAAGGTTTCCTGAAGCCTGGGAACACCTTCCCCAGGAGCAGAGGGTGTCCCAGCCCAGGGAGCAGGGATGGATCCGTACCCAGGCTGGATTTCAGGCTGCGCCGTGCGTCGGGGCCCAGCTGCCCGTCGGGCACACGGTCCGAGAGGGCGGCGGCAATGGAGGTGGCAGTGAAGGACATCAGCTGTGTCACCTCCCTCAGCCGGGCCTGCAGGGCAGCCAGGCCACCCCCAGCCCTCAGCAGGGCGCTGCGGTGCTTCCCCACGTAGACACTGATGCCCTGGGGATGGGAACAGAGCCCTGAGAGCAGCACGGTGCCACCTGTGACAGCCACCTGTGACACGTGCCACCTCCCAGGGGGGAAGCACGCAAAGGTGTCACAGACATCTTTTATGAAAAATCCTTTCCTTAGGATTTTTCCTCCTGAGAAGCTGAGAGGCCTCAGGAACAAAATGCAAACATTGATTATCTGCTGCTGTGGAATGCAACAGGTGCATCTGTGATTGGCTCATGTCGGTTGTTTCTAATTAATGGCCAATCACAGTGACCTGGCTCGGACAGAGAGCTCGAGCCACAAACCTTTGTTATCATTCTTTCTTTTTCTATTCTTAGCTAACCTTCTGATGAAATCCTTTCTTCTATTCTTTTAGTATAGTTTTAATATAATATATATCATAAAATAATAAATCAAGCTTTCTGAAACATGGAGTCAGATCCTCGTCTCTTCCCTCATCCTCAGACCCCTGCGAACATGGTCACACACAGGGTGCTGCTCCTTACCTGAGGCAGGAGAGAGGAGGTTTCAGGGACCACATACATGGTCAGAGAGCCCAGGGTGGTGTCCTGCAGCGGGTACAGAGCAGCATCAGCCTCTGGGGAAGATGGAAGCACTGCCAGGGTGGGGAATTTCACTCCAATCCCTGTCTCGCTCTGACACAAAGCAAAGTGTGTTCTCTGCTGTGCCAGCCTCAGGAAAAGGAGCTCCCCAGCAATTCCCTGCTCCAGTACCTCGTGCAGTGGCTGCAGCCAGTGCTGCCTCCTCCTGAGCCGTGGTGCTGCGATAGCGCATCTCATAGCGGGACGTGACGCTGGTTCTCACTGCAGGGCAGAAACCTGAGTGAAACTGCTGATCCCAGGCCTCCCACAGGAGCCTGGTGCTCACAGGGACAAGGGACAACCCCACGGGACACATAGCAGAAGGTCCTTTGGGTGCCGGTGGGATGAACCACTATGGGATGTAACATTGCACTGGCAGTGAGACAGCCCCGTCCCTTCCCTGCAGCACCCTGGGACCTCATTGTCCCACCCCTGCTCCCTGCACTGCCAGCTCAGGGCAGGGTGATGCTGATGAATGGGGCTCGGGGAGTGAAGCCACGAGCAGGTGGGACGCCAACAAAAGAACAAGGCCACCCATAAGGAGCACACGGGGCAGGGACAGACAAGGGAGTCTCTCACGGTTCACGGAAATCTCCATCTCCTGCACGTCCCTGAAGGGCAGCGGCCGCGGCAGATCCCTGGGCACCGATCCCGGGGCGAACACCACGGCCATGGGCACCACCAGCTGAACCTGCACAGGGCCAGCGTCAGTCCGGCCTCCCGAGCCCCCAGAGCCGCCGCCCCCGGGCCCGCCCGGCGCTCACCGGCTGCTGGCTGAGCCCATCGATGTCCGCGTAGGGCAGGGCAGCCCGGTAGGTCTCGGTGGTTTTCCACCACAGCGGCAGTCCCAGCACCACGGCGATGGTCGCGAAGGACAGGGCGGCGCGCCGGCCCCGCGCCCGCTCTGTGGGGACAGCGCTCAGCACCGGCCCGGCTCCTCGGGGAGCGGGGAAGGGGAGCGGGGAGACAGCGAACAAACACCGAGCATCCACGCCCGCCAGTACCTGCCTCATCCGCCGCCATCGCCGCCGCCGCCGCCACCATCTTCACTTCCTGGCCCAGCCGCGGGGGCGTGCCCTGCGCCAGCCCAGACAATCAGAGCTCAGAATACCGAAAGCACCCAATGGGCGCGGCGTGCGCCGCGCGGCGGCACAGACGGGCGGGCAGCGGAACCAATCAGAGCACGTATCGGCTGTGAGGCGGAGAGCTTTGCCCTCTACGAGTGCCGCGGAGGGACATGTGGCGTCGCCTCCCGTGGGAACCTGAGCAGCGCCGAGTACGGGGACCGGGCGAGGGACACAGAGGGAGCGGACAGGAGGTCGTCACCCGCCCCATCGCCCGTAGACGGAGCCCACCCACCCCCCGCCAAGCTCACGGAGCCTCACGATGTGTGCTGGCGGGCTGAGACCCAGCACAGCTCGTTGCGTAAGTGAGCACAACCCGCTGCCGGTGATGCCCGGAGCGGGAGGCGGGGGACAAGAGCTCCGGGGTGCGAGGAAAGAGGCGGCACAGCGCTGTCTCTACCATTTATTCGTTGTTAGGCTATTTGGTACACGGGGTGCACACGGCGAACACAACACAGGCGCCCCAAGGGCGGCAGCGACCAGGACTGCAAAGCTACGGCAGGGCAGGGGCACCCCCAGGCCTCCCCTCCTGCCCCCCACGCGGCCTGCCCTCCTCCCCTCACGGCCCGGCCGGAGCCCCCGGCCAAAGGGGCCCCCGGCTGGCTCCCCCCAGAGCCCGGCTGAGCCGGACCCCCCATTCCATCTGCGGACATGCCGCGGGGCGCTCTCCCCTTCCCCTCCCCGCGTGGCGGCTCCCCTGGGCGGCTGGGGTGGAAGCGGGGTGTGAGCGGTGGCGGGGAGGGGCCGGGGCGGGGGCCGGGGCCGGTGGGGTGCCCGGCCGGGGCTCAGTACGCGTGGTTGGCCACGTAGAGGGACTGCCCGGCGGCCCCCGAGTTGTCCCCGCTGCCCTCGTACTTGCCCAGTGCTGCCAGCCCGTTCACCTGCAGAGGAAGGAAAGGTCAATGGTTATGCTTGGGGTGTCACTCGAGGTCCCCAAGTCACTGGGGACATGGCCTTCAGTGTCCCCTAGCTCCTGGGGACACCTGAGGAGCAGAGCCCAGGCCCTTGGCACCCATCATTCCCCTATGGGAACACAGCTCTCAATGTCCCCCCACAGAGACAGAACTGTGTCCCTTCCATGGGGACCATGGTCCTTGGCATCCTACAGGGCACAGCCCTCAGTGTTTTATATCAGCCTGTGGGACATAGTCCTCAGCCACCTCCCCTCCCATGGGCACACAGTGTCCCCACCTCCCCCGCCCTTGGCACTGCCCTCCCAGGAGGGCCACCCCCATCACCTCTGCACGCTTGACAAACTCCTCGGTGGCAGCTTCGGCGTTGTCCTTCTGCCCGCGCCAGGCGCTGAGCGCCGACGCCTGCAGCGCCCGCCCGTAGGAGAAGGTGAGGGCCCATGGCCGCACCAGCGGGCACGTGTTGATGGCATTGAGGTTGATGGAAGCCTCCTCCTCACTCTGACCCCCAGACAGGAAGGTGACACCTGTGGAGAGCAGGGTTGTGGCACGGGAGGGGACACAGGGGATCGCTCTCCTGGTCTCTGCCACATGCCAGGGCTGGTACCTGGCACGGCTGGGGGCACAGTGCGGCGCAGAGCGGTGACAGTGGCCATGGCAATCTCCTCTGGGCTGTACTTGGTGGGGCAGGAGTGCCCAGGGGTCACCATGTTGGGCTTCAGCAGGGTCCCCTCCAGGTAGATGTGGTGGTCGCTCAGTGCCTTGTAGACAGCTGCCAGCACCTGGGGAGGACAGGCAGCGGGGAGTCTCCCTGGCATGGCATGGCACAGCACGGTGCCCGCCCTGCTGGCCAGCCCACCGCTCACCTTCTCTGTCACGTACTGGCACCGCTTGAGATCGTGGTCACCATCAGGCAGGATCTCTGGCTCCACGATGGGCACGATGCCATTCTGCAAACAGCACAGCAGCAGATGCCATCACAGTGATGCCCCTGGGCACCCCTCAGCCCCATGGCTACATGGGACAATGCTCAGACCTGCAGAGTAATGCCCAGCCTCGAGGCTCAAGGCCCCCCTTGGCGGTGATGCCCAGCCCCATGGGGGGATACCCAAGCTGGGAGGGTCAGTTCTGGGCCCTATGGGGTAATGTCCAGGTTTGTGAGGTGCACATAGCAATGCCTGGCCCCATGGATTGACACCTGACCCTGTGGGTGATGCCCGTGCCACAGGGCAATGCCCCATGCCCACCCACGTGAGGTGTTACCCAACAGGGGTTATGTGCAGCTGCTGGGGATGATCCCCAGGGATCACCAGCACTGCACAGGCGCAGTGCTGAGCCTCACAGATGTGTGCCCACCCCCGTGGGGCAGTACCTGCCCACACAAGTCAATACCATCCTGCCCATCACTGCCCACCCTGTGGGGGATGGCAGCAGGCACGTACCTGCTGGCAGATGCTGGCATAGCGGGCCAGGACGTTGGCGTTCTCCATGATGGCCAGAGCAGAGGGAGTGTGCTCGCTGATCTTCAGCACGCAGCGCCACTTGGCAAAGTCTGCCCCGTCCTTCTTGTACTGGGCACAGCGCTCCCACAGCCCATCCAGACCTGGGGGGCAGCGCGTCAGCCCCACAGCCACAAACCCCATGGCCCCAAACCCTCCAGCCCCAAACCCCCTGCCTCCACACGCCACAGCCCCTGCAGCACCTACCCTGCGTGGTGGTCTCGCCATCAGTCCCAGCCAGAGGCACAACACCCTTGTCCACCTGTGGAATGAGAGGAAGGCAGTGCTGAGCCTCACCAGCACCCCCCAAGCACCCTGAGCACCCCACAAACCCACCAGGACAGCCCCCACACCTTGATGCCCACAACGATGCCCTTGTCCTTGATCATCTGGACGAAGGGGGTGCCATCATCAGCCTTCTGGTACATGGTCTCGTGGAAGAAGATGACGCCCCCGATGCATTTCTTCACCCGGCTGTCAGCGCTGAAGAGGATCTGGCGGTACAGCCGGCGATTCTCCTCCGTGTTTTCCACTCCAATCTGGTTGAGGCGCTTGGCCATGCTCCCTGCAGGCACCCAGCACCCTCGTCAGCCTCCAACCGGAGCAGGGAAAAGGGGTGACGGGACAGATTCCCCCCCAAACTGACCTACGGACTCATCGGCTGCCAGGATGCCCTTCCCCGGGGCCACGATACGCTGCGCGATGTCCGACAGCTCCTTCTTCTGCTCGGCCGTCAGCGCGGGGTGTTGGTGCGTCATGGTGGCGGTGGCTGCGAGCGGACGGGGACTGAGTCACGCACCAGCGCGGCGACACCCCGAAACCACGCACAGCCCCTTCCGCGGGCAGCCGGGACCCCACGGGGCTGCCAGCGCGACCCCAGCGGCCAGGGCACGTTGTGTAAGCCTCGTGGCAGGGATCGTGGAGGATGCCGGGCAGCTCCCAGCCATTTTGCTGCGTGCCTGCCAGCCCGCCCCCAGCCCAGCCATCTTGAGGGAGCGCAGCTCCGCGGGGACCCACGCAGGACGCGAGGGGACCGGGATGGGGATGCCCTGGGGATGGGAATACCCCGCGAGGAACGGAAACAGCCCGAGGATGGAGGTGCCGGGGGGACGGAAATACTCCGGGAAAAGGGGAAAGAGAAACCCCAGGGAGGCTCTACCTGAGTTCTGGAGTTAGCCGGACTTTGGGGTACCCCGGAGACGGAGATACTCCAGAGTCGGGAATAACCCGCGGGGAGGTTACGCGGGCGATGACGATAACACGGGCGTGGGGATACCGGGGGGACGGAAATAGCCCGGGAATGGGGGACGGAGCCGCCCCAGGGCGGCACAACCCGGGGATGGAGGTACCCAAAGTTTGGGGTACTCCAAGGATGGCGATCGCCCGGGGCTGGCGCCTTCGTGGGGCCGGTGATGCCCCCCGGAGCCGGGGCGCTCGATCCCCCGGCCGGCACCGTAGGAACTCGAGCTCCGCCAGCGCAGGAGGAATATCCTCGGTCCCCCCAAATCCCCAATACCCCCATGCCCGGGGGTCTCTCTGCCCTGGAGCGCCCCAGCGCGGACCGACCCCCGGGATGCCGCACGGAAACACCCGGGATGCTCGGGGGGCTGCCGCCTCCCGCCGGCGGGATCCCCCGGCTGTTCCCCCAGCAGCTCCCCCCGGCTCCCCGGCTCTCCCCGACCCCCGGCTCCCCCGTACCGTGTCGGGCGGCGGCGACGAGTACGGACTGCGGGCTGCGCGCTCTGGCCCCGCGGTAAATGTGGCTGCGGTGCCGCAGAGCTACGTGACCGGCGGGGCGGCACCGGGCAGGACCGGCCCCATGCCCCGCCCCGGCCCGCCCCCGCCACCGCCCGCTCCCCCCGCTGGCTTCGGCCCCCCCTCCCACCGGGGTCGTGCCCCCCGCCGGAGACAGCCCCCGCGCTGCTGGCGACCCTAAGGTGACAATCCCAGGCTGGGGACCCCGCTGTATCACACGTTTGCAATGCTTTTCTGGTGGTGGGGACCCGTCTGTGCCCCCCCTGTCGCCGCCCAGGGACACAGCTGAGTCACCCCTTGTCACGGGAAGGCCCCCTCATGCCAACCAGGCACTCCACTGTGCCATCTCCAGTTGCTGCTGGAGACCCCTCTGTCCCACCACCCCTGCTTGGTTATGGGCAGGGACTTCTGCCCCTCCCCTGCTGCTAATGGGGACCCTACTGTGCCCCCCTATTGCTACTGCCAACTAAGGACAGCAACCCCTCTGTGCCACCCCCAGGCTGTGCCCCCTATTTCCACTATTATCTAAAACCAGACTTCCCCTTCATCACCCCTGGGCCAGGGACCTCCCTCTGCCACCCCCAGGCTGGGGCCACTGTTACTGTGCAGGATACCCCATCTAGGCCACCACTGTGCCCAGGAACCAGCAGCACTGAGCCCCAGATCCTCCAGGACAGGGTGGGGACACTCACAGGAGACCAACCCCCCTAAAAACCACCCTGAGCCGGCACAGGGACAATACCAGTGTCCCCACTCGCCCCAGGGGATGGCTGCCAGGGCCCCGCTGTGCTGAATCCCGCCGTAAAAGGAGGCTCAGCCACCCTGCATGGCCCTAATCCAGGGAAGGGAGCACATCTCCCTGCATCCCATACCCGGGGCCCCCCACTGCTGACCTCACACCTTGAGAGCTGTACCTGACACCGTGGGGTCACAGGGCAGGGAGGAAGGCAGGGCCAAGGAGCAGAGGGCACTGCTTCCCCACGAGCCACCCACGCACCCGGGACATGCGGGCACAGCCCCAAACATTTCCCGGTAGATAAATCGGTGCCAGCGCCCCACGTGTCACGGCACCCGCCCCACACGGCTGTGGCAGAGGGCAGGGGAAGGTGATTTCATCCCCCTTGGGCAGGAGAAAGAGGCCATTAAAAACCAGAGCACTTGTTGGAGTGCTGCTATTTTGGGCCATCGCAGGGGAGGGAGGGTGCCGTGGTCCCCATGGCGGTGGGGAGCATCCTCGGGGTCAGGAACACCGGGAGGGGGATCCCGCAGGAGCTGCCCCCGCAGGGAAGAAGGGAGGTGAGGTTGGAGCTGTGCTGGGAGCTGGGGAGCCCCTAAGGGAGCCCCCCCTCCATGCAGCAGCAGCGACCAAGGGGGGTTGGGAGCAGGAGCTGGCAGAGCTCCCAGCACTGGCTGAGCCATGGGATGCTGCATGCTGGAGCCAGGCTGGGAGGGGGAAACATCATCTTTCAACAGGCATGTGCGTGCCCACAGCCCCGTGATAGGGGTGCAGGATCCAACCTCTGGAACCATCCGTGATAAGGAGAGGAATCCAACCTCTGGAACAAGTTTCATGCAACAGGCTCGTGCCCGCAGCCCCGGGATGGGGTGCAGGGTCCAGACAAGCCCCTGCAGAGCAGGGCAGGGAGGGAATCTAGGGCAGGAGGAGGAGCAGGGAGCAGGGGAGGGAAGCTGGCTCAGCCCGGGCGCTCTGGCTGCTGCCGGGGCCGCGGGGTGGGAGCCTGGGGAACGCGGGCCCTTATTGAGAGCAAACACTGGCACAGAGCAGGGGACGTGTCCCCCGCCAAGGAGAGGCCCTGGGGTGGCAGGGAGCTGTGCCCACAGCCCCGTGACGGAACAGGAGCAACCGGCACAGGCTGGACAAGTTGTCCCCACCCACAGCACCAGGAGCTTCCTGAATGCACACAGCAGGCAGGGTAAAAGCCAACACAACTTTATTCAATAAATAATTACAACATTAACAACAGGAAAGGTTTCAGGCTACAGGCTATAGCGGCTCAGCAGCTTCCTTGCTGGCTGGCTTCAGGCCCAGGTAGCGCAGCAGGCTCTGGAGCTCCTGGCAACCCAGAGCCACCTCAGGGAGAGCCGGCAGGACCTGGGGACAGCAGCAGCAATAGTGTTTGGGTTGGTGGTGTTGCAGTCACAGCAAGGGTGAGAAATAAACTGTAAATCTCACCTCTTTTATCTTCTCCTGCATCTCCTCATGGGTCCTCAGCATTTTCTGGGTATGGTGGAACTTCATTTCCAGCCCTCGGACCTATGGTGGTGGGAAATGCCCATCAGAGCTCTGCTCCAAACTTGGGCAGGGACGAGCCCAGAAGGGAGAGGGGACCCCTGCCCAGGTAAGGAGGGTTGGAACTAGGTGACCTTTATGGTCCCTTCCAACCCAAACCATTCTGATTCTATGACTGGAGCCAGGACAGCCCCTTGAGGCTCCCCATACCTGCTCCAGGTACTTGTCAGTGAGCCG
This sequence comes from Ammospiza caudacuta, assembly GCF_027887145.1. Classification (NCBI taxonomy): domain Eukaryota; kingdom Metazoa; phylum Chordata; class Aves; order Passeriformes; family Passerellidae; genus Ammospiza; species Ammospiza caudacuta. Next base: position 8,352,290 of record NC_080612.1, read on the forward strand.
TATGTTCTCATCCTCTTTTTCCACGAGCAGCAGCCGCAGTTTATCCACCTGCAAAAGGAGCAAGCCCTGCTGAGATCCCTGTGGGGGAAAGCTCTGAAGTGGGGGACAGGGTGGGAAGAGCAAGGTCTGCAGAGGTCTCCTTGTGCATGGTGGGGTGACAGGAGGAGCCCTCAGCCCTGCAACTCCCCGGCCTCACCTCCCGCCGCAGCATGACCCGCTCCTGGACGTAGGCAGTGTCCACCTTGTGCTCCTTGCCCCTCATCTCCTCCCACAGCACCTTGGCCTCTGTCTCTGCACGCTGGAGCAAGCGCTTCAACTCGGAGACTTCTGCTTTCAGCCTCTACAGGGGAAAAAAGAGATGCTGGGAGGGGTCCTGTGCCCAGCATCCCCCCAGGGTGCTGCCCAGCCATGCCCCCCTCACCCACCATCACTTCCCCACTCTTGTCGATGAGTTGCAACATCTTCTCTTCCTGCTGTTTCACCAAGTCCTGCAGCTCCTTCTCATTCTGACAGGGAGGAAGAAGCAGGGTCAGGCAGTGGCCAGCCCTGGCCACCCCCAGCACCCAGAGCGGGTTTTCTCATGTTTGAGGAGGTCAGACAAGCCAGGAGCACCCATGGGGCATCACCAGATTCTCCATGTCCTAGATCAGCGCCCGTCCCAGTTCGGCTCTGCCCTGGGGTAAGCGCTGGCCCACTTCTGGCTCACCTCGAGCTTGGTCCTCAGTGCCTTGTTCAGCTGGGCAATGGTGGCAGCCTGGGCATCCACCTTCTCCTGGCTCTCAGCTGTCACTGTCTCCAGGCGGAGCTGCAGGTCAGAGCTGGGAGAGGACAGTGGTGGTGAGAGTGTGGGGACCACAGCCAAGCACAGTACCAGGTACCAAACCCCTCCTGGGCATGTCCCTGGGCCCTTGGTGAGAGAAGACACCTGGTCCAGCCCAGCCAGCTGGAAAAAGCCCATCTAGCCATGAGAGGAGAGGTCTAATCCAGGGCTGGACAAGAGGCAGACTTAGGCAGGCTGCCTGCAGGAAAGGCCATGCCCAGGACAGTGATGCCCCTGCCCAACCCTTGACACAAGCCCACTCTGAACTCACATCTCTGTCTGCAGTGCCCTGAACTCGCTCTGCTCCAGTTCCTGGATGCGGGAGCTCAGCATGGCAAGGCTGGAGACCACAGCTCTCAGCTCCTTCACGCTCTCCAGCAGAGTGTCCTCAGGATCTGCAGGCAGGAAAGAGCCCAATGAGCAACACAGAGAGAACATCAACCCCAGGGCACACAAAGGAAGGTGTGCCTGCTCATCCCTCTGCACAGCAGCCCTGCAGCTTCAGAGCAGGGTCCCAGACAGGGTGACAGCCCCAATACCTATTGCCTTTGACACAGATGCAACTTTGTCCTTGGCAACTCTACTCCCACTTCTGCTGGTTTCATTGGCATCTATAAGAGGAGAGAACAGCAGCTGTGCCCAGCCCTGCACATCCCCCAGCACAGGAGGGAGCAATCCCCATCCTGGGACTCCCCAAAACCCAGAGAGGGGGTGCCAGCTCACCTTTCCCTGCCACAGCTTTCAGGATGCTGCCCACGAAGGAGCTGCCAGCGCGGTGTGGGGTGTGGCACGCCGGGGTGTGGAAGGCCGGGGTGCGGAATGCCGGGGTCCAGGCACGGCGCGGGGTCTGCCAGCCCGGGGTGCGGGGACCGGGGGTCCAGGCTTTGCTTCTCGATGGAGCATCATCATCATCCTTCAGAGGGGAAGGAGAGCACAGCACCAGAGTGCAGCTTGTGACTGTCCCAGCAAGCACAGGGTCTCAAAGCCATGCTATGGAGAGCCACCAATGTGTGACCCTCCCCAGGCCATCCTGTCATGCTTGTCCCTAGCACAGGGCTCCCTACCTGCTCTTCCAGAGCACCCTTGAGGCAGTCAGCGAGCTCCTGCAACCGCATCTTGCTCTCCATAATGTCCGTGGAGCACCAAGAAACTTTGTTCCTCTTTGTCTGCAAGTTTAGGAGCTCGGCCTTGGTGCTGTCCAGCTCCTTGCTGAGGGCAGCCTGCTCTTCCCTGTGGGATGGCACCAGCCTCAGCAGGAGCAGCATTTCCCTTCCTCGATGTGGGATGGGGACATGCCTGCCTCTCACCATGAGCCAGCAATAATGCAAATCCCACAGATTTAGGCAGCTTCCCTCAAGATGGGATCTGCTGTCCTTCCCCATAGCCTCCTCCACCCACCTGGACCACCACACTTAACTGGTGCAGCAGTGGTCAAAATGTCCCCTCTGACACCCCAGGAAGGGCCTGATTTCCCAGAAACAGAGGGGTTTGAGTGGAGCTGGTGAGTGGGGCAGTACCGCAGGCGTTGGTGGGACTCCATCAGCTCCTGGTGCTGCAGGACACGCTCCTGCAGCGTGGCCAGCGTGGAGTTCAGCCTGGCCTCCACCTCCAGCAGCTGCGTGTGGCACATTTGGTTCTCCTGATCCAGGAACTGTAAGAGGGTGGGGAGACACAGCTGTGAGCAGTCAAGCAGAGACCCGAAGGGGTCCATTGGGACCCCCAGCACAGACCCTGCCATGCCTCAGGGCGCTGTTTCTAATCAGGGGCAGCTTTATCCCAGCAGCCCAAACCCCACAAACCAGTTTACTGGGGACATAGGAAAGACTGAGGGACAGCTCCATGCCTGCAGGGGAAATTTATCTCCAAGAAAACTATCTCCAAGAGCTGCCCAGCCCCCTCCCTGGGAATCCCTGCCGAGCAGGATGAAAAGCTGCGCTACGTGCGGGATGTCAACTGCCCTGACGAGCTCATCCCCCTCCGTAGGAGGGCTAATCCCGCTCCTGGCCATCTGCCAGCCTTCCGGAGAGGAGAGGCCGTGATGGGGGCCCGGCAGCGCGTGATGGCGTGGGCAAGGTCAGGCAGCTCCTACCTCCCGGCACTCGGTGGCCTCCCCCAGCTCCTGGCACAGCTCCTGGCGCTCCTGCTGCAGGGAGTTCCTCTCCTGAGCCAGCCTGAGGGGATGGGATGGGATCAGGGGGTGCTGTGTTTTGGGGGCCAGAGGTGGGATGGGGCTCAGGATATAAAGGCTCAAACCCACTGGGCCATCTCTTCCCACTGCTTCTCGTTCTCCTGCTGCAGTGCATCCCGCTCCTGCTCCACGTGGGCCAGATTTATCATCACAGAGTTCAGCTCTGCGAGGGACAGAGCTGTCAGCCAGGGGGACAGGGGCAGCTCCAGCCCCCACGTCTCCCACCCCTACCTTTGCCCAGGCGTGAGTTGGCCACTGTCAGCTGCTCCAGCTGAGCCTCTGTGTCCTTCAGGGTCACCAAGGTCTTCTCCAGCTGGCAGGATGCCTGTGGAGACACAGTGCTCGCTCTGGGGTGCTCTTGGGGTGCTCACCTCCCCATGGGGTGTTCTCACACCAAGGGGTGCTCCAAATCACCATGCCTCAGACACCTCACAGCACTGAGAGGAGGCACCCCTGTACCTCCTCCTTGGCTTGAAGAGCTTCCTCTGCTTGTTCCTGTGCGGCAGCCAGCTCCTCCAGGCAGCTCTGCAGCTTGCCAGGCACACGCTCCAACAGGCCATGGGTCTGGGACACCAGGGCCCTCATCTGCTCCCGCTGGGAAGGGAGACAGCACCAGGCAGAGCTCAGCATGGCACTGCCATGGCACTGTCCTGCTGTGTGATCAGGGACAGGTCATGGCACCCAGGGCACAGAGCCCTGGCAGGGCTGAGCCCCCACTGGACACTCCTCACCTCCTCATCCAGGGCCTTCCTTTCCTTCTCCAGATTTTCAAAGGTGACATCTAAGAATTCTCGGAAAGACTGTGCCTCGGCAGACAGGGATGCCTGTAGGGTAGGAGGAATGACTCAGCACTGCTGTGGTAGAAAAGCCACATTTAATGGCCATGCAGGAAGACAAGTACCAGCCCTGAGGCCAAATCTGCAGCAGCTTCCCAGCAGCAGCACCAGAAAACCTCTGGTGCCCCCAAGCCCATCGCAGAGCATCACCCAAGCTCAGGATGTGGCAATGCCCTTGCAGCCCCAATCCATCGTGGGTAGCTGGGGATGGCACCACACTCAGTACCTGCAGGTTGATGGCTTGGGCCAGTAGCGTACTCAGCTCTTGCTGGGAGGCCAGGCTCTGGTCACGGGCACTGATCTGGGCGCTGGCGTGGGCACAGAAAGCCTCCAGGAACAGATATCCCTGCAGAGGAGAGGATGCTGCTCCAGCCACGCTGTCACACAAGGGGAGACTCCCAGGAGCCCTCCCTGCACCAGCCTAGGACTCCTGCTCCCAGGGGGGCACAGCCCGTGCCAAAAATAATCCAGAGGGCTCCATCACACAGCCTTCCACATTGGGATTGTCTTCCTCTGGGATGCCGGGGAGATTCTCATCCCCAGAAATGGGTGGAGATGCAGGATGACCCACCAAAGGCATGAGGACAGCTGAGACTGCCTCGACCCCACAGCAGCTGCCCCCTCACCTGATCCTTGGCTTGTAGGGCTTCATCCACTCGCTGCCTGATGGCATCCCGCTCTTCCAGGCAGCTCTGCACCTTGCTGGGAGCACTCTCAGGCACAGCCTGGCACTGGGACACCACGGTCTTCTCCTGCTCTCGCTGTGGGAGGTGACAGCACCATGAGACACCAGGTACAGCTGCTGTGAGTGCCAACAGGTCTCCCAGAACCCAGGGGAAAGGGGAAGCAGAGGGATGTGTGGAGCTCACCTCCTGCACCAGGGCTCCCTGCTCATCCTGCAAGCTCCGAAAAGCGGCATCCCCGAGGCCCCGGAGCAGGAGGCTCTGGCTGCTCCAGGTGCTCTGGGGAAGGGACAAGGACACTGGTCTTATGGCAGCTGGCACAGGCAGCACCAGGGGAATATGTGTGCCCAGTGTGGCTGAGATCTGGCACACTCATGGCCAGTGGCACCCAGCTCCAGCTGCAGATCCCACTCCACTCCCCACTGCCACTGCACAGCCTCTGCTTTCCTCCACAGCTCGAGGCAGCGCTGCCTCCTCCCAAGGGCATCCTCCAGAGCAGAGGGCACTTCACACCAGCCCCGCTCCACCCTGGGGCCAGCAAGAGCTGGCCAGCCATGACACCTCCCCTCCTCCTGCCACGTGCACCAGGGATGTTTCCCCCGCGAGGGTTCAAATCCAGCAGACTCAGCGGGTTGATCCAGGCATGATAATGCAGGACCGGGCGCGTGATGCAGCAGCCGCGCTTTACTTCCACTCCACCAACCCAGACGGGGTCACTGCTTGCCAGCGGCACAAGGACACTGTCACGGCACCGAGGCTGCAGGGGACAGGATGGCATCACCTCAGAAAGGCTCTTACCCCTTCGGGGTGGGTGGTGTCTGTCTGTGTGAGCACGTCCCTCTGTCTGGCTGGCCCCGCGCCAGGCCGTGGCCGCTGGCTCTCCTGCCAGTCACGCAGCTGCAGCGAGAGGGCCTCGATGATGATGAGGGTGCTCTCCAGCCTCCCCTCCAGCTCTGCCCGTGGCAGGGTCTTCAGCTGCTCCCGGGGACAGCTGGGGACAAAGAGAGGGTCTTAGGGCAAGGACAGCGCCCACAGGTGCCACAGCCAGGTGGGGCACGTTCTCATACTTACTGCCAGAGCAGGGAGTCTGTTTCCGCAGCGCTGTCCTTGGCACAGGGGAGGCTTCCCCTGGATGTGTTCACACTCCTGTCCCACATGTCCCGAGGGGTCATGAAGGTGCCGGTGGCCATGGAGAGCACTGGGGTCATGCTGGTGCCCGTGGCCATAGAGGGCACTGGGGTCATGCTGGTTCCAATGACTGTGGTAGGCACTGGCGTCGTGCTGGTGCCAGCCACCACCGTGGGCACAGGGGTCATGCTGGTGCCAGCAACCACAGTTGGCACTGGGGTCGTGCCAATGCCAGCAACCACAGTGGGCACAGGGGTCATGCTGGTGCCAGCGACCACAGTTGGCACTGGGGTCGTGCTGGTGCCAGCGACCACAGTTGGCACTGGGGTCATGCTGGTGCCAGCGACCACAGTTGGCACTGGGGTCGTGCTGGTGCCAGCGACCACAGTTGGCACTGGGGTCGTGCCAATGCCAGCAACCACAGTGGACACAGGGGTTGTGCTGGTGCCAGCGACCATGGTGGGCACAGGTGTTGTGCTGATGCCAGTAACCACAGTGGGCACAGGGGTTGTGCTGGTGCCAGTGACCACGGTTGGCACAGGGGTCGTGCTGGTGCTGGCGACTGCGGTGGGCACAGGGGTGACACTGCTGCTGGCATCCTCCTGTAGCTTGCGGAGGGGCAGGCTGTGCCGCAGAGATTCCGTCAGGAGCGAGGTGTTGAGGGTCTTCTCCAGCCACACCAGTGGCAACACCCAGGACACAGCACCCAGGGTTGATTCAGGTGAGGTGACAGGGGTGACAGTGGCTTCTGACCCAGCAGGCTCCAACCCACTTTCCTTGATGGGAGAGAGGCCAGGTGGGCTCTCTTCTGGGGGGACAGAGGTGGGGAACTCTGCTCCCTCAGGGGTGCCTTGGCAATGCAGATGATCAGCACTCCCATTTGCAGATGGGGGCTCCGAGGCTGCAGAGCTGCAGGAAAATTCTGGAGGTGCTGCTCGCCACCTGCGGAAGGGAGTCTTCTGCGGAGTGGAGCTGGTGCCAGGGGGCCCTGGGGTGCAGGAGGCTGTGCTGGCATTGCCAGGGGACCCAGAGCTGCACAGGGGTAGAGCAGAGCTGCCTGGGGAGTTTGGGTTGCAAGACACTGAGCTCATAATGTTGGGGGGCCCTGGGGTGGTGCTGCCAGGGGATTCCAGAGTGCAGGGCCCCAGGACAAGGCTGCACATGGTGCTGCCAGGGGATTCCAAGATGCTGGCCAGTGGCATGGAGCTGCGTGGGGAGACTGGCACGGTGTTGCCAGGGCACTCTGGGGTGCTGGATCCTAGAATGGAGCTGCACAGGGAAACTGGAATGGTGCTGCTGGAACGCACTGGGGTGCTGGGAACAGGGAGGGAGCTGCACACAGAGACTGGCACAGCGCTGCTGGTGGGCTCTGGGGTGCTGGACACTGGGATAGAACTGCACATGGAGGCTGGTATGGTGCTGCTGGGGGGCTCTGGGGTGCTGAGAACAGGGATGGGACTGCACACAGAGACTGGAATGGTGCTGCTAGGGGGCTCTGGGGTGCTGGACACTGGGATGGAGCTGCACACAGAGGCTGGCCCAGTGCTGCTGGTGGGCTCTGAAGTGCTGGGGCCCAGAACTGGACTGCACAGAGGGGCTGACACAGCGTTGTCAGGGAGCTCTGGTGTGCTGGACACTGGGACAGGACAGCCAGGGGCCTCTGGGCTGGTGCTGCCGGAGGCCTCCAAAGAACCAGGAACAAGGGTGGCATTGCTGGGAGCTTCAGAGGCACCAGGCTTAAGGATGGGAGTCCCGAGGTCACGGGTGGAGGTCCTGCGGGACTCCAGGGTGCAAGGCACTGGGGTGGTGCTGCTGGGGGGGCCCATGGTAGCACTTCGCGGGGCTTCTGGGGTGCAAGGCACCGTGGTGATGCTGCTGCGGGGGCCCCGGGCACAGGACACCGGGGTGGCACAGTCCTACAGGATATTTTAGGGGGAAAAGGGGGTCAGGGCAGCCCTGCCCTTTCCCCCTGCACCCGCAGCCATTCGCCCCAGTGTCCCCATTTCCCCCATGCAGGAAATACGCCCGTCATTCCATTGCGCCAGCACCATCTGCCCGCCCAACATCCGCGGTTCCGGGACACCCCGTTACCCGGCCCGTCCCGTTCGTTATCCCGCACACCGACCTTGAGCCGCAGCCGGCGGAGCAGGGGGGTCAGGCTGGTCCGGTCGGCGCCCGACTGCAGCTGCAGCTCCTGCAGCGGGGCGCGCCGGGGCCGCTGCTGCGCCTGCCGGGGAACCGGGGCGGGGGGGTCACCGGCGGCAGCACCGGCAGCTCCCCCCCACCACACACACACACACACACACACACACACACACAGATACCGGGAGCGCTGCACTGCACCCGCCGCCCCCTCGAGGACCCACCGGAACATCCAAACCCAACCCCGCTCCGGCCCGCACTCACGGCGGGGGTCTTGGCGCGCCGCATGGCCCGGCAATGCTCCCGGTATCGGCCTCGACTGCGGCTGCGGTAACTCTCAACCTCGGCCCCGCCGGGTTGGGGCTGGTCTCGGTCCTGGTTCCCGGTCCGGGCCCGCCGGGTTGAGGTTTTAGGGCTGGTCTCGGTTCCCGGTCCGGCCCCGCCACCGCTCGCGCGCCGCCGGTTTGAAAACCACGCGCGGCTCTGATTGGCTGCGCCGCGCGCGCGTCACCCCGCGCGGCGACCGTTGGGGCATGTCCACTGCCGGTGATTGACATGGGGGTGGGCGTGGCTTCATCCATTGGCCACGCCCCTGCCGCACGGCACAGCTCCGGTAGGGACAGACGGATGGGCAGAAGGATGGGCAGGCGGATTTAGCTCCTCTTGCATCGCCTGCCCCGGGATAACCATCCCACAGACCTGCCCCAGCCCGCCCCGAGGGAGGTTGTCCGTCCCCGCTCCCCCGCCCCGGTGGTCCCGCTTTACCCACCACGAGTCAGGGCAGCACCGCAGCAGTGCCCGCGGCTCTCGGGTTTATTGCTCCCGCGGGGAGAGGTACAGAGCTGAGGTACCCGGGGAGGAGATCGGGGGGTACCCGGGTGACCCCTTGGGGACCCGGCCCAGCAGGGTCCGACCCGCTGCCGGGGTGGGGATGTCCCTGAGCGATGCCGAGGGTCCCAGCCGTGGTGGCTCAGCCAGGCCAGGGCCGGTCCGGGGGGGCGGCGAGGTCGTAGTCAAAGTCGGCGAAGGTGGCGGGGTCGGGTGGGGGCTGCTCGGGGGGTCGGGGGGCCACTGCCACCACCACCGGGTCCTTCTGCAGCAGCTCGGCGTCGAAGGCCACCCCGCGGAAGAAGGGATGGCCCTGAAAGTGGTGGAGGTAGCGCAGGCGGTACAGGGGGTTGTGGCACAGCAGCTGCGGGCAGAGAGAGGACAGTGAGAATGGAAATCTCGGCATCCAGCCCAGGGCCCAATGGGGATCCCAAAATCCGGGCAGAAGGGTTACCTCGGCGAGCAGCCGGGCCAGCTCAGGGCTGAACTCGGGTGGGCTCTCGTAGCTGCTCTGTTTGACACGTTCCAGCATGGCCACATGGTCCCCCGCTGGAGCCACGGGGAACTGGGGGAGCACAGAGTGAATTCAGGGTCTCCCTGAGGTGTCCCTGTCCCCCCACTCTGCAGTCCTTACCTTCCCACTGGCCAGGGCAAAGAGCAGGACTCCCAAGGACCACCAGTCGGCTGCATGGCTGTAGGGCCCCCCACTCAGCACCTCTGGGGCTGTGGGGGGAGTGGGTGAGCACCTGGGGGTCTGTGCCCCCCAGCACAGCCCCCCAGAACAACCCCCTTACCCATGTACTGCAGGGTGCCACAGATGGTGTGGGCTCGCTCACCCCACTGCAGGTACCGGGAGAGGCCGAAATCAGTGAGCTTGAGGTGCCCTGTGGGGCCAGAGGGTGTCCCCATTGACAGGATGTCCCCATTGACAGGGTGTCCCCAAGGATGGGGTGTCCCCATTGCCAGGGTGTCCCCATTCACAGGGTGTCCCCATGGATGGGGTGTCCCCAAGGCAGCGCCACAGGCTCTTACCTCTCTCATCCAGGAGGATGTTCTCCATCTGAAATGAGACAGGCACTGAGGTGGCCTCTCCATGCTGGGGGTTCAGAGGCCCCCCCCACCCCATCCTCCAGCCCCCAGCCCCCAGCCCCACTGCCACCCACCTTGATGTCTCTGTGCATGATGCCCAGGTCGTGGAGGTACACTGGGGACAAAACAGAGCCATCAGTGCCGTGTGTCCCCTCCCAGCACAGCCACCCCGGGGGTGGCTGACCCTGCTTGCAGGTCTCTGCTGCTGGGGACACTGGTGGCTGTCCCCAGCTTGGGGGCGTCACTCACCCAGCACCAGCACCAGCTCGGCGGCGAACAGGCGGACGGTGGCCTCGGCCAGGCAGCCAGCTGTGCGCCACAGCGCGTGCAGGTCCCCCGTGCTGCAGTAGGTGCACACTGCGGGGACAGGTGACAGGCCTGAGTGGCACCAGGGACACTGGGGTGGCACGGTGTGCAGAGGGGTCAGACACTGGGCTGGCACAGGGGTGCAGGGGGTCTCTGGAGCCATGCACTGAGGTGGTGGAGGTGCTGGGGTTATAAAGGCAGCAAGGTGGCACAAGCACCTGGAGCACACGCTGGCAGCAAGGTGGCACAAGCAGCAGGGCAATAGGGGCACTGGGTGACATACTGAGGTGACAGGGATGAGTAAGATGACATCAGCACCAGAGCCCTGTGGGCACTGGGAACACACAAGCACCTGGGACCACACAAGGTACCAAAGTGACCAAGTGGTCCTTGGGGGTCACACAGGCACCGGAGCACACAAACCGCAGGCACTGAGGTGACACAGCCATCAGGGCCAGGCAAGCACCAGCACTGGGGTGCTCTGTTCACCCCCACACTGGTCCCTGCCCCGCCGTGGCTTGTCCCCATCCGTGTCCCCATCCGTGTCCCCCCCGCAGGCCGCGGTGGGTGCGGGTTGGAGGCGGCAGCCGGAGCGCCGGGCTGGCCCCGGGGCCGCGGCGGGGGGAGCGCGCAGGGCGGGGACACGTGTGCGGGCGGCGGGGACACGTGCGCGGGCAGGGGGGGCCCGCGGGCAGATGGTCACTCACTGATGAAGAGGTGGCGCTGGCCCTGCCAGCTGTCCCCCAGCCCGTGCACGAACGGGTGCCTGACCTGTCTCTGGGGACACAAAAGCGCACAGAGTGAGCGGCCCCCGGGCAGGGGACCCTGCTCCTGCCATCTCCCATCCGCAGCTCCTGGGGTCCCCATGGCCGCCCTGAACCCCTTCACGGGCTGGAGTCCCTCCCGGCCCCCCCTCACCTGGATGCTCACTTCTTCTTTGCACTGTTTGAGGGTGTCACGGCGCAGCACCTCCACTTTGGGCACAACCTAGGGGGCGAGGCGCTGTCAAAGGGGGGGACAAGGGCAGGTGGGAGCACCCAGGGGCCCCAGGGGCAGCACCCACCTTCACGGCGCAGACCTTCTCCCTCCCACAGTCCAGCACTTTGAGGATGGTCCCGAAGGAGCCTTTGGCCACGAAGCCCAGGATCTGAGGGGAGGAACGGGCTGAGCACGCCATGGAGATGGATTTGGGGCGCTCAGAATGGGGTCCGGCATGGGGTAAGGTGAGGGGCACAGAGCACCCAGAGCAGACCCTGGGGACACATGGGGACCCAACAGAGACCGCAGCAGGATTCATGGGGACCCAGTATGGAGCACAGGGACACGGGGGACAGGGACACGGGGACACCAAGGAGGCAGCGGTGGATTTGACAGAATGCACAGAACCCTGCGGGTCCTCGGTGGGATGCCACGCTCCGGTGGGGTGCGGGGGAACGCCGGTAGAGCATACCGAGACCCGGTACGGGCACCTGGCGGCGGCGCGGATGGAAGGGGAGCCGGCGGAGCGGCCGGGGACGCCGGTAGGATGCGCAGGGAGCCGGCAGAGCGTGCGAGGGGAGCCCGGTGAGGCAGCCGGCGATGCCGGGATGGCGGCGCGGGGTGCACGGACAGCACGAGAGGATGCTCAGGGCGCTGGGGGACCCCGGTAGAGACGTGCAGGAAGCCCGGTAGGACGAGCAGGGACAGCGGTACAGGGTGCGAGGGGACCCGTTAGGGGACTGCCGGGACTGCCGGGGCGGGATGCACGGGGGAGCACGATCGGGGATCCCGTTCGGATGCAGCGGGACCCCGTTCGGAGGGTGGGGGCTCCGGGACGGCACCTTGAGCTGCTGCTGGCGGGCGGAGGGGCGGACGGGGAACTCCGGCAGGAACAACGAGACGAGCTGCGGCAGCGGCCACCCGGGCAGCGGCGGCTCCTCGGCGGGGCCCCGCGGGGCCAGGGCGAGCCCCGGTACCGGCACCGGGACCGACACCGGCACCGACCCTGCTCGGCTCAACAGCGCCCGCACCCACGAGCCCACGGCGCGGCCCTGCGGAACCGGGGACAGCGTCAGCGAGGGGACCCCGGGGCGGGGGATGCCCGGGGGATCCCCGGGGCTGATGCCGCCGCACGCACCTGGGGGGGCCGCACCGGAGCCGGGGTCGGGCCGGGGCCGCTGCTCGTCGCTCCCATCGCGGCGCCGCCCGGCCGCGCCCCGGGCCCGGTCCCCGGTAATCGCCGCCTTACATAACCCCGCCGCCCCGCCCCGCCCCGCCCGCCGCGACCACCCCCCGCCCCGGGGCTCGGCGGCGGAGCTGCTCCTTGCACGGTGACACCCACCCGTGACTGATACCCCCCCATCAGGGACCCCCACTACACACCGGGGGGCTGCTCACCCACCCAGGACTGATCCCAGCCCCTCTCCGGGACCCCCGGGACTGATCCCAGCCCCACCCAGGACCCCCGGGACTGATCCCAGCCCCTCTCCGGGACCCCCGGGACTGATCCCAGCCCCACCCAGGACCCCCGGGACTGATCCCAGCCCCTCTCCGGGACCCCCTCATTGCACACTCTGCGGCTCCCCCTTTAACCTTTCCTTTTCTCTTTACACCCTACATGCTGCAGCCCTGAGGGGATGCCTGCAGTCCCTGCAGTCCTCTTTATTTAAACTCTTTCCTTTTCCAGCATGGCCCTGGGCTCACCGAGAGGACTGCAGAGGGGTGAAGGCACAGGCTGAGCCCAGGGGTGCCCTGAGCCCCAAATTGGGTGCCCTGAGCAACTGCTGGGGAAGGGCAAGGGGTGAAACCCGCAAGGATGGGGGGCTGCCGGGCTGAGATGGGGCACGGTGCTGAGCCCAGCACTGCAGGGTGAGGCACTGACCTGAGCCTGTTCCAAATTAAAAACTCTTTATTTAAACTCTCTCCCGTTCCCCTTTTTCCCAGCCTGGAGCGATCCTGCTGCTTCACCAGGCCCAGGGGCTGGGCCCAGCACCCGCACAGCAGGGAGGGGGAGAAGCTCCCAGGGGCCCTTGGCACGAGGGTTCTGCACCCCACAAAGCAGCCCCGGAGCACCCTGTGCCCACATCCCCGTGCTGCTCCACCCCTGCCCCACAACAACGGGGCTACCGAGGGTCTGCACGTGGCTGAGCCCTCCTCGGGCACTGCTGGGCAGCACAGCCCCCCCTTCACCTTTGGGGTGTCCCCCCAAGTTGGGGGGGAGCACGGGGCACCCCAAGTCCCTTCCCGGCCTGCCGGGTGCTGCCGTCATTTGCGCCTGCCGAAGATCGACTTCTTGCTGGGGTTCTTCTCGCCCACGCTCAGCCCGATGAGCAGCCGAGCCTTCTCGTCCTCCTCCTGCTGCTGGATGGTCCCGTCGGATTTGTTCTCCAGCTTCCCCCGGGCCTCGGCGCCCGCCGCCGGCTTCAGGCGCAGCTTCTCCTTGATCACCTGCCCCGGAGTCAGGGGGCTCAGCCAAACCCCAGGTGACAGCCTGAGCTGCTGAGCCAGGGCAGCTGCTCCCCACGCTGGGGAACGTGCCACCCACCCTGGGGTCACCATCTCCATCCTGGGCAGAGCAGCTCTGGCAGCCTGAGGGATGTGGTCCCACGTACCTGTGCCACCAAGGCTTTGCGGCTGTCCCTCTTCACCGCCATGGCAAAGTCCAGCCATGTCCATGTGTTGTTGTGGTACTCCAGGCACGGCAGCACCAGGTTCAGGTCACCCCAGTCCACGCTGTTCTTCTCCCCCTGTGTGACAGAGGTGTCAAGCAGTGTGGGGATGATGGCCCAGAGCACCCCAAGCACATCCTGTCCCACTGGTCCCACACCTTGTAGCTGACACAGAGTGGCACCTGCGGGATCTTGATGTAGATGAAGGAGTTGTTCATGGCTGCACGCTCCTTCATCTTGTCGATGTCATCCACGGGATGCTGGGGACAGAGCAGAAGCCATGAGCAGAAGGGAAGGAGAAGGGACACAGCCAGGAACCAGCAGGGAAGGGACAGCCGGGCACTAGGCCACAGCATTGCTTCATCAGGGAGAGGTGAGAGCTGCTCTGGCACGGTGTTGGAAAAATGAGATACAGGGATCACATCAAGCGTGCAGGCGCCTGGCTGTAAAGGATGCAAATCCTCGTGGTGGGAGGGAGCAGGAGAAAGCAGACAAGCGTGGGAGGGAAGTGTGGGAGGACATGGCTACCCAGCGCTGCAGTTAAGGAAAACAGACTGGCACCACAGCAGGGCTCTCAGATTCCCCCCTCACGGCAGCAGGAGGTACCTCAGGTACTTTTCGGAACGATCTTCTGACCCCTGATGTCCGGTTCAGTCCCTGAGCAACTCCCTTCCCTGAGCCCAGCGAGTCATCGGCCCCGATCAGCTGCCGTGGCTTCACCACGGGGATTCCTGGGGCAAACAGGGTGCGAGGTGGTGGTGGGGGTGTCCAGCCAGGGGTTAGCCATGACCCCAACCCTCCCACCACCTCCCTGTCCCACAGGGGAGACCACAAATCCCTGTTCCTCAACTCATGGCTGGACAGCAGCTGCCCACAAAGATAATCCTAGACATGCAGCCAGAGCTGCTCAAGGACATCCAGAGAGGAGGGTGATCATGAGCCTCTCACCTGTTGTCACCAGCTTGGACTTATCTTCCTCATCCCCCACCTCCTCCTCCTCCACATTACGGCCAGGGAAGAAGAAACCCATCATTCTGTGGAAGAACTGGTGGGTGAGCTGGATGGTGAGAGGCACCACGTTCACCTGTGGGAAAGTGACATATCAGAGCCAGGCACACATTGCCTGTGCCCCACAGAGAACCTGGCACCTCCCAGCCCAGCCCTGGCACCTCAAAATGCTCCTTGATGGAGATGCCTCCCACGGGAGGCCGGACCTTGCTGAAAATCCTCAGGGCCAGCTGCCGGCCGGACTGGCAGGAGCTCTGGGGACGCAGCACCACCTGCAGGGAAGAGGATGGGTGGCTGGGGTGAGGACAGGCCACTCTGCCACACCACGTGGGTCCCCAGGATGATGCAGAGCTGCTCCCCCAGCTGCCACTTGCCTTGTACACAGCGTTGGGCAGCAGGTTGTTCATGGTCACCCAGCCCAGTTCCAGCAGATGCTCGGCCGTGTCATCCGACTTGTTGACCTGTGCAGACAAAGCCATCAGCTCCCAATGTCCCCATGCCCAGCTCAGGGGCTGTGGGCACTGTCCAACTCCACACCTTGCTGTAGAGGAAGCGCTGGAGCTCCAGCTCAGCAATGCCCAGCTGTCCATCCTCCTCTGTCAGGCGCCAGCGTGCCTGGGCAAAGTAGAACTCAGTCCTGCGTGCCACGCTCACGTCCTCCGGCTGCTTTCGCAGCTCCATCTTGTTGGCTCGCTGCAGCTGGAAGTCCTTGAAGCACCTGCAGCACAGAGGAGAGAGCAGGGATGTGGGAGTCCTAGAGCAAGGGGAACACAATGCTGGGGAAGGCTGAGATCATAGAATCAGAATGGTTTGGGTTGGACACCTCCCACTGTCACAGGTTGCTCCAAGCCCCATCCAACCTATCCTTAAATACATCCAGGGATGGGGCAGCCACAGCTTCTCTGGGCAACCTGTGCCAGTGCAGCACTGGGAAGAATTTCTCCCTAATATCCAATCCACACTTAGTCTCAGTTTAAAGCCATTCCCCCTTGTCCTACCTGATCAGTATGTTCAGCTCCTCGCTCTCCAGCTGCAGGTCAGCTTTTTCCTGGCTCAGCTGCTGCTGCAGCCGGTGGTTCAGGTCAAGCAGCACCTCGTTTTTGCTGTCATCCTTCAAGGACTGAAGGACAGACAACCCTCAGCACCCTCTGCCCTGGAGTGTGGATCCCAGGGAGCCAGGGATGCGGGCTCACCTTCATGTTGGAGTACATCTGCTTCTCCAGCTGCCGGATCTGGGCCACGTGCTGCCTCACGGCCTCCTGCAGGTGTAGGATACTGCTGCGCTGCTCCTCGGGGTTGCTGGAGATTTCCAGCTGGAAACGCACCCTCTGCTTCTTCTCACTGTGCTCCTGGGCATAGAACAGGGCAAGGTTAGGCCTGCCTGGGTGCAGGGAGTGGCACGGACACCTGGACCCCGTGGGTACCTTGCGTTTGGGCTCCACGTGCAGCAGCAGGTTGTTGACTATGTCGAGGATCATGGCATACTGTGCGGGGTTGGTGGAGATCTCTAGGTCGTGGTGGATCAGGGTGAAGGTGTCTACAGCTCCTGCAGGGACACAAGGGGCAAGTGGGGCCTCAGCATGGCCAGAAATGCGTTGGGGACCCCTCCTGTATGCAGCCCTCTGACCTCAGCAGGGCCAAAAGAGATCACCCCTGGAGTTAGCCATGGGTCAGCCCAGAGCTCTAACCCCACAGCACATTGCCTGGCTGCACCCACCCTCCTGCTTCTTCAGCAGATCCTCCTTCTCCTGGTTGGCAGGGGTCTCAGGGGGCTTTATCTGCGTGGCCAGCTCGGGGTCGATGTCGTGGCTGTAGCTGATGTAGTACATGCGGCAGCTGCAGCGAGAGATGATCCTCTGCACCTGCTGCGTCTGCTGGGCTTCCGAGGGCTGATTCCAGTCTGGGGACAGGCAGAGGGACCACAGTCAGAGTGCCACGTCCCAGCACAGTGGGACTGCACAGTGCAGGGCTTGGAGCATCAGCCACCTCCTGGCGCCACACAGGGATGGGACAGGTGCCCTCAGCTCTACCAGCCTTGGAGTCACACCCAAGTGGGACTGGGGTAGGCACAGCAGCCAGGGCTGTGGGCAGTACCTGTGGTGGTGCTGACCATGCCCCCCACTGCTTGCCCGCTCTCCATCAGCTCCTGCACTGAGTCCAGGCTCCGCTGACGATGCTCCTCAATATTTTTCACCTGGGGAAGCAAGGAGGGACTGGCTGTCCTCACTTTCCCTGGTTTGGCCAGGGCACTGACAGCACTACCTGTGCCCCACGTAGCTCACCCACCACACACTCACCTCCAGCCAGAGCTGGCCATGCTCCCCCTCAGAGGGGCTGCTCTCTGTCGTGGCAAAGTACTGCATGCCATCCAGCAAACAAGTCCAGGATGTCTTCTGCTTCAGAGTGTCTCCATACCAGGCAGGGTGGTGCTGGCACTGCAGCAGCTGTGCCTTCGCAGCGGACACGATCACACAGCCCTCCGTCTCTGCACCACGCAGAACCATCTGTGGGGAGAGAGACCCCAGGGGTCAGATGGACCTTTCTGGGGCAGGCCCAGCCCCTGTCAGAGCCAGGCTGAGGGGACAGGCAGGTACCTGGCAGTTGACCAGCTCGATGAGGCAGTTGCGGTTGTAGATGTCGTCGGTCTGGCAGGCGGCGATGCCGCAGAGCTGCTCGCTGGCCCCCGACTCCTCTTCTGTGAAAACCACGAACTTGTCCGTCTCCTCAATGAGCTTCTGCAGCATGTAGGCCCCTGGGGAAGGAGAAAGGTCAGTGCAAAGCTGTGTGGGGGATGTCTCACATGTACAGAATGAAAACAGCTTTGAGCTGTGGGTTTCCCCTTGCTCCCCTCCCGGCTGTGCTCACCCCCTGAGGAGGCTCTCTCAGGCCGGCCACTGGTGATGGGAGCGGTCACTCTGGCAGGGATGGAGTGAGCAGAGAGGGGGCCACGCTTCAGCTTCTTGGCCTGCAGCTGTGTGTCGATCTTCAGCCCCTTCAGGGCCTCAGTGGACAGGTTCCGCTTGAGCACAGCCGCTTTCTTGTAGCCATCGTAGAGGCCGAAGGCGATGTCCCGGTTCGTGGTGGTCCAGGACGCCCGCAGGTCCACCAAGTGCAGCTGATGTGTGTGGAAACCATCATCCCCATCACGCAAGGGCAGCTCCTGGGCACAGAGGGACAGTGCCTCAGCACAGCTAAGCTGTGGCCCTGGCCCTGCCCAGTGGCCTTGTGCACTGGGATTAGGAGCCCTGCCAGCCCCTCAGGCAGAGCATGGGGATTAGAGCCCAGACCACCCCAGCGACCACAGCATGGGCACAAAGTGAGGTGCTTGGTAGATTCTGAAATTCTCTCTCTTCCCCAGCCAAATCCCTTCCCCATTGCACCCAATAACCAACATCCCCTTGTGCTGGAGTTGCCACCAAGCTGCTGTGCCCTGTTCGCAGTGGTACCTCCTCAGCCGTGCGGTTGCTGTGCCGCTGGTAGGTGAGGGAGGACAGGCTCAGCAGGTGGGTTTTCTTCACCAGGGTGTCGAGCTGGTGGTCAGCGTTCTCATCAGAAGTGGAGGCCATGAGGTGCACGGTGACCTGGCTCAGGTCACTCACCATCTGTGTGATGCTCCACTCCGAAATGAGGCGTCTCATCACCGTGCCAGCTGGGGGACAGGGACAGGGCTCAGCCAGGGCCCTGCTGTGCCTGCAGTGCTGCTGGCAGGACTCCCACTCACCTTGTGGGATGAGCCGCTGTGTGCCCCGAGTGAAG